>NC_132846.1:46526953-46832286 GCF_048164855.1 Canis lupus baileyi | reverse complement strand
AACAAGACAAGGATGTCACTCTATCCAATTCTATTCAACTCTGTACTAGAGGTTCTAGTCAGTACAGCAAGGGAAGACTATGAAATAAAAGCATCCAGATTGGAAAGAAATAAAGTTGTCTTTATATGTAGCCCACATTTAATATGGTTATTTAGAAAATTTAGGGGATCCCTGGGTGGCTCAGCAGTTAAGCGCCTGCCTTCTGCCCAGGGCATGATTCTGGAGTCCTGGGATCGAGTCCCACATCGGGCTCCCTGCATGGAGCCTGCTTCTCCCTCTTCCTGTGTCTCTGCCTCTCTCTCTCTCTCTCTCCCATGAATAAATAAAATCTTTAAAAAAAAAAAAAAAGAAGAAGAAGAAAATTTGTTGGAATCTATTTTTTAAAGCTACTAGAATTAAATGAATTTAGCCATGTTGCAGTATACAAGATCAATATTAAAAATCAGTAATATGGGACACCTGGGTCGCTCAGCTATTGAGCGTCTGCCTTTGGCTCAGGGCGTGATCCCAGAGTTCCCGGATTGAGTCCCACATCAGGCTCTTTGCCTGGAGCCTGCTTCTTCCTCTGCCTATGTCTCTGCCTCTCTCTGTGTCTTTCATAAATAAATAAATAAATAAATAAATAAATAAATAAATAAATAAATAAATAAATAAAATCTTTTTAAAAAATCAGTAATATTTCTATTTACTAGCAATGAACCAAAAATTGAAATAGTGTTAAATGTGAAATACATAGTGATAAATCTGACAAAGGATGTTTAAAACATGGGCATTGAAAGCTACAAAAATAGCTAAGAGAAATTAAAGAAAGTCCAAAATGAATAGAGATATATTATTCATGGATTGAAAGACTCAAAATTGTTAAGATGTCAGGTTTCCCCTATTGCTCTATAGATTCAATGCAATCTCTATCCAAATTTAAAAAGGTTCTTTGTAGAAATTCATAAGCTGATTTTACACTTAGTGGATAAATGTAAAGGATCTAGGCTAACCAAAAATAACTTTGAAAAAGTCAAATTTGGAAGGCTAACACTATCTCATTTAGAGACATGTTATAAAACTATAATAATCAAGGCAATGTGGCATTGACATAAAGACTAAAAAATAAATGAATGGCACAGAAGAGAGTCCAGAAATAGGCCCACACATATATGGACAACTGTGTTTTGACAATTTGCTAGAGAATGGACAGTCTTTTCAACAAATGGTGCTGGAACAATTGGATACCCATAAGCCGAAATTTAGAACTTCTATTCAGTCTTCCAGGATGTACAAAAATTAATTCAGAATGGATCACAACCCAAATACAAAAACTAAAATTATAAAATTTCTAGAAGAAAACAGGAGAAAACTCTTTGTGACCTTGAGTTACACAAAGACTTCTTAGATGTGATACCAAAAGCATAATACATTACAGCAAAAATTGCACTTCACAAAAGTTAAAAACTTTTCTCTGAAAGACATTGTTAAGAACAAGAACAACAACAACAACAACAAAAAATAACTGGAAGAGTGGGAGGAAAGGATCTGCAAAGCATATATGTGATAAAGGGCTTATATCCAGGATATATAAAGAACTCTCAAAATTCAAAAATATGAAACCAACACGATTTTTTAAAAAAAGATTGTATTTATTTATTCATGAGAGACACACACACAGAGGAGGGGGGGGGTGCGCAGAGACACAGGCAGAGAGAGAAGCAGGCTCCATGTAGGGATCCTGACACAGGACTCGATCCTGGGACTCCAGATCAGGCCCTGGGCTGAAGGCTGCACTAAACCACTGAGCCACCCGGGCTGCCCCCCAGCCCAATTTTTTTTAATGGGCAAAGGATTGGAATAGACATATCACCAAAGAAGGCATGCAGATGGCAAATAAACACATGAAAAAATGCTCAGCATCATCAGCCATTAGGGAAATAACAAAGCCACAAGGAAAAGCCACTACACACTTAATAGAATGGCTAAAATTAAAAAGTGTGACCATGCCAAATGCTGGCAAGGATGCCAAAAAATGGGAACTCTCACACTGCTGGTGGGAATGCAAAATAATACAATCATTTCAGAAAATGGTTTGGCATTTTTCTTTAAAAAGTTAAAATACTCCTACCATATGACCCAGCCACTGCAGTCCTAGTATTTACCCAAAAGAACTAAAATCATATGTCTACACAGAGACTTACATGGACTTATACATGAGTGTTTATAGCAGCTTTATTTGTAATAGACCCAAACTGGAAACAATCCAAATGGGCAATAAGCAAATAAATAAACAAATTGTGGCATATACAGGCAACGGAGTGAAAAAGTAATGAACTATCAATATGTCCAATACGGATGAATCTAAAATAATTATGCCAAATGAAATAAATATATACAACATGATTCCATTTGTATAAAATTCAAGAAAATGCAAAAGAATCTATAGTGATAGATCAGTAGTTGCCTAGAAGAGGGCAGGAAGGGGAAGGAGGAAGAATTTGCAAACAGAACAAAGAGACTTTTGGAGTTGGCAAAATGCGTTCATTTTTTCGATTGTGGTAAAAGCTCACAGGTGTATTCAGAGAGTAAAATATTTAATTGTACATGTTAAATATGTGTAATTTATTGTATGCCAACTATGCTTCAATAAAACTGTCCTTAAAGAAAGATATCTTATTTCAAATGAATAGGGATAGGATAGAGGTATGTGTTGGTCATTAAGCAATGCTGAATGAAAAAGAAAAAGTTGTCCCTTGAAATAGTGTGAACAGGACGCAGTTTCTTTGTGAAGCTTTCCTTTCTACCTAAATGGGACCTCTCCTCTTTCCCTGGCATTCTGTGGAATTCCTGCTGACCTGGCATCCAGGGTTTGCCACACTGATTCCAAGAAGGATCACCTTGACAGTGATTCCTCTTGTCCTTTCTCTCCCTTTTCCTCCTCATGGAACCTGTTTTCAACTTGTTTGTGGGTTTGGGAAGGAGATGATTTACTAATTCGCAAAAAATTGGAGGAGAAAGAATCAAACAAGTGAACACGAAAAGCAGCTCATTGTGCTACCTCCTTTAGCTCTGTCCCCTCAACCCCTGGTGATATTTGCAATTTTTAGAAGATTTTATTTATTTGAGAGAGAGAGAGAGAGAGAGAAAGAGAGCACAAGTAGAGGGAGGGGGCAGAGGGAGAAGCTGACTCTCCACTCGCAGGGAGGGGTGGTGGCTGGATCCCAGGACCTTGAGATCCTGACCTGAGCTAAACGCAGTTGCTGAACTGACTCAGCCACCCAGGCGCCCAGATATTTGCATCTTAAAAGAGGCAATTGTGGGGTTCCTGGGTGGCTCAGTAGGTTAAGCAACCAACTCTTGGTTTTGGCTTAGGTCATGATCTCAGGGGGTCCTGAGATCCATGTGGAGTCTGTTCCAGATTCTTTCCCCTCCCTCTTCCTCCGCTCCTCCTGCTCAGGCTCTTGTGCTTATGCATGCTCTCTCCCAAATAAATAAATAAATTTTTCTTTTTTAAAGAAAGAGGCAATTGCTTTAATCCAAAATAAACAAATGTTGCAAGAGGAACTAAAAAGCAGCATCAAGGAAATGCTTCGGGGTATGGGGGATTTGTTGACATATATTTCATACTTTAAATCAATCCCTCTATACACAATATCCCCTATGCCCTCTATTCATTGGTTAAAACAAATTTATTTGGAATCTGAAAAACAGGAATTAGCTCACAGCTGTCGCCATGTGTTTCCTCATAAGTATACATAATTTTGCATTTGTAGGCTCCAGATGGGACTGGAATCTATGAGGTCAAAATACCAGAAGAAATGCTTCTCTAACTTTTATAAAGCAAAATTCCCAAACATCTCATCTCCTGAGGGTTGGTCCCGGGAGAATGCTAAACTAATTTTCAGATAGTGAATTATGTCCTGGATGTAAGCCTTATAAAGTGCCTGAAGATATCTAAATTCTCAGAGACTGTGGCCCTGAGAGAGGACTATCTTTTAAAGATGCCAGTTTTACTTTGGGACTTAAAATATATTTATTTATATGACTGTTATATGTCAAACCCTTTGTTAAGCTATAGGGACCCAGTTGTGAATAAGATAGTTACCCTCCTTGGTCTTATTGAGTTTAAAATCAAGAAGAGAAGGCATATATCCAACAAGGATTTCCAAGCATGCTGTGTTAGAGATTGCTATGAGCATGTAAGGCTGGAGAATCTAATCAAGGGGCATTAGTGAAGGCTACCTGGAGGAGATAATATTTGAGACTTAAAGGATGATGAGACAAAGATAGAAGGAAAGAGAGTTTCAAGCCAAGGATCCAGTATATGTCATGCTCTTGAAGAAGGAGAAAGCATACTAGATTGGAAAATCTTGGAGATGATTTCTCTAAATGGTATGAATGAGGTAGACCAAGGGAGAAAGTAACTCAAAACGAAGCTGGGGAAGTGGGCAGGAGATAAATCTTCCTTGAACAGATAAAGAATTTTGGTCTTCAGCTTAAGAACCATGACAAGCCATTAAAAGGATTTGAGCAGTCAAATATTGTGATCAGATGAGCATATCAGATTCGGAACCTAAGAGTTTACCTGGGATCATTCTACCACTATATGTTCATAGTGGTTGAGTTGGGTCCCTGAGCATCACTGCCTAAGCTCACATTCTGCCTCTGCCCTCTACTAGCTCTACATATGATCTAATTTTTTAAGGATTTTTATTTATTTATTCATTAGAGACACAGAGAGAGGCAGAGAGACAAAGGCAGAGGGAGAAGCAGGCTCCCTGTGGGGAACTTGATGTGGGACCCAATCCCAGGACCCCGGGATCATGACCTGAGCTGAAGGCAGATGCTCAACCACTGAGCCATCCAGGCACCCCTACATATAATCTAACTTGTCTGAGCTTCCATTTCCCATTGATAAAAAATAATTTTTTTAAAAGTTGTGGGGGGGGTACCTGGCTGGTTCAGTTGGTAGAGCATCCAACTCCTTATCTCAGGATCACGAGTTTAAGCCCTACATTTGGTATAGAGATGAAAGAAAGAAAGGAAAATAAAAAAGAGAAAAGAAAGAAAAGAGAAAAGAAAAGGAAGTGAAAGGAAGAAAGAAAGAAAGAAAGAAAGAAAGAAAGAAAGAAAGAAAGAAAGAAAAATAATGTTATCCTCATAGAGCTGTTACAAATATCAATTCTGTTAGTATGTGTAAAGTATTTGGAATTGTGCTTGTCATATAGAAAAGGCTCAAAAAATATTTCCACTTATATTTGTATAGCTCTTAGGAATCTCAAATATATCAAGTCTACAAGTTTCAGTTTACCTAGATGCTACATCTCTTTCAGCATTCTCTATCTCAAAAAAAAGTGGCACCTATTGTTTATGGAACCCCAAATAACTACATAATTGGTATAAAGTTAGTTATGTCTGCCCCCACAAAATCATGAGACTATAAGGAAAGTGAATTGTCTTGAACCTTGGTACTAAGTAGAGGGAGAAAAAAATCATAAGGACTGTAACCAGAGATACAGAGGAACATTTTATAAAGATAAAAGGCTAAGTTCTTCAGGAAAATATAATGATCCTAAGGCAATATGTATCTTATATTAGAGTTTCAAAATGCAGGAAATGAATTTGGTAGAACTAAAAGTAGAAATAGACAAATTTGGAAATTTTAACAGTTCTCTTTCAATGATAGATAGACCAAGTAAATTTTTTTTTAAATCAGTAAGAATACAGAAAAAATGAATACTAAAAAGTGACTCAACCTAATTGACATTTCTAGAACATAATGACCAAAAATGGTGGAATATACTCATTAAGTGTACATAGAATATTATCCACAAGAGACCACATGCTGGGCCATAACACAATCTCAAAAATATTCAAAATATTGAAATCATGCAGGGTGTATGTTCTGACCATGATAAAGTTCAATTAGAAATTGATAACTAAGATACTTATAAAAACTCCATATTTTAAAAATCATACAACATACTTATCAACATCTTGTCAAAGAAGAAATCATAAAAGAAACTAGAAAATACTTTAAATTGAACAACCCTGAAAATACAACAAATGTGTAAGATGCAGCACTACTTAAAGGAAAATTTATAATCATAAATGCTGATCTTACTAAAAAGGAAGGCTTAAAACAATGGTTTAGATTAACAGCTAGTGAAAGTAAAACAAATTAAACACAAAACAAGTAATAGGAAGGAAATGATAAAAGTAAGAACAGTAATTTTAAAAAGGAAAATAGAAAAACAACAATAAAATATTTAAGTCAGAATTGCTTCTTTGAAAAATTAATGAAATTGGTAAACATTAACAAGACTGATTTTTTTTTTAAGATTTTATCTATTTATTCATGAGAGACACAGAGAGAGAAGCAGAGACACAGGCAGAGGGAGAAGCAGGCTCCATGCGGGGAGCCCGACATGGGACTCCATCCCGGGACTCCAGGACCACGCCCTGGGCCGAAGGCAGGCGTCAAACCGCTGAGCCACCCAGGGATCCCACGAGACTGAATTTTTAAAAAGAGAGAGAAAAAACTCTAAATGCCAATGTCAGAAGATAATGACAATATCACATATGATGAAAAGATAAGTGAATACTACAAACATCCTTATGCCAATAATACAAGTTGCCAAAGCACAAGAAGAGATAGAACATCCGTTAAATTGAATTTGTAATTAACCTTTCCACAAAGGAAACTTCAGACCTATGTGGATTTAGTGATGAATTCTAGCAAACATTTAAGGAAGAAATAATTCTAATCCCACAAAAATTCTTTCAAATAATAGAAGAAACATTACCCAATTTGTTTTTATGAGACCAGCTTAGCCATAACAAAACTGCAAAAATATTAAAAGAAAGAGAAATTGCAGAGCCATATCACTCATGAACATAAACTTTAAAATCCTTAACAAAATGTAAAATGAATCCATCAATATATTAAAATAGTAGTCCACCATGAACAAGTAGGTTTTAATCCAAAATATTTTCATGGAATATTCTAATACAAAGTTATTATGATTTGTTAAATTAACAGAATAAAAGAAAAAACATAGTTATCTTAGAGGAAAACATTTTGATAAAATTTAACATACATTTATGATAACTTTCTGCAAACCAGGAAAAGTGGAAACTGCCTCGGCCTTATAGAGGGCATCTACTAAAAATCTATAGCAATGATGGTTACACAACAATGTGAGTGTACTTAATGCCAATGGACTGTGCACTTAAAAATGAGTAAAATGGTATAAAGTTTGCATCAGAATCGCTGTCTCTGTTCTGCTCTTAGGGAACCCAACCTAGAACAAACTATCATATCACAGTAATGGACTTCAGGACAAAGATGCTTACTAGAGATAGATAAAGAGGGTCACTTCGTAATTTGTAAAATAATAATAATAATAAAATAAAAGATCCGGTTTACTAGGAAGCTCTAAAAATGTTAAATTTGTATGCATCCAAGTAATTAAGGAAAAACTGAATAGAATTCTAAGAAATATACCAATCCACTATCTCGATAACTGATAAAGCAAACAATAAAAAAGTCAGTGAAGATAGAGAAGATTTGAACAACACATCTAAGTTGGTTAGTCATTGACTTTCCCAAGCATTGCTTTGTCTTGGAACAGGCTTGAATCCCACAAAGTACATTTCCAGATTCCTTTGTCAGTTGGCAACAGTTTATAGTCTACCAAAGGGAGGTACTGGTCAGAGATCATAAGGCAGAAGAGAAAGGGAAGCCCTTTTTTCTTTTCTTTTCTTTTCTTTTCTTTTCTTTTCTTTTCTTTTCTTTTCTTTTCTTTTCTTTTCTTTTCTTTTCTTTTTTCTTTTCTTTTCTTCTTTTCTTTTCTTTTTCCTTTCCTTTCCTTTCCTTTTCTTTTCTTTTCTTTTCTTTTCTTTCTTTTCTTTTCTTTTCTTTTCTTTTCTTTTCTTTTCTTTTCTTTCCCTTTCTTTTCTTGATGGCAACTCCACCAGCAGCAGCAATCCATATGACTGCTGGTTGCTGGGCTCCTACATCATTTTTCAGGTGTCCAGGCTCCTATTTGCACAAAGCAACAGCAACGGTTCTAATGTCGGAGTGGGTGCTCTAGCATCCTCAGATGTGTGGAAATACTGGGTTCTTGGATAAAGCCATGTTAACTTTTTCTCCTGGGAGAAATTCTAAGAAATGTTAATGGCTGGCATTGGCTTTCTACGGTTACTAAGCATCCTACCCACACACACACGTTTTTGTTGTTTGTTTTTTTTTTTGCTTTTCTAACAAATTTGTAACAAATTTCCTGTATTAAATTATCTCTAAAGTACCTAGAATGGTTTCCACTTTGCTCAGAGGATACTGATACACCAACAGAGTGTAACACTACACTCAACACTGCAGAATACATTGGTTTTTTCCAACATATTTGAAATATTTCCGGCTTTTTTTTTTTTTTTTTTTGAGAGCAAGAGAGAAGAATGGGTGAGCAAGCAGGGGGAGGGGTAAAGGGAGAGGAATAAAGAGAATCTTAAGCAAGTGAGGTGGGCATTTGACGGGATGAGCACTGGGTGTTATTCTGTATGTTGGCAAACTGAACACCAATAAAAAATAAATTTATTAAAAAAATAATAATAAGCAATTTCCATGCCAGTACAGAGCCTGACACTGGGCTCAATCTCATGACCCTGAGATCATGACCTGAGCTGAAATCAAGAGTCCGATGCTTAACTGATTAAACCACCCAGTTGCTCAGAATATTTGCAGCTTTGATGATTCACTGGATCATCAGTAGTTGAAATCATACAGAAAATGTTTTTGGATTACAGGTAATAAAACTAGAAATAAATTGTAAAATATAACTAGAAAAAAATTGGAATTAAGAAATGATAATTAATCAAAGAAGAAATAACAGCTACTGAATAATAGCTAACATGTGCATTGTTTCTACGGGGTACCAGTCTCCATTTAATCTGTGCAAAAATTCACCCAAGGTACACATCATTATTATTTTCTCCCATTTCCACAAACAAAGAATCAATGTCCCTAAGGAGTGATTTACCCAAGCTCACACAGCTGGCAATGCTACATTCAATCAGTAAAGTCCTAGATTCCACACTTGTAATCAAAATGCTAGACTGTCTCTCAATCACAAAGGAAATTAGAACTATTTCAAGATGAATGATCATAAAAATAACATTACATATTACAACATAAGAGATAAGATAAAGTAGAGCTTACAAGGATATTTATAATCTTACATGCTTATGTGTATATATGAAAAGATAAAAGGCTGGAAATTATTGAGCTATAGTTAGAAAATGAGATAAAGATTTAGAAAAAGGCTAGTAAGATAATCTCAAAGGCAATGGAAGGAGGAAAATAATAAAAATAAATACAGAAATTGATGAAATAGCAAATAGAGAAAGTTAAAACTCAAGGCTGATTGCCTGAAAACTCATAAAATTGAAAAAAATCTCTGGAAAAACTCCTAATAAAAGTAATAAAAGACAAATTAAACAATTTTAGGAATAAAAGGGAAATATACTCTAAATGATGCAGTCATTTAAAAAATAATAAGATCTACAACTTTGTAAAAAAAAAAAAAAGATCTACAACTTTGTGCCTATACGTTCAGAACTTTAGATGAGATGAGTAAATACTTAGAAAAATGTAACTTACCAGAACTGACTCAAGAAAAAATAGAAAATATGAATGCCCTAAAAACATTAAGGAAATTTAATTGACTTTTTAAAATCCCATAAAGAAAATTTGAGCCCCACATAGCTTCCTAACTAGTTCTACCAAATAAATTTAGTACAAATAAAATAGTCTTACGCAAGCTATTACCAAGTATAGAAAAAGAGAGATCACTCCCCTATTTGTATTGTAAGGCAACATAACCTTGAACCCAAAATCTGACAAGTAAAACACATCTTTGTGTGCTCTTACTCGTGAGCAAAGATGGGGGGAAATTTATTTATTTATTTATTTATTTATTTATTTTATTTTTTTTTTAGATGGGGGGAAATTTAAACAAAATATTACCAAACCAAATCCAGCAAAGTTATAAAAACAAGACTGTGTTATAAGCAAGTTTGGTTTATCCCAGGAATGCAATTCTAGGTTGATATTTACTTTCTTTCAGCACCTTAAAATGCTATTCTACTTCTTTCTGGGCATCTGAATTATTATTATTATTATTATTATTATTATTATTTGCATCTGTGAATTCTGATGAAAAACCCATAATCCCTTGAATTGTTTCCCACTGTAAGCAGTGTGTTGTTTTTCTCTCACTGTTTTAAGAATTTTTTTGCTTGTCTTTAGTGTTCAGCAGTTTGATTGTGATGTGGCTAGACATAGATTTCTTTGGTTTATCTTGTCTGAGGTTTGCTGAGCTTCTTGAATCTGTAGATTTAGGGTTTTGTTTTGTTTTTGTTTTTGTTTTTGTTTTGTAGATTTAGGTCTTGAGAGAAATTTGGGAAGCTCTTGGCAGGCACTATTTCTTCAAATGTTCTTTTCTGTAACATATTCTTTCTCCTCATGTTGTAGGACTCTAGACCATTTAGTGTTGTCCCACAAGTACCTGAGGCTCTTAATTTTTTTCCCCAATCTACTTCTCTCTGCAGTTACCTTGGATAATTTCTATTGTTCTAATCTGCAAGTTCACTAACTCTTACCTTTGCCTTATCCATTTTACTGTTGAATCCAACCAGTGAAATTTTTAGTTCACTTATTATATTCTTAGTCCTAAAACTTCCATTTGCTTTTTTCTCTTATATCTTCTGTTTCTTTGCTGAGCTTATCTTTCCATTCATTAAAAAAAAAAATCACTCTTACTTTTTACAAAAATTTGTAATTGCTACTTTAAAGTCTTTGCCCAGTAATCTCAACATCTATATCTTTTCAGGATTAGCATCTGTTGATTGTCTTTTTCTATACAAATTGAGATTTTTCTGGTCGTTAATATGCCAAATAATTTTATATTGTATCTTGGACATTTTGAATATTATGAGATTCCAAGTCTTGTTTAAATACCACAGAGAACATTGATATTTTTGTGTTGCCAGCATATAGACCTGCATGGGTTTGGACATCAAGTTCTGACCGGTCTTCTGTGGAATGTAATGCCAGCATCAAATCTGTTTTTAAAGTCTTTACTGTGCTATTCAGATGTCAGTCATGTATGCCCCTCCGTGGCCAGTCTGGGACTTAGGCAGTAGCCTAACCAGTAGCTCCTTCCCCACATCTAGGGTATGCTCTTGGGGTCAGGTCCAAGTATGTACAATTTGAGGACGAACCCAGGAACTTCATGAGATTCTTTTCCCCAAGATCCCCCATTTCTGTCATATTCCTGGTACTTTCTGATTTCCAGGGGCTCCTCTTGATCCACTGGCCAGACAACTGGCTTATTTCTTATTTTGCTCTGCTACATATTTCCCACAACTGCACCTGTTAACAGAGGACAAGTGACAGGAAGTCAAAGAGACAAAACAAAATAGAAGTTAGCCTTATACTTTTGGGACCATGGTCCCTTTGATGAGAGAGGAAGGTTTCTCTGTTTCAGTTTTAGGTACTTGCAGGTTCCAGTGGGGCCACTGTCACTGCTCTTGACACTACCATCATAGGATTGCCTCAGGGCTAAGATGCAAGAGAATAAAGAAAACAAGGAAGATTTCTCCATATGTTAGGGATCCCCTTTCCCACTTTTCAAGCCAGAGCTAAAGGCCTCTCCTGGAGCCCTGACATCCATACCTTGGTGCCTACTTTTAGTTTCAGGGTACCTTGAGTCCTGACTGGGGGATAACAGAAGAAAAAAGGGGGGAAATAAATCACCGTTTTGGTGATTCTTTGAATTCTGGTCTTCTTCCCCTATCTTCATACAGTCATTTAATTTTAGAATCCTCAAATATCCATTCCAAGTATTCCATCCAGGTTTTATTTTTTTTTTTTTCCATCCAGGTTTTATAGCTGTGTTCAGTGGGAGCAACAAGGTGCAATGTCTACTCCATCTTACCAGCAATTAGAACTCTGGCTCCTTCCATCTTGCTCTTTGTCATCCCCAATGGTCTAAGATAGTTGGCAATATTCCAGTTTTTACATCTTCATTCCAGTCAATAAGAAGGAGGACGAGATAAAAAAAAATGCATATCCTCACCAGAAGGACATTTTCTACAATCTCACATAACCTTGTCTTATTTTCCGAACTTTGCCACAAAGCCTCAACAAACAGCAGAGTGGGTTTTATTCTAGATAATCATTTGCCTGGTTAAGAAATGGTAGCTGTGGGATCCCTGGGTGGCACAGCGGTTTGGCGCCTGCCTTTGGCCCAGGGCGCGATCCTGGAGACCTGGGATCCAATCCCACGTCGGGCTCCCGGTGCGTGAGCCTGCTTCTCCCTCTGCCTATGTCTCTGCCTCTCTCTCTCTCTCTCTGTGTGACTATCATAAATAAAAATTAAAAAAAAAAAAGAAATGGTAACTGTATTAACAAGAAAGAAGAGAATTAAAATATGGGGGATAAGTAGCAGCCTGCCACAAGTTCCTCAATTTAGCTCTTTCCAATATCTTGTTCTAATCCTTATCTCTTAAAAATATCTAAAGTGTGTACAGCACTGAAGTCAGTCTCAATGTATTATAGAAGATGAGATTATTGTAGAACAATCCAGGTTTGTCTGCATTCTCCACTAGTCTCCCTGCAGTACCCTGGGAGGGATGTCAGGGCAGCTGCAACTTGTGAGTCACAGCAGAGGACGATGTTTGCCACCCCTCCTCCCTACCCCTGTCGGCTTCACTCTATCTGAAGGTCTTTTTGAATTTCACCTGTGTGTGATCAGAAGAAATAGGCATAGGCTGACTTTTTAATGGCTCTTTTCCTTTTATTTCCTGGCAACCTCTAGCCCTCATTTCCTACCTTCCCAAGAGCCTCATCCTGGGCTAATTGGCCAGCCTCCTAGCAGTCTGCTGGCTCTTAGGAGGCTTGGGAAGAATATGGAGTTACTCTGCTTCTTTTCAATAAGAATGAGTAAGATGTGTTTACTATAAGATCAAAGAAAGAAATTGATAGGAATAAATATATAAAGAATAATTTGAAACCAAAAGAGGGGGGGAAAAAAGAAACTACTGATTTAGACAATATTCTCTCTAAACTATCTGTATTTCAGCCTCTGGCACTCACTTGTGCTGTGCTCTGTGTGTGTGTGTGTGTGTGTGTGTGTAGTTTAACATGTTTTATTAATTAGAAATGTAACCTCTTTAAGTTTGGCCCTGGGCTACTCCTGGCCTCCTTCAGAAAGATCTCCAATAGTATACGATTGCCAACATGTACATACCTAGTTGCCTGTGACAAATCAATCTTCACACTTTCTTCCTCTTCCCATAATCTGGAGCTTAGTTTCTTAAGCTCTGCATTATTCATCATATTTCATTTATACCAAGCTTCCCTCCCTGCCTTACCTGGAATCTTTTTGAGAACTGGGAGCTTGTATATCATTGCCTGATGATAGGCTGGCTGCATCTCAGAGGTTAAAGCTGCCCTCTAGTCATCTGAGCCTGGGAGTCCTCTTCCATGAAGCCAGTCCTGATCCAATGGCTCCACCTAGACTTTCTAGAATTTAATTTTGAAAATCTCTGTGGCACTAATTCCCAGCCTGAGGCTGACATAATTGTTAAGGCAGAAACCTGTAACAGTTGAAACTTGGGGAACAGGATCCAGGTATTAGCAATTTTTCTCCAGCTTTAGTGAGGTCTGACTGACAAAAGAAAACTGTATTTAAGGTGTCTGAGATGTTTCGGTATACGTATACATCATGACGTGGTTACCACAAAAGCTAAATAACATAGCCATCCCCTCATATAGATACCTTTTGTTTTCCTTTTAGTGAGAACACTTGAGAGCTACTTTCAATCAAGTATATAATACGTGATTAACAGTATAACTAATAATAGTATTAACTATAGTTGTTATGCTGTACGTTCTGTATCCAGAACTTAATCCACCTTATAACCTTTGCCAAACACCTCCCTTTTCCCCCATCCCTCAGCCCCTGGTAATAGCATTCTACTCTCTGTTACTATGAGTTTGACTTACTTTTTAGATTCAACCTATAAGTGGAACAATGCAGTATTTATCTTTCTCTGTTTGGCTTATTCCACTTAGCAAAATGTCCCCCTCGTCTGTGCATTTTGCCATACAGGGCAGAATTTCCTCTTTTTTAGGACTAAATAATATTCCACTGTAGGTAGGTAGAGACATATGTTTTCTTTATCCATTCATCCATTAACAAACACTTAGCTTGCTTCCATATTATCTTGGCTACTGTGAATGTAATGCCGCAACCAACATGAGCGTTTAGGTATGTCTTTGAGAGAGTGATTTTATTTCCTCTGGATCTATGTGCCCAGAAGTGGGATTGCTGGATCATATGGTTGTTCTATTTTTAGCTTTTTGAGGACCCTTCCTACTGTTTTCCCTGGTGGTTGTACCAATTTACATTTCTACCAAGAGTGTGAAGGGCTCCCTTTTCTCCACAACCTCACTAACACTTATCTTCCAACTTTTTCATGATAGCCATCCTACCAGGTGTGGGGTAATATCTCATTGTGGTTTTGATCTGCATTTTCCCGGGTGATTAGTGATGTTGAGCATGTTTCCATATACTGTCCTTCATCTTTAAAAAGAAAAACTCTATTCAGGTCCTTCATCCATTTTTTAATTGGGTTATTTGGAGGTTTTTTTTTGCTACTGAATTGTATGAGTTCCTTATATATTTTGGATATTAATCCTTTATCAGATATATGGTTTGTGAGTATTTTCTCCCACTCCTAAGTTGCCTTTTCATTTTGTTGGTGGTTTCCTTTACTGGCAGGCTTTCTTCATTCTCTTTTCATTCTTTGGTCTTTTTGTTCCTCTAACTGGGTTATTTAAAACGATTTATCTCTTAGTTTTCAGATGCTTTCTTTGGTTTATTCAAGTCTGCTATTGGTGCCCTCTATTGTACTTCTTATTTCATTCATTGTACCCTTCAGATCCGGAATTTCTATTTGGTTCCTTTTTATGATTTCTATTTCTTTGCTGAACTTACCATTTGTTTATATACCATTTAGTTAGTTCCTAGAAAATTACTGTGTTCCTTTGGCAGTCTCATGTTTCCTTGATTTTTCATGGTTCTGTAGATGTTGATGTCTCTGCATTTGATGCAGCAGTCATATCTTCCAGACTTAGGAACTGGTTTCAGTGGGGAATGACCTTTACTTATGGGTGTGGGCAAGGGCACTGGCTGGGTGGAGAGTGGCAGTTCCTGCTCCAGCAAGGGCACAGTGGTGTAGTCTAGTGCTTCTGCATCCACCAAGGCCAGTGTTTGCAAGGATTGCAGGGGTCCTCAGCAGCCAACATTGTAAGTAATCATAGAAACAGTGAGAGCTATTGGGGTCTTTGGTGGCAAAGGGTTCTGGGCTCTTCCTGGTCTTTTTTCCCACAGGGGAAGTTGTGGCCAAGAAAATCCTTCTAGTACTAGTTCTGGCCTTTGAGAGTGTTCCCAATGGTGATGGCACCAGTGTCTGATGTCCAGGCACCCAGAGGACAGCCATGGAGCCAGTAATCTAGAGCACAGACATGTGCAGAGTTATAGTTGGTCCAGGTCCCACTGCAGATGGCTCCAGTGCCCTTGGATGAGCACTTCCAGAGTAGCTGCAGAGTCCTGTCCTGAGCACAAATGTGTGCAGAGTAACCATGGCTCTGGGGTTCGTGATGTAGACATGCCTATTGAGGTGGTGGCCCAGTGTCCTAGGCACAGGTACTCACAGAATGGCTATGGAGCCAGGGTCCTAAGTGGGGTTACGAGCAGAGGGACCATGGCTCCCGGGTTCGGGGTACAGGCACGCCTGCTACAGTGGTGGCTCTAGTTTCCCCAGTGTGGAAACTCACAGAGGAGCCACAGAGCTGAGGTCCAGAACTAACTCAAGGCACAGGTTAGCCCACCATAACAGTGGATCTGGTAACTAAGGACAGGTGCACACAAGGAAGCCATGGCCCTTGGGTCCAGGGCAAATGCAGGGCTCAGTGGAGGGGTATCACCTCCAAGCCCAGGCTGGCACAACAATAACTCATTCTTGGGGCAAAGGGCACAGTAACATCTCCCTCTCCAAGGGATCCACAGCAGTGATAACTGTTGGTTTCCTAGTAAGGTGTGGGCGTCCTCTTTGGAGCAGACCACTGGGGTCCATGCCAACAAACATTATGGGGTCCTCTGCAATGACAGCTGCAGGGAGTCTGTGGCTGTCTCAGGGGTTGTTGAAGTCCTCAGTGATAATGACAGCCAGGGTCCACCACAGGAAGTACAGTAGAACTCTGTGATACTGAGGGTCCCATTCTAATCTTCTGTGTTCCTAGCCATCCCCAGACACGTCAGCTCTGCACACCTCCCCTTTCTATGCAGTTAGGCTCCATTTTTTGTTATTGCTAATGTTCCACTGTGTTGCTGTTTCCAACCAGCTCTCCAAAAAAACAAAAACTCTGTACACATATACTACATAAGCTTATTACAAATGTTAGTAATGTAAAGGATATGTATACTACCACAATTTAGATATAAAAATAAAACATAAGACCCTTTTTAATAAATTCCATTTAGCCCGTTAAATCTCACAGAATGCTGTCATTGGTTTTTAGTGAACTCCTACAGTCCTGGTTGACACCAAAAAATTTGGGAAGACCACAAATACATGGAAGTTTAACAACATGCTACTAAATAATGAATAGGTCAACCAGGAAGATAAAAAAGAAATTAAAAAATACATGGAAACAAATGAAAATGATAACATAACAGTCCAAATCTTTGGTTGCAGTTGACAAAGGAATGTAGTTCAGACATGAATGTTGGTTAATATTTTCATTTATGTTAATAAAGAAAATGAAAGTGAACCACATAAAAAATATGTCAGAATTCTACTTGTCAATAACATAAGTGAATTCTTCTTCATTTAATTGATGACTTTGAATGCCAGAGGAATATTTCCTCAACTTTTTGTGTTATTGACAGTGTGATGGTTACAAACATACTTTTAACTTGAGTTTTTCTTGTTTCTTGAGGCAAGCCTGTAATGCTATATACATCCCTCTTAGGACTGCTTTTGCTGCATCCCAAAGCTTTGGACTGTTATGTTATCATTTTCATTTGTTTCCATGTATTTTTTAATTTCTTTTTTATCTTCCTAGTTGACCCATTCATTGTTTAGTAGCATATTGCTTAACTTCCATGTATTTGTGGTCTTCCCAAATTTTTTCTTGTGGTTGATTTCTAGTTTCATAGCTTTGTGGTCAGAAAAGATGCAAGGTATGATCTCAATCTTTTTGTATTTGTTGAGGCCTATTTCATGGCCTACTATGTGATCTGTTTTAGAGAATGTTCCATGTGCACTTGAAAATAATGTGTACCCTGCTATTTTAGGATGGAATGTTCTGAATATATCTGTTAAGTCCATCTGGTCCAGTGTGTCTTTCAAAGCCATTGTTTCCTTATTGATTTTCTGGTTAGACGATTGGTCCACTGATATAAGCAGGGTGTTAAAGGCCCCTACTATTATTATGTTATTATCAATTATTTCCTTTATGTTTTATGTATTTGGTACTCCCGTGTTTCCTTGTCTATCTACAGAGTGGGACAACACCTGCTCTATCTGCTTCTCTACATTGCTAAAAGTCTCAAAATAAGGCCAGTTTGCAAGTGATCTGTAAATAGTACAAAACTCAACATCTCTCTCTGTTGTGCCATAACTAGGGTCTTCTTATTATCATTGAGGAACAGAACCTCCTAATAGTGAAGTGTGGGCTTTGTAAATTTTTTTTTCATTTTGTGTTTTATCATGATTTGCTTACTAAGTCTCTAATTGAAAGTCATTTGAGTTGCTTCTCTGGTCTTTTGTCTGAACAAAAACACTGAGGTGTCTTCAGATACATCTTTGCTTTTATATGTGTGTGTATGTATGTTTATGCTTATATATTTGATATATTTGATATACATATATACAAAATCCTAGGGTGGAATTTCTGGGCCAAAGGAATGTGAATTTTTTTTTTTTTTAAGATTTTTAAATTTATTTTAGCAGGGGAGGGAAAGAGGTAAAGAAGAGAATCCTCAAGCAGACTCCTTGCTGAGCATGGAGACTGACATGGGGCTCAATCCCAGGACCCTGAGATCATGACCCAAGCCTAAATCAAGAGTCAGATGCCTAATTGACTGAGCCCCTCAGGTGCCCCAAAGGGAATGTGTATTTGAAATCTTCATAGGTACTGCCTGCTAACTTGCCCTCCAAAAAATTTGCACTAGTTTATATGTTCTCCAACAAATATGCCACTGCTTGTTCCTTGCCTTCCTTTTATTGTGATGTCCTTAAACTTTTACACCCTGTTTATGTCCTTTAAATTCACTTGTATTAATTTTTTGGTAGCCTCTTTATTCTTGCCCTTTGCCATTTCTCCTTTTTGATTCTTGGAGTTTCTCTCACAGGTTTTTGTTTTGTTTTGTTTTTTTAAGATTTTATTTATTTATTCATGAGAATACACAGAGAGGAGAGAGAGGCAGAGGGAGAAGCAGGCTCCACGCAGGGAGCCCGATGCGGACTCGATCCCGGGTCTCCAGGATCACACCCTGAGCTGTAGGCGGCGCTAAACCGCTGAGCCACCGGGGCTACCCTCTCTCACAGGTTTGTAATAGCCTTTTCTTTATTGTTAAAACTGACCTTTTGTTAAAACAGATTTTTTTTTTTAAGTGTGAGCATTAGAGTTAGATACAAGTTCAAATCTAAACTCTCACTTATTGGTACCAGAAAATACTCAACAAGGTCTTTGTTCAGAGAAAGCGATGTTCCTTTGGGCAACATACATAACAAGAAGAAACAGAAGCTTGGTATCCTGGTTGTAAAATGGGGGTGATGAGATCCATCATTCAAGATTTTTGTGAGGATGAAATCATAATATACATGACTTAATAAATGTTAACAGTGTTGATGATCAAGTCCAACTTTCTGAGCCTTCTGCAGACCAGTCTAGGATGAGTTTCTAGAATCAGGCTTTGTTTCTGTAGCAGCGTTAGGATCCAGAAACAAACCAGACCTTTTGCTTTAGACTTGTGTTCCCTGTGGAAGTCAGAATGGCCACAGGCTTCCCTGCCCCCTGGGACCACCTGGGGAATTACCTGCCACAGAGAAACAATTACTGGCAAGTTCATCCCCCTGCTGCTTCCCAGTCAGTTCCCTCACAATTTTCTGTTTGCAAGTGCAAAGCAGTTGGGCAAGTTCATTGCTGAGGCTCTTGCACTTAGTTACTGAGACTACAACTCACTTCACAGTCATCGTTGTTTGTCCTGTGGCTCTACCTGTACTGAAAATGTCAGGTTTCCTCTGCTTTTCCAGTCCTCTGAGGTTTTTATTATATCCCCTGTTGTGCTTCTAATCTCCCTTGGGCTTGTGTATGTGGTTTTCCTTTTTCTTCTTGTTTGTTTGGGGTTGTTTGTTTCCTGCCTTTTCCCACTGGCACAATAGCTGCGAGCCCCAAGCATTTAAAACACTCTACATTTCCATGTTGGCCTGGCTCTCAGCTCACATTCACTCCCTGCAAGATCCACAGCAAAACTGGCCCCTGGAGAGTGATGAGCTCTACGGACATCCCCCCAGGGAGGCAGCCTCAGCCACTCTGGTCCCTTCTAGTTTGAAAGAGCTTCCTTTTGTTGAATCAAAGTCGCCTTTCTATGACTTCAACCGGTGCGTTCCAGTTTTTTCCCACAGTAACAAAACTGCCCTCTTATCAGATAGCACTTCCCAACACTTTCTGATACAAAGAACTACTGGGGTTAAAAAACCAACCAAAGAAACAGAAAATCTCAGATTCTCTAGTCCTACTCCATACTCACAGAATCAAAGATCAGGGAACAGCCTGGATTCCATATTTTTAAACAGCTCTTCAGGTGATTCTGATGATGAAAACCACTTTTCTACAAGATTAAACTTAGGTATTTGAAGGTCATTAATATCTATCTCCAAACTTTTCTTTTGTCCAAAATGAAATATCCCTTATTCCTACAACCAACTCTTCCAAGAGATAGTCTCCAAACCTCCTTCCAACCTGTGTGTTCTCTAATGCAAACAACAGATCCTATCGATTTCCCTATTGAAATAGGACACTCATATGTGAAAACAATCTTCATGTATTAATGTATTAATTCTCTTAACAAATGCTGACTGAGCACATGTTGACGATAGGCACTGTGTTAGAGCTGAAGATAAACAGAGAACAAGATAATCACGATTCTTTCACTGTCCTCCTAAAGCTTAGAGAAAGGAAGGGGGTAGGGGGAGGAAGCAGGGAAATAAGGAAAAGAAAAAAGAAAAGAGAGAAGAAAAGAAGGAGAGAGAGAAGGGAAAGAGACAAATAATCATGAAATGTTGGGCAGCAGGGTGGCTCAGTGGTTTAGCATCTGCCTTAGGCACAGGGAGTGATCCTGGGTCATGGGAGTCCCATCCTGGGCTCCCTACAGGGAGCCTGCTTCTCCCTCTCTTGTGTCTCTGTCTCTCATGAATAAATAAACAAATAATCTTTATTAAAAAAATCACGAAATGTATGAAAGAAGCAAGCATAGAGTGGAAATAATTTCCTCCTGTTCTCCGAGTTCCTAGCTGAGACCCCTATGATGAAAGAGAGATTAACAAGAGAAAAACAAACAGAAGCTTATTAACATGTATACTACACATACACATGGGAGATACCCAGGAAAACTGAGTTACTCCCCCAGACCATTCGAATTCAGGATTAAATACCATCTTTTTTTTTTTTTTTTAATACCATCTTAATGAGGAAAGAAGAGAAGGGTTGTAGGTCTCTAGGGAAGATGAATGGGTCCTTAGACAAATGGGTGGGAGGTAGAATGGTTTGTGACAAAGTTTGTCTGGGCGTGGTGTTGACTTCTGGCCTCCCCTCCTGTTGTTAAGTGTCCATCTTTCCTGGTTGATGAAACTCTGGGGAAGGGGATTTATGACAAGTGAGTTCCTTTTGGAGGGTCTGTCTTGAGGCCTATAGGGGAGTTCAGGGAAAGCCTCTCCTTGTATTTGCTGGTTTCCAAGTTCCTGCAGCTCAGAATAATCAATATGCCAACAGTGCACACTTAGAATGGCATTTTGTGCTGCCATCACAAGCAAGGGGCTGGAATAGGATAGTCAGAGAAGGCCGTCACTGGAAATGTGTTATTTAAGTGAGACCTATAAAATGTAAAAGACCTACTGTAAAGAATGCCGAGACCAGAGGGGGAGCAGAAAGGGTGTTTAATGGACAAAGACCCTTAGGTGAACAAGAACCTGGTATGTCCTAGGAACCGCAAGATAATCAATGTGGCCAGATCATGACATGTGTGAGGGAGATTTAAGGTTAAGTTGGACAGCTGAACAGAGACTAGGCCACCACACAAGATTTATTAGTACAAAGGAATTTGGATTCTATTCTATATGAAATGTGAAGCCACAAAGAATTTCAAGCTGGGAATGAGAGGATTTGGTTTTTCTTTTAAGGAGGTCATTTTTCAGACCTTCTGATATAAACAAAGTATCCAAATCAATATGTTTTCCCTTCTCCTGGAAACTATACAGAAGCAATAAAGAAAATGGGAAAGAAAACTCACAAATTCAATTTCAGCAATACTAGGAGACAAATATATTCATAGTCTTCAAAATATGCTAAAAGATGCCCCAAAGCAGCTAAAACAGGATAGAACGTAAAGGTGAGACATAGAGAATTACAGAAAGGTTCAGTGGTATGATATCTATGAAAGTGCCATAAAATACTCTTGCTGAAAGTGACAAGGCTCACCCAAAGTGCAAATATCTCTTATTTACAACACAAGTATGGGAACTGAATTGAGTAGGGCTGGGAACAGGTGACCTCCTGGGTCTGGGTGACATCAGAGAAGCAGTGCGAAGAGCTATATGAAGAGTCACCAGATGAACCATGTTTGCAGAAGGCAGTCTAACATGAGCCATATTTGCAAAAGGCATTCTCTGCAGCAGCAGATAGTAGAGAGCCTTTGAATTATGAAGCCTTAAAAGTTACTTGCTTCCCTACCCCAAGGAAAATTCTTGCAAATAGCTTTCACAAAAATATAGCTCACTCAAAGGCGAGTAATCATAAGGAGACTGACACAATATTGATACAAAGGTACCATAAGGAAAAAAAAGGCAGAGAAGAGCAATAAAACTTACCAACAGATAAAATTGCTAGCAGAAAAATGTTACAATGAAATGGATGGAGATGGTTGGCAGATATTTTGCTAAGAATTAAAATTAACCTAATGAAGTAATTGCTTCTGCAAAGGAAGATCCACAAAGCACAAATGTAAGAAATCAAGGAGGAGATAGCAGGCTTCAGGAGGAGATAAAACCTGAGCTAGTAGAACTCAGAAAAATGTCAAAGGAAAAAAAAAAGCAAAATGTGGAAGGAGGACAGGGAACACAGGCATTCCCAAAAAAGGTAATAAGGGACACAGAGCTTCGAAATAAAAACCAAGACTAAAATGAAATGTCAGCAAAGGAAAAAGGGTTAGAGAAAACAGATGGAGAATGTATGAATTAAACTAGATATGCCTTTAATCAAAAGCAAAAAACGTCAAGACAATGAAAGAGAAGAACAAGTAAAATTCAAGAGCTCTTTCCTTGATCTTAAATTTGCATATTGAAATGGCACACCACATGTCAGGGAAACTTATTCCTGACAGTGTAAAAATTAAACAATAAAAAAATGGGAGAGAGGGAGGGGAAGCTTATTAGGGATGGTAGAGTAAGTTTGCAGATGATCTCATCTGTAAAAATAGGAGCCAAAGATATCATTTAAAACTTAACAAGAAGGTGCACCTGGGTGGCTCAGTCAGTTAAGCATCTGCCTTCAACTCAGGTTGAATAAGGGACAGGCAGGCTAAGTAAGGAGATAGAGATAGGGGGCTATGTGTCCAGGCTCACAGAAATCCCAAAAATGCTGAGATGTAAGGAAACCAGAGATAAAGGAATAGACCAGCCCACCTGGCTCCAGGTGTTAGGGAGTATTTTCTTTGGCTGGTACAATGTAATCGCAGAAAATGACCAGACCACAAAGAAGTAAGTCATTAAGAGTCTTATCAATAGTCCTTGCTCAAACTAAAATAGCTCAAGAATCTCAAGGCCACACCCTCCCTAGTCAACTTTTCAATTAAAAACCAGCCTAAAAAACCTTCAGTGGCAACCCTTTTGGGACCCCTCTCACTTCTGAGAGCTTTCTCTGTATCCTTACTTTATAAACTTCTATTGCTTTACTTACTCTCCTTTGTCCATGAGATTTCATTCTTTGACTCTGTGAGACAAGAACCTAGCTCCTGCTTCAAGGTCATGGTCCCAGGGTCCTGGGATTGAGCCCCAAGTCCCACATCTGGCTCCCTGCTCGGGGCGAGTCTGCTTCTCCCTCTGCCCCTCCCATTGCTTATGTTCTCTCTCTTTCTCCCTCAAATAAAATCTTTCAAACAAACAAACAAAAATCTTAAGTAATTAGGGATACCTGGGTGGCTCAGTTGCTTAGGCGCCCAAACTCTTGGTTTCTGCTCAGGTCATGATCTCAGTGTTGAGAGATTGAGTCCTGCATTGGGCTTGTGCTCAGCATAGAGTCTGTTTGAGATTCCCCCTCTCCCTCTGCCCCTCCCCACTCGTTTGTGTGTGCTCCCTCCCTCTCTCCCTCTCTCTCTCTCAAATAAATAAAACATTAAAAAAAAAAAAAAAACAAGAACTTCTTTAAATTCAGAAAATATGGGGCACCTGGGTGGCTCAGTGGTTAAGCATCTGCCTTCTGCTCAGGGTGTGATCCCAGGGTCCTGGGATCGAGTTCTGCAGTAGGCTCCCCACAGGGAGCCTCCTTCTCCTTCTGCAGAGAGTCTCTGCCTCTCTCTCTCTTTCTGTGTCTCTCATAAATAAATAAATAAATAAAATCTTTAAAAGTTTTTCAGAAAATATAAATCAGAAAATATAAATAAAAATAATAGAACTTTAATCATATATCTGTCACATCAATTAATATAAATGGCTTAACTTACTATGAAAATAGAAAGATTTTCAAAGGGTTCCTGTCTGGCTCAATTGATAGAAAATATGACTCTTGATCTCAGGGTCATGAGTTTGAGCCCCACATTGGTTGTGGAGACTACTTTAAAAAATTGTAAAAAAAATTTAAAAAAAAAATTTTTTTTAAGTAAACTAGAAAGACTTTCAGATTGGATCACAAGGCAAAAACTACCTCTATGCAACATGTAAAATACACCCATAAAAAAAAACCAAAATAAATGTATACAGCAAAATCGGAAACAAAAATCTGTGCTAAAATATACTAGACCAAAGCAAGCAAACAAAAAAAGCAGAGGTTACAGTCTTAAATATAAGCTCAGCTAGAATATAGGCTAAAAAGCATTTAGTGGAGCAAAGAACAAATAAGATGTAGAATGCCTAAATAATTAATAAAGTCTGTCTAAACTGATACACATCAAACTGTGTTTCCTAAAAATTAAAAGTGTACACTCTCTTCAAGTGCCTGTGGGACTTTCCTAAAAACTGGCCATATATTGAATCTGCAAAAAAAACCTCAGTAAATTTCGAGTAGTAGAAATTGCACAGACAACATGTTCTAGTCAAAGGCAATAAAATTAGAAATTAATAGCAATCAGAAAACAAAGTCCCTTCCATCTGCAAATTTTAAACGCTCTTAAAGAACTTTGAGGTCCAAAAGGAAACGCAAACAGAAATTTTAACTTCCTAGAAAGGAAAAGAAAGGATAACAAAGATGTATTAGAACCTACAGAATACAGCTGGTCACATTCGGAAGAAAACGTAGAACCTTAAAAATATTTATAAAAATAAACATGAAAGAAAACCAAACCTATGAACTAGGCATCTTACTCAGAAAGTCAGGAAATAAACAAGAAAAGAAGACAGGAGAAATTAATACAGATAAAAGCAGAAACTGATATGTTAGTGGAAAAAACAGCAAAGGCAGTAAATACATCAAAAAGGAGACTCTTCGAGGAGTAAAACTTTGATAACCCACGTGGGAGATGCAGAGATGTGCCACAAAACCCAATTCTCTGTTCTTGAAAGACTTGTCATTTCAGCTGTCAGCAACTTTGGGGATTGCCTCAGCTGTAGAGATCCAGCTCTTCGGAAGTGACCCATATCCACTATCTGTTAGAGGCAGGAATAGAGGCCTGGCCACCCAGCCCAATAGGGAACAACTCTGGAGGAATGTTCTCGTTCCAGAACTGCTCAAGGAGTCACCAGAGTTTGTTGGGACCTGCCTCACTTCTGCACTGCTCCTACTTCCTCCCTCTCCCTCCCACAGATATTGATTCTAGCTGTGTTCTCTAATAAACATCATACACCTTAAACTCTCCTCATAGCCCACTACCCTGAGAATCCAACTCCCAGCAAACCACCAGTTCCAGTCAGCAGAGGGAGGACGAAAGTACACGGAGACAGAATGATCAACAGTAAGAGGACAATAACCATAGATACACAGGGAATTAAGAGAGTTACAACATGTTGATAGGAATGAAATGGACAATTCTCTAGGAAAATATAACTTAATAAAACCAACCCAGAAGGAAGAGAAAATCACAGAAGGCCTATTCCATAGGATAAGGAGAGAAAGTTGTCAAAGAATTGACCACCAAGGTGGTGTCAGGAAGTTCCATTAAATTCTACCAAACCCTCAAAAAACAGATTATTCTATCGCACACTGTTTCAGAGCGTGGAAGAAGAAGGAAAAAGCTCAAATTCCTCTTATGAAGTCAGTATAATAATGATAAAATCTGTCAAAACTTGTACAAAGCAAACCAACTATAGATCAATCTCAGGTGTGGATATCATTTTTGAATTTAACAGCTCATTTAAAACCAATATATCATGACCAAGTGGAGTTGATTCCTAGAATTCCCATATGATTCAATATTTAAAGAAACTATTAATATAATTTACCAATATTAATAACTCTAAAGAGAAAATCATGTAATAATGTGCATAGACCTAAAGCAGCCTTTGACAAAATTAATAAACCACTTTGATCAAAACGCACAATCAAGTAGGAATATATATATATCTTTCTCAATGTGATGTGTCTCCTTCATGCCTGATGTAGAGTGAATCAGGAGCTAGGAGAGGCAGTCTCAGTAAAGTCAAGAAGTCAGTCTGCTCTCTTTCACCACCATTATTTAACGTTATCCTGGAGGGACTAGCTAACACAGTCAGGAGAGAGTAGGAAATTAAAAATATAAAAAATTGAAAAGGAGAGGCTAAAATCCTCATTATTTGAAGATATTGCTCTTTACCTGTACAACCCAAGAAAACTAGGTGAAAAGTCATGGCTAACAGTGAGAGTTCAGTGCCCTTGTGGGATACAACATAAATATACAAAATCAGTAGTTTTCACACATATATAAATGGTAACCAGTTTGTAAAGTGGGAATTCTTTTTAACTTAAGTAACAATAAGGAAAGATAAAATACCTAACAAGATACTTAGCAAAAAGTGTACAAGGATATAGGAAGGAAAATTTTTAAACACTATGGAGAGACCCAGAAGGAGATGTGATCAAGTAGGGCAGAAACAGTCAGTGGGGAGCTCTTGCACTGATTCATCCAGGTGACGAGCTCTAAGCAGTATAAGGAACCATGAGGCCTTCTCTTCCTGTATTTGGAACTTCCTCAGTCATACTTTGTCTGGCAAATTCATGGAGGATGCTCAAGGTGCTTCAGAGGTCAAACAGAGAAGTGGGGTTCACCTAACCTAGGCCAGGCTGTGACTGGAGGTGGGGGACTAGGGTAAGTAGCAGGTCCAAGGAAGGGGGACCTCATCGGAATCAGAAGGATGGGGGGGCAGCCCAGCCTGTTGGTCACGTATTGCATACCCTCCCTGTGCCTCAGAAATCCGGATAATAAGAGCTCCTTCCACATGGGATTGTGAGGATTAATGGGATGATAGATTCAGGTGCTTAGAACAGCGTCTGGCTCCTGTGAGTATTTACTGTTGTTATTTCACCACAGATTTAGGAAGGAAGAGTGGAGGTAGCAAAGTAATCCAGCAGGGAGAGTTAATTGAAACTTCTTCCAGCTGGCCATTGGGTGCCCCATTCCAGAGCCCTGGAAGCCATGTCCTCTGTCTTGAAATTTTCTTCTGTGGAAATGTGAGGAGCACTGGGGGAGCAGGTGCCCCTCAGGAGGGCACACCAGGGAAACCACATATGCCTCCTCTAGGTCCTTGCATTGTGAGGTCAATCGCTGGCTAGTGGAAGAGGCAGGAAACCTTAGTCCCAGTTTATCAACCTCTGAATGACCCGTGTTGGGTGGGGCAGTTCAGATGCAGGGAGCATCTGACTTTTCCCCAGGGCTCCACACATCTTCGATCACCCTGAAGTGGCACCTGAAAGTACACCTGATGGACGTGTCAAAACAGAACTGCTTCCCCACACTGCTCCCCCATAGGTCTCGCCTACACGGTACACAGCATTTCCATGCATCCAACCATCCAGCCCCCGACCTGGGAGCATCCTCCACTTTCTCTCTCATTCACCCCACACAGCTCATCTGTGGGCAGTCACATTGGTTGTGCCTTCAGAATACATCCTGACCTCAGCCTTCTACCCCTATCACCTTGATCATTCAAGCTGCCATGACTTCTTGTGCAGACCACTACAAAATCCCTCCGTCTAGCCTACCTTCCTCCACTCTTGACCTCCAGCATCCTGAGTCATCCTTCTATTTTATTTTGTTTTTTAAAGATTTTATTTATTTATTTATTTATTTATTTATTTAT
Source organism: Canis lupus baileyi (assembly GCF_048164855.1). Lineage (NCBI taxonomy): Eukaryota > Metazoa > Chordata > Mammalia > Carnivora > Canidae > Canis > Canis lupus. The sequence continues at coordinate 46,804,467 of NC_132846.1, read as the reverse complement.
TTATTTATTTATTTGAGAGAGAAGTAGACTCCGCATTGAGCATGGAGTCCAACTCAGGACTCCATCTCAACCCTGAGATCATGACCTGAGCCAAAGTTGCTTGACTGACTGAGCCACCCACGAGCCCCAAGGTGATCTTTTTAAAACATACATGAGAACAATCCACCAACCCTGCTTAAACCTCCCAGTGGCTCCTGTCATCCTTAGACTACAATCCAAGGGGACAGAGGCTTTATTGGTCTTGTTTAGTATATAATCACATTGTTTAGTATATAATCACATGCCTAGCACATTGGTGGGATTTAATAATATATATTTGTTGAATGAACAAATGAATACATGAATGAATTGGAGTCATTTGTACACGGTCAAGTACATACAGGACTAGTGAATCTTTTGCATCCTGTACAGAAAAAGCCTCTTAATATCATTTAACCTATTGCAAATTATTCAAAATTCAGCATAAATTTTCAGATCATCTATTTCCCTTAATATCCATATGCCTACAGTTGTTCAGCCATATTATGGCTTTACATCTGTAGAGGCAATATGGGGATATTCCCTTTTCACCACAGGCCAATAATTGCAAGACAATTAAATTGCACATGCTGCAGTTAAGCCTAAAAGTACATAGTGGTGAGGGAGGTAGGGTTGCTGTAATGGAAGAGCATGGCCAACACAGCCAGGCCAGCTGGGCTGTGGACCCTGCCCGCAGCAGCTGTTAACAGGATGCTCAAGTGCACAGCTGCTAAAGCTCTGGACAGAGCATGAAGTCTATTTTTGCCATTTCCTAGACATGAGACCTTGGACAGGTCATTTGGCCTCTCTGAACCTCTGCTTCCCTACAATAAAATTGGTGGGAATACTATATTCTACTCCATTTGAGAATCAAATGAAATAGTACACATACGCTTAGCAAAAGCTGAGTCTTTAGTGAGGTAGTAAATGCTCAGTAAATATTGCCTCTTTTATTATAATAACCTTGGGCATAAGCATTTGTGAGGATTAAATAAAATTACATGTATAGCTATACTGTATTTATAATGAACGTTCTCTTCCTCAACACGAACCACACCTCTCCTCCACTGCCCACAGGGAGAGAGAAAAGCAAGGATAGCCATTCAATGTTAGAAAAGGGAAATTTGACAGCATGTGGACACTCGTGAGAAGGAAGCAGATTAAAAAAAAAAAAAACAAAAACAGGCAAACAAACTCACAGGAAGGCGAGACATTATTTAAATAATGGCCTCTTACTGGAAACCCAGGAAGAGTGTGCCAAAGACCAAAAATACCAAGCACTCGAAACCAGCAAAGTCAAAAAGAATGCCACAATGAAAACGCTTTTCAAAAACTGCAATGAGAGCCCAAGTACCCCAAATGGGAAAGCCCACAAAACACAGCAGCTGAACACCACTCAACAGCACATGTTGATGAAGTACCTACCAGATAACCTGGGAACTGGGCCAGAAAGACTTTAAAGAGCATTTTGCAAAAAACTCCCAGGTCAATAAGAACTCTTTTCACTACATCCCAGGAAGGAAGTGATCATTGTGTGACTGATTTCCCCAAGTTTGACAAAGAGGAAGCAACAGGGGAAATGGAGCCAAGTCCTGCCAACTGGAGCTGTCTTGGCAGGACAGAGGACTGGGGTGTGTAAGGGAACGCACAGCACGTCCACCACTGAGGTAACATCTCTTCTCTACCTCGGTGTCATATGTTTATAAATAGAGATTTACATAAACATAATGGCTACAAGTGGGTTTTTTTTTTTTTTTTTTTTTTTTTTTACAGCTTAAAAAATGTCACAGTAACTACCAAGCAGAGTTGCCAGAAGTATACCTAAGAGGTCTGTAGCAGTGGGTGTTCAGGCTACTGAAACTCAGTTCATGCAAAGTCAACAAATGGGTATTTTTTTTAAAGATTGATTGATTTTACAGAGAGCACGGATGATTGGGGAACGGGGGTGCAGAAGGAGAGGGACAAAGAAAATCTCAAGCAGACTCACGGCTGAGTGCAGAGCCTAATGCAGGGCTCCATCTCACAACCCATCAGATCCTGACCCTGAGATCATGACCTGAGCAGAAATCAAGAGTCAGACACTCAACCAACTGAGCCACCCGGGCACCCCAACAAATGTATATTTGTTAAGAGGTCAAGTTGCTCTTGTCACATGAGGTCCTGCAGGAGCCCCTGTCTGGTTCTTTAACTCTCTTAGGAAATAGTCATTAAGTGGCTTTTTCTGTGATAAAAGATAACTACCAATGTTGTTCTTTATTTTACCAATTTTGGATGCAGGTATATAGCATCTGGAATGACTCATTGTCCTCACAATTGACTGCCTTCACCAAGCTCTCAAACTTCAGTTTTATTTGTGATCAAGTGCAATTAAAAATTTTATTTTAGCCTTTATGTTGAATGAGAATGTTCAATCTTGAAAAGAATATCTGCTGCAAAAAGACAACTTTGTGAGTCACTTTTTATCATCAAGGTTAACAATAAAATCATTTTCCCTTTCATGCTTTTACCTTTGCTACAAGGTCTAACGTTGTCTCCACAAAGACAAACAACAGTTTAATTCTTGGCCTGAAAATTTTAATGAGCGCTTTGTCCCAGCCTGGAGAGCATGTAGATATGTGCTGGCACACACTTTCAACTTTCTCAAAAGGAGCAAGTGTTTGAATTACTGGTCTTTACATAATTTATATGCTATTTTTACCAGTGAGCAAAGTGAGAGCACTGATGCCCACCAAGAAGGTCATGACTCAGACCCTATGCTGGTTAATTTTATACGTTGACTTGACTGAGCTAAGAGATGCTGAGACAGCTGGCAAATCATGATTTCTGGGTGTTTCTGTGAGGGTGTTTCCCGCAGATACTAGCATTTCAATCAGTAGACTGTAAAGAAAACATCCTCACCCCCCACCCCACCTCTCAATGCAGGTAGACACCACCATTCAATCCACTGAGGGCCTGAATACCACAAAAAGGCACAGGGAAGATGAATTTACTCTCTGCCTAAGCCAGGACATTAGCACTATTGGTTCTCAGGCCTTTGGACCCAAGTTAGGACTTACATCTGCTCCCCAAGGCTCAGGCCTTTACTTTGGGACTGGATCTATAATGCTGGCTTTCCTTAACCTTCAGCTGCCAGTCAGGAAGCTGTGGGACTTCTCAGCCTCCATAATTACCTGAATCAGTTCCAAATAATAAATCTCTTTCCATATATCTATATGTAACCTATTGGTTCTACCCTGACAAATACAGACCCCTTGAGGCACGGTGATCTGAATAAGTGTGGTATGACTCTTGGTGCATCGCCATGGCTTTGGTGTGGGCTGCTTCTCCTAAGCGTTGCCCATGTGTGTACATGAGCATCTCCTTATGCTGCTTGAATGCATGTTCATTACCTTTTAGGTGTCATCTTATAAAAAAGAAGATGGTATTTCCAAAACCATAACAAGTAATTTGTGGGTAATTTTAAGTGTAGGATGTACATAGATGCTCATTTTAAACCTGGGCTTTATCATTGTGGAGATGCAAATCAGCATAAACTCTGATATGACAAAACTCTGTGTGATAAAACTGATCAATAAAGAACCATTACTGCAGTGTCATTTAAAAATCAATCATGCAGTTTTGAATGAGTTTCAGAAGTTCTGTGGCTAACAAAAAAGATGTCAGAGCTAGAAATAACAATGGAAAGCAAATAAAATTGCTTAAAGCTTCTTTCAAAATTTCAGAAACACTTCATATTTTGGCAAGTGGGGCGACTGGGTGGCTCAGTCGGTTAAACGTCCAACTCTTGATTTCAACCCAGGTCATGATGTCAGGGTGGTGAGATTGAGCCCCACATTGGGCTCCATGTGGGATGTGGAGACCACTTGGGATTCCCTCTCTGCCTCTCCCCTGCTCGCTTTTGTGCTCTCTCTTTCTCCCCCTCTAGGAGAAAAAGAAAAGAAGAAGAAAAAGAGATAGCCAAACTGAGATGATGCATTTTTACATGTTCCAAAGGCATATCTGAACTCTGAGAGACTAAAGTCAATCACATTTTTACTTCTGATTGAACTAAAGCGATTAATGAATTTGACATATCATTGTGTTTGGTTTGCTCCATTTTAAATGATATGTGGGTAAAAATGTGTTCTTTTGGTCAAGTTAAAGAAATTTTCAATGAGATATTGATGGATTTTGTAGTGCCGTCTCTGCTATTCATTATGAAAATTTATTATCCATATAATGGACAACACAAGGCTAAATCCTAATGCAAACAATAGACTTTAGGTGATTATGATGTGTCAGTGCAGGCTCATTAGTTGTAACAAATGTACCACTCTGGTGAAGATGCTGATAATGCAGAGTCTATCCATGTGTGTGGGAGAAGGTATATAGGAAATTTCTATATTTTCCTCTTAATTTTGCTGTGAACCTAAAACTTCTCTAAAAAAATTAAGTCTTATTTACAAAATTTTGAATAAAAATAAAATTTAAATTTAAAAAGGATATTAGGTTAAAATTAAGAAAATAAAAATAAACTAAGGACATTCGTTATTAATAATATATCAATATTGTGTCATTAATTGTAACAAATGTACTTTATTCATGTAAGATGTTAAAATAGGGAAAAGTGGGGTGGGGATATTGAAGAAACTTCTGTACTATCTGCTCAGCTTTTCTGTAAATATAAAACACTTCTACAAATAAACTTTATTTTATAACAAAGCAGGGTCTCAAAATCAATGACCCACCTTTCCTCCTTAAGACAATAGAAAAAGAAGAGTAACTAAGTGCAAAGTAAACAGAAGGAATAACGTAATAAAGATTAGAGCAGAAATAAACAAAAGAGGGAATAGGAAAACAATAGAGAAAACTTGATTCTTCAAAAAGATCAACACAATTGCAAACCTTTCACTAGACTGGCATAGAAAAAAAGAGAGAAGACTCAAATTATTAAAATCAGGAATGAAGAGGGAAAATTACTACTAATCTTACAGAAGTAAAAAAGGTTTATAAAAGAATATTATTAACAACTGCATACCCACAAATTGGATAACCTAGTTAAAATGGGAAAATTTCTAACAGACACAAATCATCAAAACTGACTCAAGAAGAAACAAAATACTAATACACTTGTAACAAGTAAAGATATTGAATTAGGGAAAACAAAAACAAAACAAAACAAAACAAAAAAACCTTACCCATAAAGAAAATCTCAGGCCCAAATGGCTTCACTGGTGAATTCTACCAAACATTTAAGGAAGAATTAATACCAATCATTCTCAAAATCATCCAAAATAGGAAGAGGAGAAACTACTTTCCAATCCATGCTTTCAGGCTATTATTACTCAATATCAAGAGCAGATAAACACATCACAGGAAACAGACCAATATGTCTTATAAATATGGACCCAAAAACCCTCAAGAAAATATTACCAAACCAATCTAACATCATACAAGAGGTTATACACCATGATCAAGTGTGATTTATCCCAGAAATGCAAGGTTGATTTAACATCCAAAAAACAGTTCACATACACTACAACATATCAATAGAATAAAGATAAATACCACATGATCATCTCAATAGCTACAGAATAAAAATTTGAATAAATTTAGAAACCTTTCATGATAAAGACACTTAATAAAGTAGGATGAGAAGGGAACTTCTTTAATCTGATATATGCCATATATGAAATAAGGAACAAAAAATGATGTCCTGTTCTGTCACTTCTATTAACATTGTACTAGAGATTCTAGCCAGAGCAATTATGCAAGAAAAATAAATAAAAGGCATCCATGTTGGAAAGAAAGAGGTAAAACTATCCCTCTGTGCAGATGACATGGTCTTATACATAGAAAACCTTAAGGAATCCACTAAAAAATAATTAGAATTAGTAAGCAAGTTCAACAAAGTTGCAGGATATAAGATCAATATATAAAAATCAATTCTATGTCTATACATTTGCATTTTGGATTTGCAAATCCAAAAATAAAATTAATAATACAATTCCATTTACAATAGCATCAAAAAGAATTAAAATATAATAAATTTCACAAAAAGTGCAAAATTTATACTCTCAAAACTATAAAATATTGTTGGAAGAAATTCAAAGAAGAACTGAATAAATAGAAAGACTCCCCTTGTTCATGGGTCAGAGGATTTAATATTGTTCAGATGACAATACTTCCCAAATTGATCTACAAATTCAATGCAGTCCCTATCAAAATCCCAGCTGGCTTCTTTGTGTAAACTGGCAAGCTGACCCTAAAATTAGTGTGGAAATTTGAGAGACTAGAATATCCAAGACAATTTGGAAAGGAAGAAAAAAATGAATGTTTCCTGATTTGGAAAATTTACTATGAAGCTATAGTAAGCAGGACAGTCAAGTACTGGCATAAAATAGACATATAAGTCAACAGAACAGAATTGAAAAATAAACCATATCAATCACAGTCGATTTTAAACAAGGGTACAAATACAATTAAATGACTAAAGAACAATCTTTTCAATGAATGGTACGGGGACAGCTGGATATCCCCATACAAAATACAAAATAATTTGAACCCCTACCTCATACCATTTACAAAAATTATCTCTAAGTTCAACAAAGACCTCAATCAGACAGCTAAAACTGTAAAATTCTTGGAAGAAAATATGGATATAAATCTTCATGACCTTCTATTAGGCAGTGACTTGTTAGCTATGACACCAAAAGCACAAGTAACAAAAGGAAAAAAATAAATATACTGGACATCATCAAAATTCAAAACTTCTTTGCCTCAAAGAACACTATCAATAAGTGAAAAAACAATCCACAGAATGGGAGAATCTTTTTTGCAAATTATATACCTGATAAGGGACTTTTATACAAAATATAGAAAAAACTCTTACAGCATTATCGTAAATGAATACTTAACAATATAGACAAAGAATATGAATAGACATCTCCTTCTACAATGGAATGTTATTTGGCAATAAAAAGGAATGAAGTACTGGTTCATATTACAATGTAGATGAACCTTAAAAACATTATGCTAATTATACAAAGCCAATCACAAAAGACGGCACATTGCATGATTCTTCTATTTATATGGTAAGTCCAGAATAGGCAAATCCATAGAGACAGTGGATCTGTGCTGATCTAGAGTTAGCGGTGCTACTGGGAGATATGGGGAATGACTGCTAATGGGTATGGGTTATATTTTGGGGCTAGTAAGAATGCCCTAAAATTGATTGTGGTGATGGTTACACAACTCTATGAATACAAAAATCAATGAATTTTATACCTTATATGGATTCATTGTATGCAAATTTGTATGGGTATATTATATGTAAATTAAATTTCAATAATGCTATTATTTAAAAAAAAAAAAAAAGTTTTGCAAGCCAAGTCTTCCAGTCTCAGAATTTGTAGAGGTAGAAACAGTTGTTGGATACTGAAGAGAGGATCAGAGGAATTTCCCCCAGGGGGGTAATGTAGGGCTACCTTTCCTTCACTTCAAGATTAGTGAGAGAGACATCACTTTAGAAACCAGATATGAATCCCTGGGGCATACAGTGACTTACACATGAAAACTCTAAAAGGCGGGAGGTAGTGACAGCAAGAGAGGGCTATAGCTGAAATATATCTATACTCCACCAACAGTGGGTTGAAGGCACCTGCTTTCTGGGAAAGGTGTGGGCACCTGACTGTCGGTTAGGTGTGCTTAGTGACCATGCCCAAGAGCTACAGAAAGGCCTGGAAGTGTCCTGTGGGATGTCCAAAGCCTGAGGGAGAAACTATGAGTATCTAGAGACAGAGTGTATGCACCTGCAGCAAGGGAGCCACCCAGGTGAAAGTCACCTTTAAACATCTGTTCAGCTTACTGTCAAACACAGTGTCAGCCAGGCTAGGATTAGAGTAAGGGGACTAAGGAATTTCAGGTGGGCACAAAATTTAAGGAGACACCAAAAAACTCAGTAATCAAGATGAATAATATTTTGATACAACATTTTTAAAAATTAAAGTTAAAACATCCACGATGAATAAACAAAAAAATAAAATTTAAAATATAGAAGGAATTAGTAACAGTGTCATGCCAAGCCATATTGGAGCCTAAGGTGAAAAGAAAGGTATATGTCCCCTGTATACATTTTTAATGTGTCTTTTTCATGGTAAATTTTTTCCAGAACATTAACAGAGTTGAAAAAATATTGAAAAATTGAAGTGTATTGAAACATTACTTTAAATTTAAATATTTAATTTATATCCTAAACAGATTTATATCCCAAACTGATTTACTATCTATCATTTTAATTTTCTGGCTTTTATGGACATAAACTTATCAACAATATTTTCAAAATAAATGTATTTGCTTGTGTCACTTTCAATGAAGAGAATTGCTGTGTTTGACAACTTTCCTTGTCTAACTAAATGAAATAATTTTTAATGAATTTCAACTTTTCCTGTCTTTATTTAAAATTTTGACCTTTTATTCATCAGAAATTTTTGCATTAGTTAGTTCTTTATTTTTTTTTATTTTATTTATTTATTTATGATAGTCACAGAGAGAGAGAGAGAGAGAGGGAGGCAGAGACACAGGCAGAGGGAGAAGCAGGCTCCATGCACCGGGAGCCCGACGTGGGATTCGATCCCGGGTCTCCAGGATCGCGCCCTGGGCCAAAGGCAGGCGCCAAACCGCTGCGCCACCCAGGGATCCCCTAGTTAGTTCTTTAGAATTATATGTTAAAATGTTATTTATATTGATTACTACTTTGGGGGGGCCCTTGAATTTTGTGTCCTAATGACAGTCATGCCCATTTCTGTCAGGTAAGTGTACTCCTGACAACTTCCCTCTCTTTCCTCTTCTTCCTTTGCCCTAGAATGATCAGAAATGGTGGTTAGCAAACTGAGGAAGGAGGGTGGAGACAGTTGGTATTAAGTGCTAGACTGGGAAATGAAGAATTCAATCAACCAACCTTTTCCTAGGACCCAGCTGAATTAAAGAAGGAAAGAAGCTGTAACTCTAAATGTAGTTGGAACTTTGATGATTTCATAGAACCAAATATCCTAATTACTGAGAGGAGACTGATTTTGTGACTTGAGGTGTTCAGATTTTTTTTTTCTTATCTGCAAGTGACCAAGATAATCTGGAATGTGCCTTAGATCTCAAGAGAGTCAGGAAAAGGAGCTATATAGAGCAGATCTGAGCCAGGATCTGGGGGTAGGAGTACCAGTCAGGTTGTTTAGGGCTGTACCTTAGCACTCAGTCCTTTCTGTTCATTGCATTGGTTGTGGTTTTCCATAAGTGAGTCTCATATATGAAAGTGAGGACATGATCACAGTGACTCCCTAGCACTTTGCTATTTCTATGCTTCTCCAGACCCTGAATTTAAGTAGATCAGATTCACTGTCTGAAAAAATATGCCTCTTCTTCAGTACTATTTCCACTACTGTCAGAAAACATTTTCTTTCTCCTTTGAAATGAATGATCCACCACCCTATTTCTGCCCATATTAAAGCTTGAAATATTTATTTCTTCTTCCAACTTTTTAATCAAAGCTAAGAGTAGGGCCTATTCTAAACCAACATCCTTTTAATAGAATGATTTTTTTTTTTTAAGAGAAAGGGGGAGGGAGAGAAAGAGAGCCAGCAGGCAGAGGGACAGAGGGAGAGAATCTCAAGCAGGTTTCCTGCTTAGCAAGGAGCCTGCTGGGGGGCTCAATCTCACGACCCTAAAATCATGACCTGAGCCAAAATCAAGAGTTGGATGCTCAACCTACTGTGCAACCGAGGCTCCTCAGTAGAATGAATTTTAAAATCAAGAAATCCTTCCAACGACTTTCTTTTCCTCCCCTCAATTACAGTGTGTCCTTTTCAATCTCATTCAACATTGTCTTGGTTTTAATATCTTCCCTTTTCGACTCTATTCCACTCTAATTTCCTAAGGGAGCGTTGAGCCTTCTGTGTTACCTATCTCTATTAGCTTCTATCGGCAGGAACCCTTCTAATGCAATAACCCAGTTATTTCAAGGGAGATTGGAAAAGCAAAGGTACCAGTGAAGGCAATTATGTTTGTGTAAAGTGGAGTTATGCAACTGGCTTGAAAGTTTCATAAGAAAAGAGGGTTCACTCTAAGATTTTAGGGAGCATAAGAAGTAGAAACTAAAGTTTGTGAGGTTCACCAACCTTCCATGCGATGAAAGTTTCAGTACATTACAGGATGCTGACACTCATTGTTGTCAGGAAGCCAAATATAAGGATCTATTCCCAAGCACAGTCTACCCAGGGCCGTGCGTATTCATGTGCTAAACCCCAGGTCAGTGCATAATGTCAGTTCTAAGAAAACTTCGCATGTTAAAAACAGGAATACTTCTGCACAGAAATACTCTTTTATTCCTTGAAACACACAACTCCTTTCGTCTTATTTTTCCATTTTGGATAGAATTATGCTGCTGTTTCTTAATGCCACTGTAAGAAAAAGAACAGGGTGAGAGTGATAATAAACAGCAACCGGCACGCAATGTCAGGTAGAAATGGAGACCAATGAGGACTGTGATGGATTGGAGAATGCAAACCACTTCTAGTGGGGACAGCATTGTCACCCTGTGGGAACCCTGGTTGTATAGCCAAGTAGGGATACTGTTAAGAAATTCAGAGATTTATGTGCTACCTTCCTACTCGTAAATATTTGCTGGTGGACTAAACTACCCTATCTACAGGCTGGGTTTTACCAGAGGAGCACAAATTTATAATGTCTGCTGCACATGCTCAGAAATTTTGTCAAGCTCAGATAAATATTTTTATAGATAAAGTAGCTAAAGGAACTTCTGGTTTTTTTATTTTTATTTTTTCAAAGATTTGTTTATTTATTCATTTGACATAGAATGAGAGAGAGAGCTCAAGTAAAGGGAGTGACAGGCAGAGGGAGAGGGAGAAGCCAACTCCTCATGGAGCAGGGAACCCCACGTGGGGCTTGATCCCAGGACCCTGGGTTCATGACCTGAGCCAAAGGCAGACACTTAACTGACTGAACCACCCAGACACCCCTGTTTCTTTTTTTAATTTGAAAAAGTACACACGTATATGAACACACAATCATGGAGCCTTGTTTAATCATTCATCCCCAACTGCCTTGTACCCAGGAATATGCTTAACAATAGAAGTATCTCGACTGCAAATCGACACCTGTAATTCAAGGTGAGTTTTGATAAGGAACTCATGTTTTAAACCATTGCTTATTTTCCCTGTTTACAGTATCTTAATACATGGAATAGATTACTCCTGACTAAAAGCCTTTTGGACTTCCTATTATACCTGAGCTTCTATTTCTCTAAAGTGTGCCTCCCAATCACTTTGGAGCTCCCAGGACTCTTCTAAGTACAATTTGGGCATACCACATAACTATTTTATTTTATTTTATTTCTACCAAAATATGCCCTCCAAATTTTATATTCATATGACGTATTAAGAGACACCAAAAATCTCATTATCTTAAAAAGCTTTTTATTGAAATTTCTTCCATATAACAACACTGCTTTGAAAAGAAAGGGAGAAAAAGAAAGAAAGAAAGAAAGAAAGAAGAAAGAAAGAAAGAAAAAGAAAGAAAGAAAGAAAGAAAGAAAGAAAGAAAGAAAGAAAGAAAGAAAGAAAGAAAGAAAGAAAGAAAGAAAAGAAAGAGCACTGCCATAATAGGCTCCTGTATACACTTGGGAAACTAGTTCCCTGGGAAGAATTGGGCCCTGGCTCAGAGGCCTATGAGGCAATCAGCATTTGGGGGATATTTTTTTCTGGGAGACAGTAAGGAGAGGGCTACTATCACCAGACACTTCCCAAAGACTGACCATCACGTCAACAGAGAAAGATATGTGATAGGAAGACCTCTGGGGTGCCATTAGATTATGTGACCACAGAGACCACAGAACTGGACAAAGGTCTGAGACACCCAAACAAATGTCATTTAAATATCTGTAAGAGTTGTAGTCTGGGCAACAGGAACAAGGGAAAATCTTTGAACACAACCAGGCAGTAAATAGATTAACAGAATCCAATCAAATTGCAAAACACACTTAGGGGTGGGAAGGGAATGGAGATGTAAGTCAAAAGAAAGAACATATCAGGGCACCTCGGTGGCTCAGTTGGTTAGGCATCTGACTCTTGATTTCAGCTCAGGTCATGATCTCAGGGTCATGAGATCAAGCCTCCCACCACCACCCCCATCAGCTCGTGCGGAGTGTGGAGCCTGCTTAAAATTCTCTCTCTCCCTCTATACCTCCCCCCAGCCACTCGCAGGGATGTGCCCTGTCTCTCTTTCTCTAAGAAAAAAAAAAAAAAAATTTAGGTATCATTTCAAACCAAAGGAACTGGGCTAGGAGACCATGTTATTGAAGCAACAATTTAAAAAGTGTTCAAAATGTAATGCACATCCTGGGATGACTCCCCTACTTGTTAAAGCTCTCAACTGCTCATCACAGCCAAGTTCTTCAGGGCTCTCCATCAGCAACTTCAATTCTTGAGATGACATCCTCAACCTAAGATGGAGTCATGGCTGCTTTGTCCTTAGACTCAAATAAAGAGATAATGAAGTATACCAACTGCATAGAACTGATACTTTCTTATTAATTTTAAGAACAGATTTTATGAACATTGGGATAGTCTGTGTATATTTGATGCTTACAATGTCTAAAATGTTTGAGAGAATTTGGTATATTAGAGAATAAAACATTGCCTTGTGATTCCAATTTAAAAATGTAAGATTGAGTAGTTGACTTTAGGTTGCAATTTTCAGTTCATAGATGTTAGGAGAATTTTACCATTTTACTGAAGCAGTTAAGATTGATGGTCACTAAAAATTCTACTAGATTTATTAGATTTGTTAGGGTTAAGTACTTGGGAAAGTTGTTTATTAGTTCAGACATTTTAAAACCTTTAAAAATGAAAATGAAATCTATGACCTTTATAAATAATGTTTAATGGATTTTAAAAGAATTTTATTAACTGGGTTAAATAAAGCTGTTTGATAAATATAAAATATAACACATAAATTAAATATAAAAGAGAAAAACTATGTTTTTGAATTTATAACATTAATAAAATCAACTATTTATTTTAAATCCCCCAAATAGCTCCAAGTAGGGTTAGGATTAGGGTTAGAGTTAGGGTTAGGGTTAGGGTTAGGACTAGGGTTAGGGTTAGGGTTAAGGTTAGGGCTAGGGTTAGAGAAATGCACATTATAAGAGCTTCAGGAAGACTTCACCCTAATATTTCTTCATAACTGGCTGTGTGACCTTGGGTAAGTAACTCTGTCTCTTTGGTCATTAAGTTTGTTCCTCATTTAAGAAAAAAGAGAGATGGCCTAGCTGGCTTCTGAAATCCCTTTCAGGTGTAATGTTCTAGAATTTCAAGACTACCATTTGCAAGCCATATGACATGTCGGGGAGTTGTCTTGTTCCTCAGGAAGGCTGCCACACCAAGAAATCCTGTTTGGCTGTTCTCCAGGGACTGTCTTCATCTATAGCTTCTGATAGCATTCCACTCGTATATTTTTTTTCCACTTGTATATTTTTAAACCTTAAGAAAATGTTTCCTTCCTCAAACCCAGGTAGCACAATAGGACAAACCAATAAATAGGGAAAGCCCCATGATCTACAAAACATTCTGACTCTTCTTCTTCTTTCTTTCTTTCTTTTTTTTTTTTTTTTTTTTTTTGTCATTCTGACTCTTCTTAATCTCGTCTTGACCTAGACTTTCTTAGAGTTGACTGTTTATACCACATGTCCACACGATGTCAAAATATCTGGCCAAGAAAGCCAATTCTGTTCTGAGGTCAGATCAAAGATGTTGAACAAATTGATCAGTTTTACAAGATTCTATCTTATAAGTGAAGCAAGCAGTTGCTTGTGTTTAGAGCTGATTATTAGCTGAGCCAGCTCTTCCAATGGGTAGGATTGACCATAAGCAAAATCAGGATGTTGGTGAGGTTGTTTCCATATATATCTTGGCCTTTCCTATTTACTTTGGGAGGTCTCTCTCAAATCCCTCCTTGGCTTTCTCTTTCCTCTCCACCTTCACCTATGCTCCAATCTCATTGTATCTGCTGTGGTTTATTTCTCGACACTACTATGTATTAACTCTGTGAACAACTGACTAGATTGTGTACCACCTAACTCTATGCTCTATAGTATCCATGCCTCTTGGAGATATAAAGTGACCCCTGTGTAACCTTGGACAAATTATTGACTTCTCTGAGCTCCGGTTTCTACTTTTGTCAAAAGGGGCCATAATCCCTACTTCATATGAAAGTTTTGAAGATATAATAGAATTACATTTGTAAAGTACTTATCATGGGCCTAACACACTGTAATCACTCAGAAAAGGATGTCTCTTTTTAATAATTATTATTAATAACTTTTGGGATGCCTGAGTGGCTCAGTTGATAAAGGTCTGACTCTTGATTTCTGCTTTGGTCATGATCTCAGAGCCCTGGGATCTGACCTTGACCCTGGGATCAAGCCTTGCATCAGGCTTCCCACTTAAGAGGGAATCAGCTTGTCTCTTTTTCCCTCTGCCCCTCCCCCTGCTTGAACTCACTCCTTCAAGTAAATAAATCTTTTTTAAAAATAATTATTATTAATAACTCTTGAATTGGAAAGATCTTGAACACTTACATGGAATTTCCATAAGAAGAGCTGCTACCTTCCACCAAGTCCCCTTCTAAAACAGCATTGTGTGAAATGGAGCTGAGTCATGAGAACCTAGTTAGACACTGAGGCTGATAGTTGGAGACCCATAGTGCCTCTCTAGAGAGTGGAGATGTGGTCATTTTGATGCAGGCTGGTTGGGTCCACAGGACCAGTAGAGAGGATCTTTGGCTTCACGCAGGATAGAAATCAAGTATGAGTGGGTGGAAAGTGAGATCAGAGTTTATTTGAAGACATAGAGTACAGGTGCAGACAGAGTGTCTGGGAGACTCAGAAAGGAGAGAAGAGTAAATCTCATCTTTGCTCAGGATGGTGGGTTTTTATCAAGGACGGTGGTCTAGTGTAGGAATCCTCTCAGGCATCAGGGAACTTGTCAAAACAAGGATGAGTGCTCAGGTGTCTTTCTCAAGTCACTTATGCCCCAGAGCTAGGGGTCTGGAGCAGTGATCTTGAAAAATGAACATGACCACCACCCCACCTGGTCACTCCTTACATACTATCCATCATGCTGCAAGACTCAAAGAGATGATTAACAAGGAGGACATGCATCATTTGTACTATAGTCCAGGTCCTAGTGAGAACTGGAGCAGGAAAAGGAGCAAAGAAAAGCAGTTTTTCACGGGATCCCTTTAGTTTCCCTGTCTCAATTTGATCTTGATTAGCCACAGTTTTCTTAACCATAAAACAGAAATAATTCTAATATTAGCTTTGTAGAGTTGGCCTGAAGATTAAATGAGGTAATTACATAAAATGTTTTCCACAGAGCCTAGTACCTGGAAAGAGCTTGATAAATGTTGGCAGTGCTTAGAATGTAAGCTCCTTGAGTTCCTTCTTGTTTGTTAATGCATCCCTAATGTCCTGCTCAGTGCTTGGTCCAATGTAGGAACTCAATAAACGCTTGTTGAATTAATGAATATTATTAGTATTGTCATTATTTCCTTTGGAAAATTAAACAAGAAAAATCAATTCCTAATGAATTGTGTATCCACATGGACAGAACGCTCCTGAATCCTTCGGTAAAAAGCAGGCTATTGGTAAAATCCAACTGGGGAATGAGAATGCAGTCCCAGAAGATGTACGGAAAGGTGGAGCCTTAATTGGTAAATACTGCAAAGCAGTGTAAATGAAGAGAGTTGCTATTGGGGCGGGGGCAAATTGACGGAGTATCTGGACTAGAGATTTCCATCCTTCCTGGCAGATGCCTGCTGCAGGATGGAAACAGATGCATCAAATTTTACAGTTTGATGACACTAACTGTTGAGGTCAATCAACTAATTCCTTTGTCCTAAAACTGGCTCTCAAAGCGGCAATCTGGTTTTAATTTAATTAGTGGTTATAAATGAGAAGTGTGTGGGCATGTTTGGCTTGCACAGTGATTTTTTTAAACTTTTAAAAATTATTTGCTAATATTTATAAATCAGGAAATTTCTCATATAAATCTAGATCTTCAACTTCTGAAAAACAAGGAAACTCTGGACACAGCAAACTCTGACCAACAATTTGGTAGAGATCACACGGGCTGCATATTTTATCAGGGGAAAGGGTTCCCTGTTCAGTACAATCTCCATGATTCCCTTTCACCTTATCTTTGGTCATTTGATTACCTGCTTGGCCTTATCAGCTCTGGGGTTTGCCATCCCTCTGGGGAGCCAACATGTTGACCAGCTGAAATAGTATGCCACGATTGCATTTCTTGCTACGAATTAATGAGTTGTTATTTGGGCTTTTGCTTCTGCCTCTTGTGGGTTTCGTTAGTGTGAGTCAGTTCCTTGGGCACTGACTCTCAACACACAAACCAAAAATAAATGTATGGGCCTGCTCAGAATGAGGCTCAATTTCCCCCAAAAGGTTCTATCTCAGGTGATACCAGCTATGCTCTGAACATCACTCTTCATCTTATCAATTATCTTCGTTAATTCCTCAAAGCCCAGAGAACAACCTGCCACATGATGTCTGAAGGGCAGGGGCATCATTTACCAGCTGAATTGCAAATGAGTCACTGACACAGGTAGGTAATCTGTGATCCTATTGCAGATGCTGGAGAAAGCTTTGTTTATGACTGCCCTCAAAGGACATGGCCTTGAATATCACCTGATTGTCTCGTGCATAACAAAAGCCAATGGAAAATTGTTCTTGACAGACTCATTCCTTTTTGGTTTCCTTGCCATCTCTTTTGTGGCTTCCTTCATTAGTGACTTTCCTCTCAGAGAAAGCCCGTGACCTTGGAGGCTTTTGTGCTTCCTTTCTGAATCCATGTTACCCCTATAATGGAATGAAGGTGTCTTCCTGCTACCCCGGGATCTATAGGCAAGCAGAGACCACAGATGCCCTCTCAGCTTGCAGCCTATCCTTCTCAGTTTCATCTCAGCAGGAAAGGGGTCTTTGCATCCACACTTTCTTTTTTTCCTTTCTCACATCAGAGCAAAAGCAAACAATAATTTAAATAGCATCTTTTTATAATAAGAAAAACCTTCAGCTTTCAACACAACCATAAAGGAAGCCATTTGTCGCTTGGAATAAGCTGTCAGCATGCACTTGGCATTACTTCCCCACTGGGGGTGATGGATATGCACTGAGCCATCTGTACTTCTCAATCAGTTTTCATGACCAATGCTAGGCATTTGCAAGTCACATTAGGAGGATAAGTTGTGGGCAGACACTGAAGCTAATGAGTGTAGGTAGGGACTAACCCCTTAGCTTCATTACTGTTGCTCTAATTACTACGGTGATCAGCCTAGATATCTACACACTTTGACATGCAAAATACCTCAGCCACTTTTCTTGTTCTTTACATTAAGGAAATGGGTATCGAAAAAGTCCCCTTTGCAAATGTATAGAAAATAACCTTGTCTTGAATTCTATACACAGGAGGCAGGATGTCTGAATGTCTACCGCTATGTTAATGGATTCTTCTAGAAATGTCGAGGTTGATTATCCACCCAATGTATGGTCCATAAATCCACTTACCACCCCTCTTTCCCCCAGAGGAACCTAAGAATAAAAGAAGCTTGAGGAAAGCGGCTCTTGACAACCTCTGGGAGCCATTACACTTTTGTCCTAGATCACTTAAATTTCTATGGCTCACTTACTGAGTTTCCAATGTTTATGGAGTCTATTCCTCAGAAACGCTTGGAACATAGCCACTGCCTTATTTGCGCGAGAAGAATAATAGTAAGTCAAGGGGCTTGAAGTTAAAAGGCAGTTGGAACTTTTCTCTGAGCCCTCTGATCTTGAGATCCACAAAGAAGTTATTATGTTCACCATCCTGAAGAGGAAGAGTTTAAATGTCTTTGACTTCTGAAAATTAGGTGTTCTCTCACCTCTTTTCATAAGTGCAATAACGGCCGAGCTGCAGGAAGCTCTACAGAGAGATAATATGTGTTTCTCTTCTCCGCAAAATGACCACACGGATATTTGATGGTTTAAAATTTCTAAAAACTTTACCTTTCCAGCTGAAAGTGAGTATGATCACAGAATCCAGAACAATGAGAAGTCTGGGCAGAGCAACTCCCAGTTGATCAGCACTTCCCAGGATGGAATGAGGAAACATTCCCTAAAGCTGGGAAGAGCTGTTTAGGTAGTTCTTTTAAGATTTAAACTCTAGAAATATAGTAGGTGCTGAAAACAATGGAAATGAATGATCAAGTAATGACCAAGCAAACTAACAATCAAAGAGATAAACTTGTGGAATTCCTGATCCCAGGAGGGAGAGATGGGCTGAAAGCTGTAAATCCCAGTAGGGTTTTCATCTTCATCCCGTCCCACTCAAACTCCTGCAGAGATTAATGACCTTGGGCATTCTACCATCTCCATTTCTAGTCTATCTCCTCCCTCCCCATCTCACACAGAAAACGCCCTTCTTAGCTGCCTACCCTTGTGCCAGCATCAAGCCTTTCATACCCTGACACCATCCAAGCCAAAACTGCCTCTACCCACACATTTGTGAGGCTCTCAGGGCACCAGATGGATAGCAAGGCACATGTTCTCTCTCTCCCCCTATACTCCTAAAGGGATCTGTCTCCCAGACTCAGCCCCCAAAGAGGTAGGATGGGGCAAGAGCACAGGGCCACACACCAGCACCATGGCTCTCATCTTCTTCCCTGATTCTCCTCAGCCAGCAGACCTTTGATCAAATTTAGGGCAAGAGAATTGGCCACAACAGCATCCAGCTTCCTTGTGTATGTATGGCACAAACTGTGGCTTTGGTACTCACAAGTTGGGTTTTTGCCCAATTAGCCATGTAAACAAACGTCCATTCAGAAAGTCAAAACCCAAGAAATGGGTGGCATTTGTCCTTAGCACTTCACTCTGACAGCTCTCCCCTGAGAACACAGACTGATCGATGCTAGTGGAAGGGTAGGGCCACAGGGGTGTCATGGAAATAAAGAACATCACCCCATTGCACTGGCCTATCCGATGAGCTTCTGGAGATCCAAGAATAGAACTACGCTACCCATATAAAAGGCATCTCTTCTCACTATTTTATTAAAACTAGGATGTTTCTCCTGCTGCCAGCATTCACTCTGCCTCGTTCTTTTTTTTTTTTTTTTAAGATTTTATTTATTAATGAGAGACACAGAGAGAGAGGCAGAGGGAGAAGCAGGTTCCTCGCAGGGAGCCCAACTGGGACTCGATCTCAGGACCCCAGGATCATGACCTGACCCAAAGGGAGACGGTCAACCACTGAGCCACCCAGGCATCCCTCTGCCTCGTTCTTGTATCCATCCGCAAGACACCCAATAAAGCGCATCATCCATGTGCTCTGGCCCAATACACATGGTCTTTCCTGCCTCAGTTGCTGTTCCTAAGACACAGGCTAGACCCCTCACGTGTCCTCCTGTTTCACCACCCCTGCACCACAGCCCTGTGATGGCCTCCAGACAGATGGCAAATTGTTGGCATAGCCACCTTGCCTTGGCCCCAGCCTGGTGAACACCTTTGGTTTTTCCTCCTCCATCTTCCCTTCTCTCCATAGAACCTCCTCCCTGGCAGCTCACTCTGGGTGACTTTCACACAGCAACCTCCTTTCAACGGGAACATCTAACTTTCCTTTTCCTTCCCTGGATAAGAATAAACCAGGAGGTTTAGGACATGAACAGGAAGAAATTCAATGATGTTGCATTCAGACTATGTGGCCCTCAGTTTTTCCTGATGTAGAGAGAGAGAGTGAGCCCAAGACTTTAGCTGGGGTTGGTCCTTGCAGTTCTACCATCTGTGTTTTAGACTTAGCCGAAAGAAGCGATCATAGGAAGGGAGAGGTGCAGTGTCTGTTGCGGATTTGTAACGAATCCTTATGGCCTGATTACATTGTGATTATTTGCATTTACATTCTTTTCCCTGAAATAAGATGAGAATGTATAATGTGAATGTGGATAAATGATATAATGATATAACCGAATGTCCAACTTAGTAGGCTCAAGACATCACATAATATTACTTGTGATGAAAGCTCTTATATTCAGTGTCAAATAAATACATGAGTTTAAGGAACTCTTTTTATTCCTGTATCTTTAATGTTATGACACATTTTTCATCAGCATGAAATTTAAAGTATGCTGGCCTATTCAGACAGAAATTTTCCTACTAAGGACGACACCTAAAATAGGGGTTACTTAGCAAGATAACCATTGCCTCTCAAAATTTCTTTAAAGAGGTTTTAATTAGAGTTCTTCAGTGCCTCAGGCTATGAGTTGTTGAGGTTTGGTTTGGTTCGGTTCTTGCATCTCAGTGAATGATAGTGAATTACTTCCACCTGTCACCCAGGAGAATCATTCCTGATGAATAAAAGTGAAGTCAGCTCCAAGGGCAGATCTGGGCTTTCCCAGATTCATTACTGCTGTGATGAATAACCCACTGGTTCTGGGGGTATAATACATGTATCTGTATTTAGGTGCAGGTAAGAACAAACCCATAAAAATAGTGAGGCTGTATGTGTCTGTAAGGGGTATGTGTGTATGTATGTGTGTCCTGTAAGTGCAAATTGGTAATAGGTAAGAAGCTTACTGGTGGGGACTAAACCATGCAGGAAAGTTCAGTGGTAGAGTCCTGGTGTGAGCAGAGCAAATGTGACCCAAAGCAGACATCTGGGGATAGGGTTGGGGCCAATGCAAGATTCTTCCCTGGGACTGCGGGGAATAGCAATGGTTAATTATTAGGCAGAAGGCATTTGGAATTAAACCAAACGTGGATCTGGCCTCAGATTAGGAGTGTAAGGGAATGACAATTTAAGAGAGTCCAGATTTGTAAAGAAGCAGCTGAGAGAGAAACCAGGTCCAGGTGTGAAGAGTCTAGGGCCATTTCCAAACTGAATTCAAGGAGGGAGGAAAGCCAGAAGAAACTTTGCTTTTGTTCAGAAGTGGGATCAGCAAGAAAGAAGGCTGGTCAAGCCTCCGAAGTGAAATGAAGGACCTCAGAGGAGAAGTCAAGCCTTTCTGTGAAATTATTGTTGCATGTAGAACTGCACAGGGCTTGCCTATGAGCTACGTTTACCCTCATAGTGCAGGATGAAGGACAGACTGTGGCGAGAAGGATTGGATGGGCTGGGAAGTGTTCATATAGAGGAGAGGGGACGTCGTGGTATTGTGGACGAGAAGACGGAGCGATATGGTGACACGGGGCCTCATCCCACTTCTGCCATTAACTACCCGAGGACCTTCAAAGGCTGGATGGACCTCAGTTTGCTCATCTGGAGGAGAATCAGGCAGGCGACGTGTATAATTGAGTGGATACTCCAGGAGATGCCCACATGCATTTTACAGCCTCAGGGGCAACTAAGTAATCTCTAAATTCCCTTCCAGCTCTAAAATTTAACACGCCGTGGAGAAAAAAAAATTCAGACTTGGGATTCATTGCTGCAAAACAAACCCAGTTTGATTCCTAGTGCTGACAATTACTAATTATGAACTTCGGGAAGGTTTTTAACCTCCCTAAAGCTCAGAAAGGTCTCTAAGACAGGCATGATAATAATCTTCCTGTGAGTTCTTGGAAGAAATACTTAAGGCAAAGGATCCCCTTCCATAGGTACTGGGCCACTGGGAGGCTACCATGTTCCCAGCCCCACCCCCTCACCAGCAGCCAGGTCTGGCCTCATGACTCCATCTTACCAATTAAATGAAGAATATGCTAAGTTTTACCAGAACATTTCTGTTTGTTTTTTGTTTGTTTGTTTGTTTGTTTGTTTTTGCTTTCTTCCATTTTCGTTGAAGAACTGGGTTGGAGATAGCCTGGCTCCATTACCCATTTATTTTTCCATTTGAATTTCAGGTTGTCCAATTCTCAATAATATCCAGTTAATATTCCTTTTTTAATCAGGATCATGGCATAAATGATCATAGGTAAAATAACATCTCTAAAATTTGAATTTTCTTATCAGAAATATTTTAGCTTTCCATCTGTTTCAAGTCTTATATACATCCATGCAGGGGAATTTTTTAATTTCTTCAGTTTATTCGTATGCATTTTGTCCTAGTCTGTTTAGACAGTTAAAACAAAATCCCATAACATAGGTGGCTTAAACAACAGACATTTATAAATTTCTCACAGTTCTAGAGGCTGGTGGTGGCTTAAACACTGAAGTGGGTTTTGTTTTTTTCTCATTATAAGAAGTCTAGATGCATGGTTGCTGATGTGAGTTGAGAGGCTTTGGGATATTAAAATTAAGGTCTCCTCTATAGTTGGCCTTTGCCTTTGGGTTCAAAGTGATACTTCAGCTCAAGCCAGCACATCCACATTCTAGGCAGGAAGAAGGAGGGGAAACAACAGAAAGGGACTCTCTCTAGGAAGCAAAGGGTTTCCTAGAGAGCATATATTGAGCAAGATGCTAGTTTATGCCTCATAGGTCCAAAGTGGGCCCCCTGGCTTCACTTTACACAAGGGAAGTGAAGAAAACAGCTTTCTTTCAAACTTGAATTTCTCTTCCTCAAAAATAAGGAATGTGCTAGAAAGGAGATAGAGAGAATGGGTATTGATTGAGGAAGCCACAAGAAGATTCTGCTACAATGTGAAATTGAATGCATCGTCCATCTCCATGATTAATTTGAAATTCTGAAAACCTTCACGTGTCTGGAGAAGTGTGGCAGAGAATGGATCTCATCATCCATGATCCCCTCCTCCTTGGAATCAGAACCTGGAATTGGGACCACCATGTATTTCAGTCTCCTGTGTGCCCAGAGTGGCCAACGTGACAAAAGTTCTGGCCTCTGAGATGCAAGCTGGAAAGTTGTATTGGACTTCCTAAAGGGTTCCTTTAAACAGAGAAGGTAGCTTTTTGTCCTTCCTGCCTTCCTCCTTCCTGCTGCCTGGGTATATATGGATGTATGGATATAATAAGTCGTATATGTGTGAGTCGCACCTCTAGCTGTATGGGTAACGACAATGACCACCATCTGCTGAGGGCTTCCTACATAACCAGCCCTGGGTCTAGAATTAACACATTGTCTCATTTAATATTGATAATGTCCTATGAGGGAGGTGCTAATATAACCATCTACTTTTTAAGGATGAGGAAGTAGAGGCATAGAGAGTCTAAGTAACTTGCCATGGACCACATGGTGGAGCCAGGACTTGAACTCAGACCATCTGACTCCATAGTTCACTTTCTTTAATACCACACCCCACAACTCACTTCCCTAGCCTTTCTGAGAAACAGCAGAGGTGAGATGGGAAAGCGGCACAGGTGTGTACTCTGTGGTCTGAGAGGCAGTCTTTGTGTCCTTCCATGTCTGTGCATTCATGTCACAGTGGTTTCTTCTAAACACCTACATCATCTCACTGGTTAGATTACCCTGGACTAGTTACTTAACTTCCCTGTGATTCTGTTTCTTCATCTGTAAAGCAGAGGTAATCTACCTGTTGGAGTCATTGTGAGGATTTATGAGTTAATATGTGCAAAGTCCTCACTGGGAGAGGGATCAGCCTGGATTGGCTATTACTATGGCTGCCACTGTTGTCACTTCCCAGTGAAACAAAGCCCGCGTGGTCATCACACTTTCTCCATTGTAAGCCAGGACTTGTCCATTATGAAGATCACTCAGGCTATGACAGGTTCCTGGGAACAAGGAGGTGAAAAAAAAGCGAGAATGAGATTTAAAAAACAAAAACAAAAACAGAAGCCACTAGATGACCCCTAGACCCAAGACTGTATCCTCCAGGATCCCTGCTTGCAACATGTCCAAGCAGGATGTCCTACCAGCTACCTCCTCCACCCCCACAACTGTTCTGTGGCCTCTGTCTTCTCTGTCCCTCTAGGCAGGGGCCAAGATTGGCCAGGAGAGGTCTTCAGGCCAGAGAGCCACTTGTTAAGGCTCAGCAAGGAGACAGATACAGCCCCTCAGGACCCTCCTAGGCTCCTGGCCCAGGAAGGAAGGGGGATCCCAGAGCCCACAGCAGCTCAGAATTCAGAAATCTGCCTTTTTATTTTTCTCACAGATTAGGATTGGGTAGTCAGTCAGTCTGCTTCCCCAGTAACAACCCCTTTGGTCAACAGCCATTGTCTTATATGAATCTGACCCTTAGGTCTTCTCTCTCTGCTCACTCCTAATTCCACCCCTTTCTTTCCATTGCAGCCAGACATGTGGGTCCCTATTTGGCTCCTTAACTCCATCTTCTCCCTTGAGTCATGGTAGACATCAGCTAAAATCATTATCCTACATCTCATGATACTTCCCCACCCCCTCACTAACAGAACAAGATTAGGTGTGTTTTCTATTTGGAAATCTCTGTCCATGGTAAATCATCTGGAAGACTCTCACTCAGG
Organism: Canis lupus baileyi; assembly: GCF_048164855.1. Classification (NCBI taxonomy): domain Eukaryota; kingdom Metazoa; phylum Chordata; class Mammalia; order Carnivora; family Canidae; genus Canis; species Canis lupus. The sequence continues at coordinate 46,780,036 of NC_132846.1, read as the reverse complement.
GGTGTATTGTAGAAAGCTCCTCATGATGACCACAAACTATCTCAAATGACCATGATGACATCAGTAGAATTCTCCATCCAAGGACTTAGAGATGTCTCCTTTGTTCAGTTTTGTGGACCCAAATCCCCTGGCACCCAATTCAAGACTGTATAGGTTCTATATTACAAAGCAGTAGTGTTTAAAACAGTATGGTACTAGCATAGAAATAGACACTTAGATCGGTGGAACAGAATAGAAAACCCAGAAATACACCCACAATTATATGGTCAATTAATCATTGACAAAAGAGGAATGAATATCCAATGGGAAGAAGACAGTCTCTTCAACAAATGGTGTTGGGAAACTGGACAGCTACATGCAAAAGAATTAAACTGGACCACTTTCTTATGCCATACACAAAACTAAACTCAAAGTGGATTAAAGACTTAAATGTGAGACCTGAAACCATAAAAATCCTTGAAGAGAGCACAGGCAATAATCTCTCTGACATTGGTTGTAGCAATATTTTTCTAGATATGTTTCCTAAAGCAAGGGAAATAAGAACAAAAATAAACTTTTGGGACTTCATCAAAATAAAAGACTTCTGCCCGGCAAAGAAAAAATTCAACAAAACAAAAAGCCAACCTACGTAATGGGTGAGACATCTACAAATGACATATCTGAAAGAGAGCATCCAAAATACATAAAGAACTGATGCAACCTAATACCCAAAAAACAAATAATCCAATTTAAAAATGAATAGAAGACATAAACATTTATCCAAAGAAGACACACAGATGGCCAATAGACACATGAAAAGATGCTGAACATCACTAATCATTACGGAAATACAAATGAGATATTACCTCATACCAGTCAGAATGGCTAGAATTAACACAGGAAATAACAGGTGTTGGTGAGGATGTGGAGAAAAAGGAATATTCATGCAGTGTTGGTGGAAATGCAAATTGGTGCAGCCACTGTGGAAAACAGTACAGAGCTTCCTCAAAGAATTAAAAATAGAACTACCCTACAAAATAGGAATCATACTACTGGGTATTTTCCCCCAAAAAAGAAAAATACAAAAACAATAATCGAAAGGGATACTTGCGACCTTATGTTTATTATAGCATTATTTACCGTAGCCAAATAATGGATGCAGCCCAACTGTCTATCAATAGATGAATGGATAAAAAAGATGTGGTGTATATAAACAATGGAATATTATTCAGCCATGAAAAATCATGAACTCTTGCCCATTTGCTATGACATAGATGGATCTAGAGAATATAATGTTAAAATAAATAAGTCAGTCAGAGAAAGACAAATACCACATGATCTCACTCATATATGGAATTTAAGAAACAAACAAAAAAAGCAAAGAAAAAAGAGAGAGAGATAAACCAAGAAACAGATTTTTAACTATAGAGAACAATCTGATCATTAAAGGAAGGGGAGGTGAGTGAGGGGATGAGGGAAATAGAAGGTGGCAATTGGAGAGTACATTTATCATGGTGAAAAAATAAAATAAATGTTAAAAACAAATTGGACAGTTTCTAGACAATTCACTTAGCAGCAGAGGATCTTGATTAACCACCCATTCTATTGCCTGCCTCTTGGTTTCCCTTAACTTCTCCTATGTGGCCCTTTCATGTCCTATAAATGAACACACTTCTCAGGACTCCTCTGGCCAGTGGTGGCAATGATGGAGGGAGCCAACTCACACTGCAGTTGTTGATTATCCACAAAATGATCCCGGTTGTTGCATATTAGTAGATTTCAGATCTAACTGGTTCGGATGACCAAGCCATTTTGTTGGTGGCCTAGGAAAGCCTTTTTTGTTCCTTTCTTCTTGTCCTATTTTCCAGAAAAGCTAAGTAATAGAATTATTGGCAGGCTTATCTTCCATTATATATCTTCTTTATAGTTTGAACCACTACTCTATGGTTCCTGCAGTCCATGGGCATAAATCTTGGACCACATGGTCACTGACAATCTCAGCTAGGCCAGTGGCCTACCACTGCCCCCTGGAGCCATGTCTCCCACACTAAGGATGATCTAACTGACCCCGTTAACTTTTTCAAATCTATAAGCAAAACAAGCTCTATGTGCTTCATGTGGAAACTTTCTTTCTGTTGCTCTGCATTTTTATAGGGTAGGCTCACAAAAGGAAAAAATTGTCTGAACATAAACTCTAGCTGTCCAGGGGGATTGCAGACCAGTGCTGCCAGCACCTGGAGACCTTGTGGAAAGTCAAGACTGTGTGCAGTCCCTTATGTTGGAGGAGGGAAACCTACTTATCCCAGGTAGCTTGTTGCCAAGCAACCTGCAGAGAGCAAGGGGGATCACCCAGTGGACAATCTCAGTTGCCCACAGGAGGAGATGCCGAGCACTAGCAAAATGGTGTTTTGGGGAACACAGACCTGTGAGCATTGTGATACAGATTTTCAAAATTTACCTTTTTAAATGGTAGTTGAAGAAAGACAACTCAGATGCTTTGTTTGAATTTATTAGAGATGTGTACAATTAATCTCAATGTGCAATTTCTTTCTGAATAGTCTTATCATTAAGTAGACTTTTCCTGTCACATGGTTTTTTTGGTTTCAAAGTTTTCTTAGAATACTACTAGTTTATTTTTTAAATTTGTACCATGAAGATTTTCAAGTATATACAAAAGTAGAAGAAATAGTATAATGGAACCTCTGCAAATCATGAAGCTTCAACAATTTTTGACATATCGCTAATTTTTAAAAAATTTTATACATTTATTTTGAGAAAGAGAGAGCAAGGGGACGGGCAGAGGGAGAAGGAGAGAGAATTTTAAGCACGAGCTCCCCATGCAGAGCTTGATCCCACGACCCTGAGGTCATGACCTGAGCCAAAATCAAGAGTCAGATGCTTAACTGACTGAGCCACCCAGGTACCCCAACATATTTCCAGTCTTAATTTATCCATACCACCATTCCTCCTACCTCTTACTGGTTATTTTTTTTAACAGTTTTACAAAGGTATAATTTTCATACCATAAAATTCACCCACTGTAAGCATGTAAGTCAATGCTGTTAACTAAATTTGTAGATCTGTGTAACCCTCACAAAATTCCAATTTAAAAATGTCTTCATTACCACAGAAGTTCACTCATTCCACTTGCAGTTAATACCCGCTCTCACCTGCAGACCCAGGCCAACACTGGTCTATTTCCTGTTTCTACACGTGTGCCTTACGAGTCTTTGTGTCGACATCATGCTTCATTTCTCTTGGGTAAATACCTAAGAATAGAAGTGATGGACCATATAGAAAGTTTATTTAACCTTTTAAGAAATTACCAAAATGTTTTTCAAAATGGCAGTACTATTTTATATTCTCACTAGCAATGTATTTATTAGGGTCCCAAATTCTCCACATTCTCACCAGCACTTGTATTATCTGGCTATTTCACGTGGTTTTGATTTGCACTGCTCTGATGGCCTGTCATGTTAAGTATCTTTTCATGTGTTTAGTGGTTATTTGTATGTTTTCTTTGGAGAAATATTCAGATCCTTTCCCATTTTTAATTAGATTATTATTGAATTTTAAGGGTTCTTTGCAAATCTATCTTTCTATATATTTATTCCTCTTTCCATATATTCATATTCTGGATATCAGTCCCTTATTAGACATATAATTTCTAAAAGTCTTCTCTCATTCTGTGGGTTCCCTTTTGACTTTCTTAATGGTATCCCTTGATGCACAAAAATTTTTAAATTTGGGAGCATCTGAGTGATTCAGTCAGTTAAGCATCTGCCTTCAGCTTAGGTCATGATCCCAGGGTCCTAGGATCAAGCCCTGCATTGGGCTCCAAATTTTTTTCTCTTCTGACTTGTGCCTCTGGGGTCATATCTAAGAAGCTATTGCCTGATGGGAGGTGGTGAAGGTTTATGCCTATGTTTTTGTCTAAAAATATTAAAGTTTCAATGTTTTTCCATTTAGGCCTTGCTCCATTTGGAATTAATTTTTGTACATGGTTTGAAGAGTCCAAAGTATGAATTTACATGTAGATATTTAGTTGTCTCAGCATCATATATTGAAAAGATTATTCTTTACTCATTGAATTATCTTAGTATCCTTGTCAAAAAATGTTTGATTAAAAATATGACAGTTTATCTCTAATTTTCATTCTGTTGACCTTATGTCTATCTTTACCAGTACTTCACTGTCTTGGTTACTATGGTTTTATAGTTAAGTTCTGAAACCGTGAACTGTCAAACTTTGTTCTTTCACAGGATTATTTGATGATTCAGGGTTCCTTGAATTTCCATACAAGTTTTAGAATCAGCTTGTCAATTTCTACAAAGAAGCCAACTGAGATTTTGATAAGGATTGCATTGAATTTGCAGATCAGTTTGGGGAGTTTTGTCATCTAAATAGAAAATCTCCTAGTCCATGAACATGAAATGACTTTCCACCTATTAGGTCTTCTTTTAATTTCTCTTAACAATGTTTTATAGTTTTCAGAGTGCATGTTTTGCACCCCTTTTGAAATGCATTCCTAAGTTTCTTATTCTTTTTGATGCTATTATAAATGAATTATATTATTAACTTTATTTTTAATTGGTCAGTGCAAATATATAGAAATATAATTGACTTTTATGTATTGATTTTGTATCCTTCAACTTTACTGAACTCATTTATTAGTTCTAATAATATTTTAAGTGGATTCTTTAGGGTTTTCTACATACAAGATCATGTCATCTGCAAATAGAGATAGTTTTACTTCTTTCTTTACAATCTGGATGCCTTTTACTTATTTTTCTTGCTTAACTCCTCTGGCTAGAACCTCCAGCAGAATGTTGAATAGAAGTGGCAACATAGGACATAAATGTTTTGTTCCTCATCTTAGGGGAAAAGCATTCAGTCTTTCACCATTGAGTAAGATTAGCTGTTGGATTTGCTAAATCCTCACTCCACCGTGCCAAAAGTCCCATGTAGCTATTCTTTAAAAAAAAAAAAAAAAAAAAAGATTTATTTATTTTAGAGAGAGAGAGAAAGAGGGAAGGGAGGCAGAGGAAGAAGAAGGAGAAAGAGAATCTCAGGCAGACTCCCTGCTGAGAAAGGAACCCAACGTGGGACTCTTGACTTCAAAACCCGGAGACCATGACCTCGGCAGAAGTCAGACACTCAAACAACTGAGCCACCTAGGCACTCCTCATGTAGCTACTCTATGTCTCTTGCATTATCATACGAATTTTAAGATCAGCTTGTCAATTTCTGCAGAAAAAGTAGCTTGGATTTTAATAGCGTTATGTTCAATCTGTACATCTATTAGGGGAGTATTGTCATTTTAACAACATTAAGTTTTCTGATCCATTAACATGGTGCACATTCTAAAATGGGCACTATCCACTCTCTCAAGAACTGACTTCCAGAGAACCTCCAACTTCTTGGCACCATAAATGACAATCTAATAAACATCTTTATAAATAAGCATGTCTTTTTATGAGCCATTGTGAGAATTTTTTGGGAAAAATGTAACCAGGAGTAGAGTGCCTATACATCTGATGTGAATATATCTAAATTTGTTAAATAGTGCTAGACTTCTCAGAAAAATGGCTATGTCTATCTACCTTCCCACCAGCAGTGCATGAGTGTTTCCATATTCCTCAAATCCATGCCAATAATTGGCATTTTCAATCTTCTTTAATTCCTGACACATTGCAAATTGAATTTAAATTTAAAATTTTTTGACACATTGGCAAAATAATACCTTGCTTTTGTTTTAACTTGAATTTATCTGATAACTAATGAGTTTGAGACTTCATATTTTTGATGGCCTTTGAGTTTTTTATCTATGAATTATGTGCTCACGACCATTTTTCTATTGGGATTTCTCCTATTTGGGAAGTTTGTTATATATTCTAGATCCTTGCTTTTCAGAAGCATTTGCATCAGCTGGAAGCTTGTTAAAAAAGCAGAATACAGAGCCCCACCCCAGACCTACTGAATTAGAACCTGAAGTTTAACAAGATCCCCAAGGAATTAGTATGCCTATTAAAGTTTCAGAAGCAACATTCTAGATATTAATGTAATTTTCAGTTTTAGACATTACAAACATCTTTCATTCTGTCAAAAGATATCCATGGTTTATTATTTTTTTTGAAAAGCAATACTTTTTATTTAAACAAATATAATTTTGTCAAGTTTTATACTGTTAATTTAGAGCAATATTGTCGACATTTTTCCTATGAATCAGATAGTTTAGTCTTCTATATTTAGTTTTTTTATTCATCTTGAGTCCATCTTTTTACATGGTGTTAGGTAGGCAAGCATTGTGCTTTGCACTATATAGTGGTCGCTTTCCCAGTACCATTTGTCAGACAAGCGAAGCAATCCCCATTGATTTGTGGCATCATATTTATTGTAAGTTCTAATATACATTTGTATCTCTTTTAATGAACTTTCTCCCCTGTTCCAACAGTCCATTTGACTGTTATTGTGCTGATATCACACTGCTTGGGGCTTGGTGTGATTTTTATTATAATTCTCCAATACATTTAATATATGATAGGGCAAATGCCCCTCTTTTATTTTTTTTTAAATGCCCCTCTTTAAAAAAAAAAAAAGATTTTATTTATTTATTTATTTGAGAGAAAGAAAGAGAGAGAGAGTGTGCATGAGTGGGGAGGGTGAGGGAGAGGGTGAGGGACAAGCAGACTCCCCACTGAGCAGGGAGCCTTGACCTGGGACTGGATCCAGGACCTTGAAATCATGACATGAGCTAAATCCAGATGATTAAGCCATCCAGGCACCCCACAAGTGCCCTTCTTTATGCTTCTTTGTTAAAGTTAAAATTATTTTACCTATTTGTAGACTGCCCTTTTTCCGTATAGATTTTAGCATAAGCTTATCAAAATCTCAGTTAAAACTGAATCTTCATTTTGGTAATAATAAATTTTTAGATAACTGAAGAAGGAGACTGAATATTTTATATTTGTGTGTTGTCCCATGATTAAAACATGGAATATCTTTTCATTTATCAGATCTTTCTTTATATCCTTTATAAAGGACTTGCTTTTCTTAGTTAATTCTTAAATCCATTTTATTTGAGACTATGATAAGTAGTGTGTTTCGTTGTTGTTATACTTTCTAGCTTATTATTGCTTGTATAAAGAAATGGTACTGGGTTTTTTAAAAATATTTATTTATTTATTTATTTATTTATTTATTTATTTGAGGAGAGAGACAGAGACAGAGACAGAGACAGAGAATGTGCTCCTGTGCATGAGTGAAGAGCAGAGGGAGAGGAAGAGAGAGAGAATCTCAAGCAGACTCCCCATTGAACACAGAGACCAATGCAGGGTTCTACCTTACCACCCTGAAATTGTAACCTGAGCAGAGACGAAGAGTCAGATGCTCAACTGACTGAGCCACCCAGGCACCCCAGAAATGGTATTGGGGTTTTTTAAGATTTATTTATTTATTCATGAGAGACACACAGAGAGAGAGGCAAAGACATAGGCAGAGGGAGAAGTAGGCTCCCCACAGGAGACCCAATGCGGGACTTGATCCAGATTCCAGGATCACTCCCTGAGCCAAAGGCAGATGCTCAACCGCTGAGCCACCCAGGCATCCCTGGTATTGGTTTTTAACTTATCTTTAATCCAGCAATATTTCTGTGGTGATCTAAAATATGTCCGCATATTATTGGATTCTCCTTTCTTCAAGAGGTGGATCTCATTCCTGTCCTCTGAGTGTAGGTTTAGTGACTGGCATTAACAAAAGGAATGTAGTGAAAGTGATGATGTGTGACTTCTCAGGCAAGGTCATAAAATGTTTTATAATAGGTAATTTGCTCTAGGAGGAGTCACCTGTCACATTGTGAGGACACTCAAGCAGCCATAGAGAGAGGTCTGTGTCATGAAGAACTGAAATCTCCTGCCCATGAAGGCTCCAGCCAGCATCTTGACTGCAAGTTCATGACAGAGCCTTATCCACACCACCCATCTGAGTCACTAATGGTCATGTGTTATATGAATTCATTCAGAGGAAATGTACAAAATGGGCAAACCTATGGAGACAGAAGTAGATTAGTGGTTGCTTGGATTTGGGTACTAGGGGGAGAATGGGCTAATAGCTAAAGAGTATGGGATTTCTTTTTAAAGTGATAAAAAATGTTCTAAAGTTGACTATGGTGATGGTTGCATGTATCTGTGAGTATACTAAAATCACTGAATTGTATACTTTAGATGGGTGAATTATAGGGTGTTTTGGACTGAACATGTCTCCCCAAAATTCTGATGTCAAAGCCCTAACTCCCATCATAATAGTATTTAAGGGCTGGGCTTTGGGGAGATAATTAGGTTTAGATTAGGTCATGAAGGTGGGACCTTCAGACTGGGATTATGCCCTTGTAAGGAAGACAAGGAGATTCTCTGTCCAGGTGCATGCATCAAGGAACACACTGAAAAGAAGGTAAACACACAGCAAGAACGTTCTGTAAACACACAGCAAGAAGGTGCTGCATACAAGCGAGGAGGAGGCCCTTATCAAGAACAGGATCTGCCAGGACATTGATTCTGGACTTCCCAGCCTCTAGAACTGTGAGTCTGGAAGTCCAGAATCAGTTGTTTAAACTGCCTGTCTACTTTGTTTCAGCTCCCAAGTAGACTGAGACATGGCATGTGAGTTATATCTCATGAAAACTATTGAAAGAATGAAAAAAAGGGAAAGAAAAGAAAAAAAAAAAGAGAGAGAAAAGAAGAAAAAAAAGCCAGCAACCAAAGAGATCATTGCATCAATTCATTTCCTCTTTGGAAATCAACACTGCATACCATGGGAGAGGGTGTTTTTTTCTAGGATGCTCAAAAAACTCTAGAATCTTTTTATCCCTGATTTTAGACCAATGAGGCTAACTCTCTTTGTATTTACATAACTGAGAGGGATTCACAAGAGATCCTTTGCAGGACACAGGTCATTTCTCTCATTTAAATGAAAATATCCAAAGCTACACTTGTCCATAAATTGTGGGAGAAAATATCCAAATAAAACTGCAATAACAATTTTATATGAAACAAAAAATTATTTTAAGATAAATACAAGGGAGAAATAAAGTCTTATACATGATTCCCTTGCTTTTCCTGCTTTGTGTATAACACTGTTGATAAGAACCACCTGCACAGGTCTTTCCCAAAATATATACAATCCAATTTGGGAGTGGGGTCAACATCTGGATATACCTGATGTTGGCTGAAACTTCCTAAGTGATTCCAGAGCTGATATTTCAGTTCCCTGGTAATTAGTAAGACATGCTATTAAAAATTGTTTTACTTTACAAAATAAGCCAAATTCTTTCTGTGTTAAATTCCCTAGAGGACCCTTTCATTCCTAAGCCAGCTCAGTCTGGGAAGGCTGATTGCTTCGCTCATGGAGCCAAACTATATTGTTGTACTGTATTTAAGATGTTTAAAGTAAATTAATTCAGAGTCACTGCTAAGTGTGAGCTCATCAATAAATGAAGCACAACAAATCCGATCTTTCTCCCATAAGTGGTTTCAACAGCTGTCTTTTCACCCTCCCTGCTCCTCCTCCCCATGCTTGTTATCTCTTTAAGAAATGGGACCTCTTCCAGAGCTGGGATTTTCACTTTCTCTTGTGCTCCTTGACATATATCCCTTACTCCCACACCTACACTTTCCCCAGCACCTGATCCAAGTATGGGGGTGACAGACACAGAAATCACCCAGCAGTGTAGACCATTAATATGGCTCTCATGACATCCATGCACTAAACCAGGCTCTTGACTCTTAAAAGAGCTTCTCAGAATCTTTTTTAACTCTTTTTATTTATTTTTTTAATATTTTATTTATTTATTCATGAGAGAGAGAGAGAGAGAGAGAGATTGGTAGAGACACAGGCAGAGAGAGAAGCAGGCTCCATGCAGGGAGCCTGACATGGGACTCGATCCCAGGTCTCCAGGATCAGGCCCTGGGCTGAAGGTGGCGCTCAACCGCTGAGCTACCTGGGCTGCCCTAAACTCTTTTTAAACACGTAGTTATGACAGCCCTTGTTACCTGGTTTCCTAACCACCATCAGACTGGAAGTGGCTAACAGGTTGTTAGAGCTAAAGCCCTGTCAGAGGCAATGAGTGTCAGAGAACAGAAAAGGGAAGATAAAAAGCCCTGAACTTGAAAATTATTGCAGTCACTTGATGTACAAAGAGACTTAGATTTCAATAGAACTTTGTGGGATATAGTCCTGAGACTTTGGAACATTATGGTATGCTCAAGATATGCTATTTCAGAGAGCAAAAGAATATATATAATAAAGTTATATAGTAATATACTTACAAATGTATGGAAACTCTATTTTTCCAAGAGGTTAAAAAATTTAGACTTGACACTTAGAATTTTTTTTTTTAATCTAAGAGCTAACCTTTTAAATTGCCCATTCCTGGTTATGAGGGAGCCAGGCTGAGTCTGAGGACCCAGAGAGGGTCCTGCAGGACCAGCTAAGAGGGTTCTTGGCTTCCTGCAGAATAGAAATCAAATGTGAGCAGGGAGGAAGTGAGAGCAGATTTATTGAGGACCTAGAGAGAGTGCAGATGCAGACACAGCATCTAGGAGACTCAGAAAGGAAAGAAGAGGAGAGAGTCTCATCTTTACTTGGGGTCTGGAGTTTTTATTGAGGATGGTAGTCTGGTGTACAAGTCCTCTCAGGCATCCAGGAACTGGTCAAAGCGAGGATGAGTGCTCAGGCGTCCTCCATAAGTCACTTATGCCCTGGAGCCAGGGGTCTTGGCATCAGGAGTCAGTGGTGTCTGGAGTCCATGGTCTTGAAAAAGGAACATGACCACCCCACCCAGTCACTCCTTAGATGTTATCTATCGTGCTGCAAGACTCCAAAAAAATCATTAACTCCTTGACCTTCACAAGGGGGACATACATGATTTGTAGCATACAGCATGTGGAGGCAGGCGTGCAGGTGCTAACAAAAATAGAGGCAGGAAAAGGAGCAAAAAAAAAAGCACTTCTTCCTGGGGTCCCTTCAGTGTCCCTGTCTCAATGGCACTGAACCCAATAATGAAAACAGCTGCACAGCAAAGAGCTAGTTGCTAGCATTAGTGATTCTCACACCGTGATATTTGGTGAATTCCAGAGTCCCTTCCTTCCTTCCCTAAACAAATCTTGAATACCTAGAATGTGCCAGATGCTGTCAGAGGATACAAGGAAACAAAAACAAATCAGATATGGTGCCTGCCTCAAAGAGCCTGCCCTAGCATGGAAGGCTTCTAGATTAAGAAATAATTACCAGGCAATAGGTTGCTATAATAAAGTGCTTGAGAGTGAGAAAGGGAGAAGGATTGAGAAAGGCTTAAGAGAAGATGTAACTTTTGAGGTGTGTCTTATTGGGGTTTTAAGGGTGATAATAAAGCTCACTCTATCCCCTTGGAGTTTGAAGCAATTAATAAATGTAATAGGGAGTCAAATATTGCATGTAAGACTGGATTAGAGAATGAGGCTTGGGCCTACAGGCAAAAAAAAATCATCGTTATGTTTCTCTCAAAGTCTAAATCTCAGAAACTGTGCACATAGTGAGTTCAAGAGGAAACCCGATGAGCAGGGCAGAGTCAGCCAGCAGCAGGCAGGCCTGTTTACGGCCTCACACAAGGCTGAATGCAGAAGAGAGAGGGAGGCCATGTGTGGGAGACATTTTTAACACATCAGCCTCCCCAAATAGAGAAATATGTGGCAGAGAAGTATCAGACTTCTCTGACCCTGCAGTCCAAAAAATTATGCCTCCTTCCATTAGAAGATCTAGCCAAGCAGCAGAGAGGGAACAGAGGTCTTTCTGCAACTGCTAACATCTGGGCCACCTGTGGGTCTATTTCTATTGCCTGATTTTTTTTTAACTTAGCTGTCTGTGACATGATCTTTGCTCTTTAGCAAATTTTTATTGCATGCCAGACATTTTGATAAAGACCCCCAAAGGCTCCAGATAATGCTATCAGCCCTTTTCTTCTCAGGCACCCAGCAGGAGACTGCTCATCAAAGGTTGAGCTGGATCAAGACGTGGACACAGTTCCAGTTAGAGTTATGGGAAGACCCCATCTGCCCTCAGCTTGCCCCCGGTCCCAGGGTGAGACTCTCCAGAGAATTCAGTTAGAGCCCCTTAACTCGGAAAGGCTGTGGGAGATTTCAGCCCTGCCTTCAGAGGTGTTGTGCTGAGGCTTCGAGCGCCTCACCTTAGGGAGCCCAACCATCTGCTTGAGGTCTCTGATCTTCCATGGGGTCTCCTCGGTGTCTCATAAATGTCATAAGCTCTTGGTCCTCCAGCAGCCGACTTAGGGACAAGCCCAGGTTCCTAGGCTCTGGTAGCTTCCAGAATCCAGGGGGGAGGCCCCTCAAACCCTTGCTTAGGACACCCCACCCCATGGGGCCACCGTGAGCACCACCACGTCCTCTGCCCCAGCCCGGCCGACCGGGCAGCCTGGGCCCAGACCACCAGCAGGAAACGATGCAGGAAAGTGAAGCACAGCCAACGGTCTCCCTCCTCTAACGGTTTGCCTCTTTCTAGAATTTTAGCCCATTACTTCTTGCACCTTCCTCAATTCTCAGATGCCATACAAAAATAGGACTTTGGGAATTCACCGAGGTTTTTTTCCTGCTCTTTGCCAGTCGGGGAGTTGGCCTGCCTTGATCCATGTAACCTACCCAGAAGCAGAACTTGGCTTCACGGACTTGCCCTTGGCTACACCCTGGCCCACCCTGTGCCTGCCACCCACCCCCCCTCAATGTGCACTCTCCATCCCTTGCTCTGCAGTATTTTTCCCCATGCACGCAGATGGCCAGCCCTGGTCCCTCCACGTCCCCCGTGGCCAGGGTCTCCCCTCTCAGCATGGCCCTCCACTAGGGATCTGCCTCAGCGGGGGACAGCTCTAGGAGGCCGCAGCCCCCTGTGTCTGGGGACAGGGCTCACCAGCCCCCCCCACCCCCCACCCCCCCCACCCCCCCCACCCCCCGTGTCTGTGAGACTGGAAAGCGTCAGATGCCCCTCACGCTCCCGGATCATCACCCTGCTCCAAGAGGAGGGGTGTGGCTTTTAAAAATGGGAGAGAAAAGATTTTGTAACAGCAAAGATCGCTTAGAAAAGATTTAAGCAGAGGGTTATTGTTCAGATTGTGGCCCTCACAGGTCTCCAATGAGTGGAAAAAGTTTGAGGGAAAATATTTTGAACTGGGAGAGTTTAGTGCACACTTGTGCGCGCACACACACACACACACACAAATCTAGATTCCTATTGTTTCTTGAAAAAGCAAACTATCTGATAACTGGGCTCACAGTCTCAGGGCAAATAAATGCTGTCTCAGGTGAGACATGCTGCCCTCTTCTGCAGGTGACTTGGATGAGGCCCCCTCCCAGCAGGGCGTGAGCTGAGTGAGCCTGTTGCCTCATGCCAGCAGGATTCCCTCTCAGGGTCCTGCTGGAGGGGAGTCAGCATTTGCCTCACCCTGCGAGTGAGAGTGAATGCCTCCTACCTGGCTCTGCCCTCCAGCGCCTCACCTCAGTCGGGTAGCCCCCCTGGGCCCTGTGGCCCTTGTGGCAGAGCCAGCATGGTCCCTCCCTCCAGCAGCCCTGCCTCACACACCTGCCTCTGGTGCCAGCAGCAGGCACAGCAACTCAAGAAAGCTCTTTCTGAAAACTCTTCCTCTTTCCTTCTTTGCTGCTTACATAGAGCATTTATATTAATTACAAACACTTTCATCATGGGGGGGGCGACTATGTGCCCCCTCACAGGGTTCTGAGTCCCCACACAGCTCAGCTGTACCTCCGACAGGAAGCCAGTTGCTAGGAGACCAGCAGGCAAACTTCAAGAGATGAGGAGTTCCTACCTTTTCTCTCTGAAGTTCTGGGTCTAATCCCAGCCCAGGGTGGCCCGTCGGTACATTTAGAAAAAAAGAAATGAAAAGGCCTCCCTCCCTCTCTCAGACTCTGTCTTCCCTCTTTCAAAGGAGACTGCATGTATTATTAGAGAAATAACAAAACTGTTTAAGAACATACAGTAAAATATAGTCTCAACTTCTTAAGTTTTCCCTGTAACTCTGCAGTCAGCTTTCCTTAGGATAGTGGCATGACATGCTGGTAATAGAAACCCCAAGAGCTTGTGAGGGCTTTTGTTCTTTTTCTTTTCATGTTCCTTCTTCTAGAAATACGAAGGTGATGGGCTGGACCCAAGAAAGAAACCTAAAAAAATATAAAAGAACCAGGAAATTCTTCTGTATTGGCTTTTCAATGTCAAGGCTCAACTTGGTTGGTTAAAGAGGGTGGATTCCATAGAGGATGTCAGACTCCAGTTAAATGAGAAAAGTCCTAAATTTTCACAAAGAAAATATGCAGCATCAATAAGAGTATTAAACATAATGTGCCACGGGCATGTCTAATTTTGTGCTTCCAGTGGCAGATGGTAAACAGGATGTTTGAAAAATAGAGATGGGGGTCCTAACTCTGCACAAGCCCCTTCGTGGGCACATTTGTAAACAGGAACCCTGCCTCGCATCCGGAGCCGGGGATCCCGTGATGTCTTGCAGCATTTCCTAAAGCGTTCCGGCTCGGACAGGCTGACCCCAGTATGATCCCAGGACCTGCCCTTTGTGCCTGAGAGAGCTAGAATTAGAGGCACAGTCAGCTTGCAAAGACTGAAATATTTACTAGTTAGCCCTTTACATAAAAAGGTTGTGGACTTCTACTTTAAATCAATGCCTGAAATTTAAGCTTTTTCAGTCCTTCGCTCAGAACAAGAATATTATCTTTTACAGTATTTGTAAAATCAGCTAACAACATTAAATGCAGCTTCCTTGTTTTCTCCTCGTAGTTCAATGTGTAATAAATGTTAGTTATGCATTAGGACTTTTCTCCCTCCCTAGTATAATCTAGTTCAATTGGCTATATTATATGTATGATTTCTTTTCTCACTTTATTACTCATAAATTAGTAATCTCATTTGGAATTTCCCATCCTATAGAGGGGTTATGTCTTTGATTTTTATCCAAACTACACGTTTCAACCATTCTAGCATCAAATTTCAAAATCATTTCCATCAAAGTTAAAAACGATCCACTGTTTTCTGTAAATATTGCACTCCTATTGCCGTCAAAAGCATCATTATATTTGGCTAAATGTTGATGTATAATATTATTTTAGGCCTTGATACTTATTTGTCTTTGTTGAATACCGTGACTAGTAGCTGTTTATTCGGCTTTCTTCTGTCAGTTTTAATAATGGCATGAGTGCATTTTGACATGCAAACCTGCTCACTCTTAGTGTTTCCAGTTTTTAAGAATTTAAGCAGTTCATTTCTCTGAAGATTTTGGTTTTTTTCTTTTCTGAGCTCTGCTGTCATATTTTCTATTTTTATCATTATCTTGACTTGTTCCCATGCTTTCAAGGAACTAGAAAAATGAAATGAATTGTATCTATTTATCAAAAAAAAGTCAATTACCATAAATGTAAAAATAACAATGAATCGGTATCACACTTTCAAACCGGTTACCTCTAGAGCTTTACAAACAGGCATTTAAGAGTCGTTTGAACTGTTTCATGTTACAAAACATTCCTCAACCACCACATGCATCTGTCGTCTTATAGAATGGGAATCCTGAATGAGCACACAAAGAGAAACAAGAAAATGGACACTTGACACCACCAGGAGCAACACTTTACTGTGCACAAAATTATTCCTTTGATGCCATCTATGAGGAAGTATTTGACAAGTTAATTTGTCTTTTCTCCACCCTAAGCACTGCCGGGGTGCAAATCCTTCTCACGTTTCACAGCAGCAGCAGGTACCCTTAAAACTGAGAGGCGTCGACCTCAGGCACTTTTTGTTTTAAAACCAGAGAGCAAAAGGCAAAGACAGGCATTTCTCTGATTCTTGACAGTGTTATTGAGGACGGTTTAGGGTTGCGATTGATGCTGTACTAGCACTGGGGGCACAACCTGAGTGACCTAGGCGTTCTCTTGCACATTGTGTATGTTGCGTGGGTGCATGATTTGTGAGCCCTGTATACCGTGGCCCCCCTGTTACCTAGGTTTAAGGGTGCTGCTGCAATTGAGGGACCATTTTCTTTTTTTCTTTTCTTTCTTTTTAAGAGTTTATTTATTGATTCATGTGAGACACACAGAGAGAGAGGCAGAGACACAGGCAGAGGGAGAAGCAGGCTCCATGCAGGGAGCCCGATGTGGGACTCGATCCCGGGTCTCCAGGATCACAGCCTGGGCTGAAGGCAGCGCTAAACCACTGAGCCACCTGGGCTGCCCCAGGGAACGTTTTCTGTGGGGTCCACCTGCCTCAGGCTGCACTGGGCACAGAAAAGCAGGAAGTCTAGGATGACATCTTGAGAGCATCCCCCGAGCCCGGGGAAAGGGACAGGAGCTCCTGGGTTCTGAGCGCAGTGTCCCGGGGATGTGAGGGGACCTCAGAGGAATATCTGCTTGCACACAGCTGGAGAGGCAGGGACCCCGGGCTGGGCGGTGACCTCCAGGCCGCAGCTCAGCGACTGAGGACAAGGAGCACACACACGGGGATGTGGTGATGGGGAGGCCAGAGACCTCCCTGCTGGGACCCTCGGGACATTTAGATGACACTTGGAGGGCAGGTGAAAGCCTCGGTAGTTTCCAAACTAGAATGCCCTTTCAACATAGCCAGATCAGACCCCATTAGCCAGATTTGGAGCAGGAAAAAGAAATGCGACATTTCGTACACACCATTGTGCTCAACAAAATCATTATCTATCACATAAATAAGTTTGGTGAATCCTGACACTCTTCCCCCCTTTTCTCTGCCCCGCAATCTAGAAGTGAGGGGGAGCTCATGGTGTGGAGAAAAGTGGGCACTGGGGCCTTCCGTGGTGCTTCGGGAACATACCGTAGGGAAAAAACGATCTGTTTCCGCGTCTGGACACTGCGCAGGTCAGAGTGGAAGGAGCCCCGGGCGGAGAAACCAAGTGTCTCCCCGCACTCGAGCACCTCATCCCCAGCCCCGTCCCTATTCTCTCCACGCTGGCTCAGGTCTTGGAGGAGCAGGAGCGAGGTCACGGTGGCAGGACATTTTGCGTCCCTCTGAGCCTTTCCTCTGGACGCCTCCTGGGTTGAGGCCATGTCTTGGTCATTTGCTCAGCGCTCTGGGGATCCGTCTGCTTTCAGGGACTCCCCTTCACCCCCCCCCCAGAAGCGCCGGGCTCACCCGGCCCAAGAGCGGCCACCCCAGCCAGTAGCCCCGACACTGACGGGGCTGTGGGTCCGGCTCGGCCGGGCCTGGGAGAGCCGAGCCTCTGGCCTTCAGATGTTCTGGGCCGCAGCTCTCCTTCCCTCGAAGGCCAAGCGCAGAAGCAGACAGCAGAGGGAGCCAGCGGCCTGCCGTTCGCGCTCAGGCTGCCATCTGGTAACTTGGAGGACGTGGTGGCTGTCCCCGAGGCGCTGGGACACACTGGAAACACAGTCACTTAGGTGAATGCCTCCCAAGGCCCACTGTGGTTTCCCTCCCAGGTCAGGGCCTGTGTCCGTCTGCATGTCAACCCGGCCTTCCACAGTGGCCCTGTTTCGAGAAGCAGGCGGAAACAGCTTTCAGACTTGCAGAGGGAATTCCCTTCGTGTCCCACTCCTTTGCAGGAGACAGTCTGCCCCTCTCCTGGAGCTGAACTGCTTGCCCCTCCCTCCGGCTCTCTCTGAATGGCTCATCTGTGGCCCTGTGGGAAAGCGTTAGAGTTGCTCCCAGCTTCCGAGGGCCCTGAATGAATGCACCGACTATACGCAGCACCTTTTGGCCATGAAGTCATCAACTCAGCCAACTCTCCGATGCCAGATGTGGGGAGAGGGATCCCTAAAGTGAGGCAGCCTGCACTTGGGGCTGTGGTGGTATCGTTTCCAAAGAGGGGCTGAGCCCAGTCAGAGCAAATGTGGGATACAACCCCTCTTGAGCAAAATGGGAAGAAAAAAAAGGAGCAGAGGCAACGTCTGTCCGCTCCCCACGCCTGTGGGCTCAGCCAGGCCAGGTCTTCTGTCCTTCCCTCTGCGAAGGCTTCGAGCTCTCCACAGCGCCCATGGCCTCTCCACACATTCACAGGGCAGGTGCTGGAGATTCCTGACCATCAGCACCGGCTGCTTTCAGAAGCGCTCCGACCTTCGTATTCCAGGAGAGCACCTTCCCCTGCCTCTTCCTCCTCCCCACTGAGTTACCCGGTTGTCTCCCAAGGGCCTCCTCCTGTCGCTTGTGCCCTGATCCCCCCCCCCACCCCCGGCCACGTGAGGAGGCCTCAGCCACCCAACCATCAACCTTGTCCAGACACACGACAGAGAACATTGGCAGCGGGGCAGACGCCGACGATGCTTCTTCACCGCAGGAGTCAAAGGCGGCCTGCATCTGCCCAGACGCACAAGCCTACAGCCTGAAGGGCAGGAGAAGGCAGTGGCGGCCGGGAGGGAGCCTGGAAGGGTGGGCATGGCTTTGGATTAAGCGGACGGTTCATAACTGGCTGAACAGTGCTCCCGAGGATTCCTGTTTAAAAGCGAGGGGTCCCGGTCTGGAGGGTGGTGGCCACAGGCCACGTCCTCAGCCACTCAGCACGGTCCTCAGGGATGGCCATGGCGGCTTGAGGCATGTCAATCACGGTTACCGGGACACACCTTGAGGGATGGCCATTGTCCTAAATGACAGACTCTGCTTGTTAAAAGTATTCAACAGACTGAAATAGTCACTTTGAACCAGATGAAGTTTGAGATAAATGTGAAGTTTTGAAGGCGGAAGGAACAACTAAAACGCCACGTGTGAAAAACTCTCAGGTGTCGGAGTTGCTTTTCGGCACCTGGCACACAAGGAAAACACACGCCGTGAGAAGCATCAGCTGCATAATGAGGGATACTGAATCCAGAATCAGAGAGGTGGCTCCCAGTGCTGGAGACTGTGTCCACTCCTGCTCGTCACCCTTAGAAGGGACCCCAGGACCCCAGGATAGGGAGGGGACTGAGGCCAAAGCTGGCAAGTGTGAGAGACCCAAGGATGTTCATTTGGTCCAGGAGCAAAGACAGGGATGTGGAACGGTGGTGGGAAAGAGGGGTGACACTTTGGGGCTTCGGAGGATAGAACCAGGCCCAGCAGGCTGGGAGGCACATGGGCCCAAGGCATCGGGATCCCGCAGATCCATGTCCAAACCCAGTTGAGTGACTCAGGGATCTCCCTAGGCCTCTGGGCCTTGGCTTTCTCAGCTGCACCCCAGAACCACCCCCAGGACAGGACCACAGTCGTGAAGAGTCCAGAAACCCTGTAAGTGCTTGATAATGTGTCCCTCTGGCTACTATTACACAACAGTTAGAGGGAGACAATTTTTGGTTTAAGTGTAAAAGATGCTTCTAGCACTCGGGGCTTCTCCTCCACAGAGGGCAGCTTTTGGACATTGGGGTGGTTATAATGCAGAAGACGGGACGGTTTTGTGTGCTGTGCTGGCCTAGTGAGATTGATGGCAAGTATTTCCTTTTACCTCCAGGGAGAGTTTAGTGATTATGCTCTTCGTGCCTTTGAGAGAAGAACTGTGCTTGGCTCCTCTCTGACTACCCTGCGCAGACCCCCTTCCACCAGGAAAGGGGAGTCCCCTGGCTAAACACGGGGACGCTGTCCCTAACCTGGGGCAGTGGTTCCCGTCACTGCTACGAAGTGGGGCCCAGAGCTGTGAAGGCAGACACCAGCGGAGGTGGCCGGGACGTGAAGAGGCCTGTAGGCATCAGGGGGACGGGCATGTCCCTTCCTCATCCGGCGGCATCTTTCTTAAAGAGTCACGGTGGTACCAGGAGATGCTCCTTGCACCCCAGCTGGGGACTTTCCTTGATCCCCATGCCTGCTGTTGCCTGTGACCAGTTCTCTGGCAAGTTAAGGATGGGGGCCAGCTGGCAGGACGCACAGCCGAGCACAAGGTTCACAGGAGGAGGATGTTTAGGGGATTAAGCTGACAGATCTCCCCCATTAAGCTCACCCAGGCTTGAGGCCCAGAAGGCAGGGCAGCCAGGCTGCCGCCCATACCTCCAGACAGCAGGCAGAGGGTGTCACGGCCCCGCAAACTGCAATTCTGGGCACATCCCTTCCCTGGCAACAGAAGTGCTGTCATTCCTGCTCCCAGAACAGCTATGAAATTTTCCTGGAGCTTCGGCCACCTGCTCCGGCCTCGGGGCCTCGGGGTGGACGCGCGGCCTGCTGCTGGCTGGGGCCTCCCTTACCACTTCCTGCCAGCTACCTTCTCGCTGCCCCACTTCCCCTGTCCTTCTGGGAGCTTCAGGTGCTCTTCTGGGGGCTGTGAGGGCTCCCCCAAATATAGAGCAAAACCCACCTTCTCGGGAATGAGATGAGGGCCTAGAGAGACTGCTCTTTCTCAGCCCTTCAGGTTTGGGGACTTACAGCGATTGTCCACCTTTGCCAGGGCTGTAGCATCAAATTCTTGGTCTTCATGGGAAGAGGGCCTGGGATGAAGCTTGATAGCCTCGTCCTCTGCCAGACCATGGCCCTCAGACCAAGCTGGTGATAAAAGTGCAATTTCCTGAAAACTGAAGGTACTGAATATCAGTGTTTGTTGGTCTTTTAGATCTCCTCATTTGGGAAATTCCTTTTCAAATCTTTGCTTATTTTTCCTATTAGGTTGTCTGTCTTGTTGATTTTTAGGAATCTGTTCTGGATAGGAGCCCACTGTTGGGTACATGGTTTACATCTATTCTTCTCCATGTTTTCTGAGGAATAGAAGTTCTTACTTTCAATGGGGTTCAGTCCTTTCCTTTATGATCCTATTAAAGAAACCTCTGCCTCTATCATAAAGATGTCCTTCATGGGATGGCCCAGAATCTTTAGATCTACGCTTGCATATGCAAGCCAACTGGAATTGGTTTGTTGGTAAGGTTGCAGGTAGGGGTTCAAGACTGACTCTCATCTGTGTGTGTTCTCTCAGCACCACTACGATTTGGGTGGTTTTTGATTTTTGTTTTGTTCATTTGCTTAGTTTGCCTTTTTAAATAAAAACTGTTTTTATTTTAGAATAGTTTTTGATTTGCAGAAAAGTTACAAGGCAGTACAGAGAGTTCCCACGTACCCCTCACCCGTTGTCTATGGTACATTTGTCGTGGCTAATGCATCATCACTAAGTAAAATCCATACTTTATTCTGATCAGGACCATTGGTTTTTGACAAAAAAAAAAGTGTTGCTGGCAAATGCCATGAGACCACATCCTGGTAACTAAACCTTCAGGGACAAAGTCCCCTGTTGTAAGAGCCAGTGTCTCTGGTCTCAGCTTAAACTGGAGAACTGAGCGGGGCTCACGTGTGGACTCGGGTCCTGTGAGGTCATGGGGACGGACATGTGGAAATTCTAGTACTGAAGGGCCTCCAGCATCGTAGACTCTCAGCCCCAGGCCTAAAACTCCTGAGTTGTAATGTGTGATGAGTAGCCTTCTCCTTGAGTCCCTTAGACTTTAATTTGTAATCTTGAAGCAAAGTTTAAAATGCACTGATGATGAACAGCTTTGTACTTTAATATTTAGTCAGCGTGCTGCACATTTCATCCCCAGGACTCCTCTTCTGTGTGGACCTTTGTAAATTTTGATGCTCTGCCCTCACCTCCTTCATCCTGCACCTCCCACCTCTGGCTACCACCAATCCGTTCTCTGTAACTTCAGAGTTTGGTAGAGGGGATTGTTAGTTTTAGCATTTTTTTAGATTCCACAAATAAGGGATATTATAAAGTGTTTGTCTTTAACTTATTTTACTCAGCATGTTGCCTACAAGGTCCATCCATGTTGCCACAAATGACAAGATTTCCTTATTTTTTGTGGCTGTATAATATTCCTCGGTGTGTGTGTGTGTGTGTGTGTGTGTGTGTGTGTGTGTATCACATTTTCTTTATCCATTCATTTACTGATGGGCACTTCTTCACTGTTGTAAATCATGCTGCCATGCGCGTGGCGGTACAGTTGCCTTTTTGAGTTAGTGTTTTCATTTCCCTCTGATAAAAACCCAGATGTAGAATTTCTGGATCGTTTCTGGTTAGTTCTAATTTTACTTTTTGAGGACCTCCATACTATTTTCCATGTGGTGGCACCAATTTATGTTCCCACTAGAAAAGGTTCCCTTTTCTTTATATCCTTGCCAATATTGTTACTTCTTGTGTTTTTGATAATAGTCATTCAAACAGGTGCAAGGTGGTATCTCACTGTGGGTTTGATTTGCACTTCCCTGATGATTAGTAATGCTGAGCATCTTCTCATGTATCTGTTGGCCATCAATATGCTGTCTTTGGAAAATGTCTATTCAGGTCCTCTGCCCATATTTTAATCAGATTGGATTTTTTGCTCTTGAGTTGTGAAAGTTCTATATGTTTTTTTGGATATTAGCCCTTTATCAGATATGATTTCCAAATATTTTCTCCAATTTAGTAAGTTGCCTTTTCATCTTGTTGATGGTTGTTTAGCTATCCAGAAGCTTTTCAGTTTGATGTAGTCCTGCTTGTTTATTTTTGCTCTTCTTGCTTTTGGGGTTATATATAAAAAATCACTGCCACAACCAATGTGAAGGGGTTTACCGCCTGTTTCCTTCTAGAAGTTTATGGTTCCAGGTTTTACATCTAGGTCTTTAATCCATTTTGAGTTAATGTCTGTGTATGGTGTAAGATAGTGGTCCAATTTCATCTTTTTGTATGTGGCTTTCAAGTTTTCTCAGCATCATTTATTGAAGAGACTCACCCTTTCTCATTATATATTCTTGGCTCCTTTATCATAAGTTAATTGACCACATATGTATGTGTTTATTTCTGGGCTTTCTATTCTGTCCCATTTCTTTAGGTGTCTGTTTTATGCCAATACTATAGTATTTTGGTTACTATAGCTTTGTAATATAGTTTGGAAAATGTATCATTAATGCCTCCAGCCTTGTTGTTCTTTCTCAAGATTGCTTTGGCTATTAAATTTTTTGTGGTTCCATACAAATGTTAGGATTGTTCTATTTCTCTAAAAAATCCCACATTGGAATTTTGATAGAGATTGTTTGAATCTGTAGATTGCTTTAGGTGGCATGGATATTTTAACAATATTCAACACCCAAATTTGATAAAATGTTATCAATAATTATCATTTTAACAGTAGTCTTCCATTCCTTGAGAATGTATTTTTTCCATTTATTTGTGTCTTAAATTTCTTTCATTAATATCTTACACTGTTCAGTGTACAAGTTTCTCACCTCCTTAGTTAAATTTATTCCTAGGAATTTTATTTCTTTTGATACAATTGTGAGTGGAATTGTTTTCTTAATTTCCCTGATAGTTCATTGTTAGTGTAAAGAAATGCAACAGATTTATGTATATTGATTTTGTATTCTACAACTTTACTGAATTCATTTATTAGTTTTAACATTTTTTGGTATAATCTTTAGAGTTTCCTATATATAGTATCAGGCCATTTGCAAAATTACAGTTTTACTTTTTCCTTTCTTATTTGGATGCCTTATTTGTCTTTTTCTTGCCTAATTGCTCTAGCTAGGCCTTCTAATACTTTGTTGAATACAAGTGGCAAGAGTAGTCACCCTCATTTTGTTCCTGATCTTGGAAAAAAAGCTTTCAGGTTTTCACCATTGAGTATGTTAGCTGTGGGATTGTCTTATAAAGCCTTTATTATGTTGAGGTATGTTCCTTTTATATCCACTCTATTGAGAGAGTTTTTATCATAAATTGATGTCAAATATTGTTAAATACTATTCTCTGTATCAATTGTAATGATATATATTTTTTATCTTTCATTTGTCAATCTGGTGTATGATGTTGATTGATTTTTGGATGTTGAACCATCCTCACCTCCTTGAAATAAATTCTACTTGATAATAGGTCTTAGGATTGGTATCAATTGTTCTTTGAACATTTGGTGGAATTTCCCAGTATAATCTGCTGGTCCGTGAATTTTCTATTTCTTCATGATTCAGTCTTGGTAGGTTCTATGATTAGGAATTTTCCATTTCTTCTAGATTGTTCCACTGGTTGGCATATAATTGTTCATAGTAGTCTCTTATGATCCTCTGCATTTCTGTGGTATCAGTTGTAAAATCTTCTCCTTCATTTCTGATTTTATTTTAGCCTCCTCTCTCTTTCTTAGTTAATTGAGCTAATGGTTTTGTCAGTTTTGTTTATCTTTACAAAGAACTATCTCTTGAATTCATTGATATTTTCTGTTGCCTTTTGGGTCTTTAT
The DNA here is from genome assembly GCF_048164855.1 of Canis lupus baileyi. Taxonomy (NCBI): domain Eukaryota; kingdom Metazoa; phylum Chordata; class Mammalia; order Carnivora; family Canidae; genus Canis; species Canis lupus. The sequence goes on along the minus strand of NC_132846.1, from coordinate 46,755,825 downwards.
TTTATTTCTGCTCTGATCTTTATTTTCTTTCTTCTACTAGCTTTGGGCTTTGTTTCTTTTCCCAGTTTCATCTGGTGTAAACTTAAGCTGTTTATTTGAGATCTGTTACTTGATGTGTAGACTTTTATAACTATAAACTTCCCCTCCTAGAACTACTTTAGCTGCATCAAATAAATTTTGATACATTTCCATTTTTGTTTGTCTAAAGTATCTTTTTATTTCTTCTGTGATGCGTTGATTGTTCATTGGTTGTTGTTTAATATCCATGTATTTGTGTTTTTCTAGTTTTCTTGTTATAACTGATTTCTAGTTCTTACCATTGTGGTCACAAAAGATACTTAATGTGATTTCAATCCTCCTAAATTTATTAAGATGTGTTTCGTGGCCTACTATATGATTTATCCTGGAGAATGTTCCATGTACACTTGAGAAGCATACATATTATGTTTTTGGATGGAATGTTCCATTTATTTCATCCATTTGTTAAATCCATCTGATCTAACATGTTGTTTAAGAGTGATGTTTCCTAATTGATTTTCCGTCTGGATTATCTATCCATTGATGCAAGTAGGATATTAAAGTCCCCTGCTATTATTATATTGCTGTCTCTTTTCCCCTTTAGGTCTGTTTATATTTGGTTTATATATTTATGTGCTCTTATGCTAGGTGCATAAATATTTACACATGTTATATCCTCTTATTGGATTGACCCCTTTATCATGATGTAATGGCCTTGTCTCTTATTGTAGTCTTTGTCTTTTTTTTTATGTTTTTTTTTTTTTTTTTTGTAGTCTTTGTCTTAAAGTCTATTTTCTCTGACGTAAGTATGGCTACTCTGACATTCTTTCGGTTTCCATTTGCAGGGAACATCTTTTCCCATCCCTTCACTTTCAGTCTTTGTGTGTCCTTATATCTAAAGCAAATTGTAGGCAGCATATAATATATAGGTGGGTTATGTTTCTTTTTAATATCCATTCAGCCACTATGTATTTGGATTGGAAAATGTACATTTACGTTTACAGTGATGTGTAATAGGTATGCCCTTATTGGCATCTTGTTAATTGTCTTCTGGCTATTTTGTAGTTTCTTTGTTCCTTTCTTCTTCTCTTGCTCTCTTCCTTTGTTAACTGCTTTATTTTAGTGTTGTGCTTAGAGTCTTTTCTCTTTGTCTTTTGTGTGTCTACTATTGATTTGTTGCTTCAGGGTTACCATGAGACTTACATAAAAGAATGTATATTTATAATAATATATTTCTAGTTGATAAAATTTAAGTTTGAAAACATTCTAAAACTCTACCTTTTTATTTCCACCTCCAACATTTTTGTTTTTGATGCCACAATTTACATCTTTTTATCTTGTGTGTCTCTTAATGTATTATTGTAGTTATAGTTGTTTTTACTACATTTGTTTTTTAATCTTCATACTAGCTTTATAAGTGATGAATCTACCATCTTTACATTAGAGTATTATGAACTATACTATATATTTACTTTTACCATAGAGATATATATTTCATATATTTTTCCTGTTTCTAATTAGTACCCTTTTGTCTCAGTTTAAAGTCGCTTTGAAAATAATTTGAAGGCCAGTCTGAAGGTGATGAACTTCTTGAGCTTTTGCTTGTCTGGAAAACTATTTATCCCTCTTTCAATTGTTAAAGACAACTTTTTTGGGTAGAGTATTCTTGGTTGGAAGGTTTTTTAGTTTCAGCACTTTGAATATATCATGCACTCTCTCTGGCCTATAAAGTTTCTGTTGAAAAATCTGCTGAAGTCTTATGAGGGTTCACTTGTATATATAACAAGTTGTTTTATCCTTTGCTGCTTTTGAGGACCTCTCCTTGTCTTTAACTTTTATAATGTGTGTTAGTGTGAGTCTCTTTGAGTTAATCTTATTTGGAACACTCTGGTCTTCCTGGATCTGGATGTATGTTTCCTTCCTCAGGTTAGAGAAGTTTTTAGCCATTATTTCTTCAAAATTTTCTACCTCTTTCTGTTTTCCAACTGGGACTCCTAAAATACAAATTTTGGTCCATTTGATATTGTCTATAGGTCCCTTAAACTACCTTTGCTCTTTTTCATTATTTTTTTTTTCATTTTGCTGCTCTGACTGGGTGAGTTCCATTGACTTGTCTTTACTTTTTCTGCTTTATCACGTCTGATGTTGAACCCCTCTAGTGTATTTTTTTAATTCAGTTATTGTATTCCTCAGCTCTGTGACTTCTACTTGGTACTTTTAATATTTTTCTCTTTGTTGAAATTTTCACTTTAACTCATTCTTCTCCCAAGCTCAGTGAGCATCTTTATGATTGATATTTTGAACTCTTTATCAGGTAAATTAATTATCTTCATTTCATTAAGGTCTTTTTTTGAGGTTTTATTTTGCTCTTTTGTTTGAAATGTATTCATCTATTTCTTTATTTTTCTTGACTCTATTTGTAGGTAGGTTGTGTGTGTGTGTTGGTTTTTATGTATTAGATAAAACAGCTACCTCTCCCAATCTTGAAGGAATGGTCTGGTATAGGTGATGAAGCTTATTGTTCAACCCTGCTTTAGCTCTTAATTGTCTCCCAAACCTTTGTGATTGTCCAAGCAGCCAACTTTATTTTTAGTGGCTCCTACTAGTTGACAGTGTGTTAACACTTGTCAGTATCCCAAAGAGGGGGAGAGGAGTCTAAGTCAGCATCTAAATTCAGGCTAATTGCAAGCCATCCCCTTAAGCTGCAGGTTTTAAAATATGCAAATATATTTTGGAGGGTAACATTGGGAGTTGGTAGTTCTCTCTGCTCCCTCTGTCCTGAGCCCTGGGATGATAGCCAGTAAAGAACTGTTTCTTTCTTGGCTACCATCACATTGAAATGAACACAAGTCCTACTGGCCACAAGACTCAGGTGATCAAGGGATATCTCCTGGGTGACAACCACAAAAATCAGGGCACTAGACTAAAAACTGGGGCACCAGACATGTGTACAGGCTCCCCTCTAGAGTACCTGTGCTCTGGAGCACTGCAGAGGGAGAGTGGGAGGATATTCCCAGAGATGATTACAGTTGGCTTTTAGATGTGTATTTAATTAGAAGCCTGGCCCTCAGGGCAGAGCTATGAAGATAGACTAATAGGCCTGTTTCATAGAGAGACTGGGAGTCTCTCTCCTAACTGCTGTGCTCTAGAGATGATAGCCAGTTAGGTACTCTTTCTCCATATATTATAGTTCTGTGACGCCCATGATGAGCATAAGCCCTCCTGGCTAGCAGAGCCAAGAAATTTGTGTCCCTCTGGTGGCAGCCACAAAAACCAGGTGCCAGATGAAAGTAAAGCTCCTTTCTGGGAGATACTGGTAAACTGGAAGAAATAGAAGGAGAGGATGAAAATGGTGCCCATTGGCCCCAGCCTTAGAAGAGTGTTTTTTTGAATAGCCCTTTAGATAGATGTATGTTAAATTAGATGCCTGCTCCTCAGGCTGATACTTTAAAATAAACAAATAAGCCTCTGCCTCTACTCTGGGTCCTGGGGTGGAGAGCCTGCCTCTGTGAACCTTTTAGGAACTATTTCTCTATTTGTTATAGCCTTGTGGGTCTCATGGATGCAAGCTCATTGGTTTCAAAGTTAGATGTTTTTGGAGCTTATCTCTCAGGTGCAGGTCTTAAAAGTTCAGGTGCTACATGTGGGATTCAAACCCTTTGCTCCTCAGCAAACTCTGGTTTGTATGTTCCCTCCCCATCGTGGGCCACACACCAAGGATGGGATTGTATCTCAGACTCTTCTTCCCACTTTGATGTGGGTTTCTTCCTCATTTGCCTAATATGTAAGAGTCACTCAGCTAGTTTCAAGCTCTTTTTTTCAGAGGAAATTGTTCCATATATAACAGTAGATTCAGAGTTTGTGGGAGGAGGTGAATTCAGGATCCCCCTACATGGCCATCTTGAGCTAGAACCTCATATTCTAGTTTTTGTGAAGGATTTAGGAGTCTGAGAGAGAATGACTCTGATCACATCAGGACCAAAGGAGAAGAGGCCAACTGAGGGAGATTAAAGATGGTGCATATTCTTTGACAAGCCTCTCCCGGAGATGTGGAGTCTGTTTCTACTAGACTTAAAAGAACTTGGGAAAGTGACACCATGTCATTTCTGGACTTAGCTTTTAAGAAGATTGGCAGATTCCACCTTGGTCTCTTGGAGCTTTGAACACCATGTTAGAAGCCCAACTACACTGTTAGTTGGAGCACATAGAGGGGGATCCCTGGTGGCTCAGCAATTTAGTGCCTGCCTTCGGCCTAGAGCATGATCCTGGAGTCCCAGGATCGAGTCCCACATGAGGCTCCCTGCATGGGCCTGCTTCTCCCTCTGCCTGTGTCTCTGCCTCTCTCTCTCTCTCTCTCTTTCTCTCATGAGCAACAACAACAAAAAAGAGCACATAGAAAGGCTCTGAGACTATCTAGAGAGAAGAAGGGGCCCTGCTGAGAGGATAAAAATATGAGTGAGGCCATCCTGGACTCTCTAAACCATCCCAGCTGAACAGCACTAAGTCGCTCAAGTTAACAGCACAGGGAGTGGAAGAATCACCCAACTGAGCCCTGCCCAAGTTCCTGACCTCTGGAATTGTATATAGGCTTACCCTGTGAGATTGCAAGTTTGGGTCCAGACCACTACAATAAAGCAAGTCACATGAATTTTTTGGTTTCCCAGTGCTTGTAAAAGTTAGGTTTACAAAAAAAAAAAAAAAAAAAAAAAGTATGTTTACACTATACTGTAGTCTATTAAGTGTGCAATAGCATTATGTCTAAAAATAATGTATAGATTTTAATTTAAAAATACTTTATTACTGAAAAATGCTAACCATCATCTGAGCTTTCAGTGAGTTGTAATCTTTTTGCTGGTGGAAAGTTTTGTTTCCATGTCAATGGCTGCTGACTGATCGTGGTGGTAGCTGCTTGGTGAGGTGGCTTGGAAATTTCTTAAGACAACAAAAAAGTTTGCTACATTAGTTGACTCTTCCTTTCATGAACACAGTCTCTGTAGCACGTGATGCTATTTGATAGCATTTTACCCACAGAACTTCTTTAAAATTGAAGTCAGGGCAGCCCCAGTGGCTTAGTGGTTTAGCACCACCTTCCGCCCAGGGCATGATCCTGGAGACCTGGGATGGAGTCCCACATCAGGCTCCCTGCATGGAGCCTGCTTCTCCTTCTTCCTGTTTCTCTCTCTCTTTCTCTCTCTCCCTCTCTCTCTCTCATAAATAAATAAATAAATAAATAAATAAATAAATACATAATCTGGGCAGCCCGGGTGGCTCAGCGGCTTGGTGCCGCCTTCCGTCCAGGGTGTGATCCCCAGGACCCGAGATCGAGTCCCACATCAGGCTCCCTGCATGGAGCCTGCTTCTCCCTCTGCTTGTATCTCTGCCTCTCTCTCTATGAATAAATAAATCAAATATTTAAAAAAAAATCTTTAAAAAATAAAATAAAATAAAATTGAAGTCATCCTCAGACACTCCCGCTGCTTTATTAGCTAAGTTTTTGTAATATTCTAAAACGTTTGTTGTCCTTTCAACATCCTTCATACTAGAAGAGGATCCCATCTCACGAAGCCACTTTCTTTGCTCAACCATAAGAAGCAACTCCTCATCTATTAAAGTTTTATCAATAAATTGCAGCAATTTAGTTCCATCTTCAGAATCTAATTCTAATTCCAGTTCTCTTGCTATTTCCACCATACCTGCAGTTATGTTCTCCACTGAAGACTTGAACCCCTTGATGTCATCCAAGAGGACTGGAATCAACGTCTTCCAAACTGTTATTCTTGATATCTTGACCTCTCCCTATGAATCACGAGTTGTTTTTTTTTTTTTTTTTTTTATAATTCCAGTACAGTGAACAGTGTTATCTTAGTTTCAGGTATCCAATATAGTGATTCAACAATTCTATGCATTACTCTGTGCTAATCATGATTATTGTACTCTTTAATCCCCTTCACTTAGTTCAACCATTCTCCCACTCCCCACCCCTCTGGTAACTTCTCTATGTTTAAGAGTCTGGGTTTTCTTGGTCTCTTTTTCTCTGTTTCTTAAATTCCACACATGAGTAAAATCATATGGTATTTGTCTTCCTCTGACTGACTTAATTCACTTAGTATTATACCCTCTACATCCACCCATGTTGCAAATGTCAAGATTTCATTCTTTTGGATGGCTGAGTAATGTTCCATTATAGATACATACCACATCTTCTTTATCCATTCATCTATGAATGAACACCTGGGTTGCTTGAGTACCTTGGCAATTGTAAATAATGCTGCAATAAACAGGAGCGCATATATCTTTTTGAATTAATGTTTTTGTTTTCTTTGGGTAAATACCCAGTTGTGGAATTACTGGATCATATGGTAATGCTATTTTTAATTTTTTGAAGAACCTCCATCCTGTTTTCCACAGGGGTCATGAATGTTCTTAATGCCATCTAGAATGGTGAATCCTTGCCAGAAGTTTTTCAAGATGCTTTGCCCAGATCCATCAGAGGAATCACTATTTGTGGTGGCTATAGCCTAATGAAATGTATTTTTTTTAATAATAAAGCTTGAAAGCCCAAATTATTCCTTGACCCATGGGCTACAGAATAGATGTTGTCTTAGCAGACCTGAAAACAGTAATCTCATTGTACATCACCATCAGAGCTCTTGGGTGGTCAGGTGAGTTGTTAATGAAAAAGCAGCAATATTTTGAAATAATTCTTTTCTGAGCAGTAGTCTCAACTGTGGGCTTAAAATATTCAGTAAACTATGTCATAAATAGATGTGCTATCATCCAGACTTTGTTTTTTCATTTATAGTGCCACAGGCAAAGTAGATTAGCATGATTCTGAAGGGCCGGAGGATTTTTGGAATGGTCCACAAGCCCTGGATTCCACTGAAAGTCACTAGTTGTGTTGCCCCTAACAAGACAGTCAGCCTGGCCTTTGAAGCTTGGAAGCCAGGCATTGACTTCCCTCTCTAGCTATGAGAGTCCCAGATGGCATCTTTCATAAAAAGTTGTTTAGTCTACACTGAAAATCTGTAGCCACCTTCATTACTTCACTACTGGTCTTAGCTAGATCTTCTGGATAACTCGCTGCAGCTTCTTCATCAGCACTTCGGGATTCGTCTTGTACTTTGATGTAATGGAGATGGCTTCTTTCCTTAAACCTCATGACCTATCCTCTGTTAGTTTTCAGACTTTTCTTCTGCAGCTTCCTCACCTGTCTCTGCCTTCCCAGAATTGAAAAGGGTTAGGGCCTTTCTCTGGATTAGGCTTTGGCTGGTTTGATCTTCTCTCCAGACCACTAAAACTCTCCATATCAGCAAGCCTGTTTTCCTTTCTCACCATTCATGCATTCACTGGAATTGCACTTTTCATTTCCTTCAAGAACGTTTTCTTTGCGTTCACAGCTTGGCTCACTGTTTGATGCAGGAGGCCTAGCTCTTGGCCTGTCTTGGCTTTCCGCATGCCTTCCTCACTAAACTTAATTATTTCTAGCTTTGGATTTAGAATGAGAGACACGCCAGTCTTCCTTTCACTTGAACACTGAGAAGCCATTGTAGGGTTATTAATTGGCCTAAGTTCAATATTGTTGTGTCTCAGGGAATGGGGAGGCCTGAGGAGAGGGAGAGAGATGGAGGAATGGTTGTTTATTAAGGTGATGGCATGGTTCTCGGCACACAAAACAATAGTGACATCTATGATCCCTGATCACAGATCAGCATAGCAAGTATAATAATAATAGTTTGAAATATTGTGATAATTACCAAAATGTGACAGAGACCTCAAGTGAGCAACTGCTGTTGAAACAATGGCACCAATAGACTCGCTCAATGCACAGTTGCCACAAACCTTCAATTTGTAATAAATGCAATGTCTGCAAAGTGCAATTAGGTGAAGCACAATAAAAGGAGGTATGGCTACCTAATAAAGTGGTAGTTGTTTTAAGTACTAAGTATGAAGTAGCTTCGATGGCCATTGATAACCAGAACACCAACTAAAGGAAGAGATCCTGACCAGGAACATTGCCCCCTAGGTGCACGTCGGCTGGCAGTTGGGAAGAGTTTGGGCTTTTGCCAGGATTGACAGTGGGAACCTAGGCTTGTTCTGTCCCTCTGTTGCTTTAGCAAGCAGACTCCGAGGACCTTGGGCAGTTTTCTAAGAGATGTGCTTAGAGGCATAAAGTCTCTTCTTTTTTTATTTGATTGCTGAAAACTGGGAGCAACTTTGAAATCTATGACCCCGATCTGCTCACTGAGAAGGATACAGAACTGGTAGCAGGATATTACAGGAACATCAGTAATGAGATCTGATTAGACCAGACTGTAAAATTAACATCGTTGCAATTTATCCTAAGGAAAGATGAGTGTTATATACAGCATTTAGAAGTTGGTTTTAAAACAAAGATTTTCAGGACCCCTGGTGGCTCCAGCGGTTGAGTGTCTGCCTTTGGCTCAGGGCGTGATCCTGGGGTCTGGGGATCAAGTCCCCTGTCGGGCTCCCTGCGTGGAGCTTGCTTCTCCTCCCTCTACCTGTGTCTCTGCCTCTCTTTCTGTGTCTCTCATGAATGAATAGATAAAATCTTAAAAGAAGATTTTCATTGACTCCCACTAAGCAAATGCCTCTTGGTTAAAAAAAACAAAAAAACAAACAAAAAAAAAAAACCTGGGTATACGGTGGGGTGAAGCTGAAAATTTTAGCCACTGAGTAAATGGCTCTTCAAAGGGTCACTCTACCTTCCTCTCATAGAGAATCTTGCCCGCCCAGCTGGGCCCAGCTAGCCATTCTCCCGAGAACCAGCCAAGTGTCCAGGTATAACCTATATATTCACCTATAACATTTGTTGGGACTTGCTGCTCCCTGGCTCAGAAGAGCTGGCCAGCGGTTTTTGAAAGCTTAGGGTGGAATTTCTCAAAGAAATGGATTCAGGAATCATCCATGTCATAAACACCTGGTATGCTTATTAAAATGAAGATTCCCTGACTCCACCAGACCTATTAATACTGAATCCCTAAGCTTAGAGTCAAAGAATAGGAATTAAACAACTTGTCCAGATGGTGCTAACATCAAAAAACCATTGACTCAGGCTTTCAAAGATTCTTGTACCTCTACACTTGGCCTGGGGTTGGACGGAGATGTTTTCCTGAATTGTAATTTGCAGGGAGAACATCTATACTGTATGTGAGAGAAGGTTGAAGCACCTCAGAGCCCCCTCTCTCTGTTAAGAGCTCCCAAAATGGGTGGTTTCATCCTAGTTTTCTGGTCTTTAGATACACTTTCGGTTGTCTTCTGTGGCCCCCAACCCCACCCCATTTATGAGTTAGTGTCCGTGATGCTCACTGCCTGGCTCCCTTCAGCAGGGATCCATGAAACCAGGCAATAAGGGGACCATAGGTGGGACCAATGGAGTTGAGAAAATATAGATTCAATAAATATCAGTGCTGGAATCTGAAGTGTGGGTTTGAATCCCAGCTGTACCCATTCACCAGCTATTTTACTGCAAACAAGTTATTCAACCTCTTTAGGCCTTGGTTTCTAGTTTTGTAAGATGGGAACAATAATAGCCCCAGCCCACAGGGTGGGTGTGAGGGCCCAGTGGGCCGATGCATGTAGGGCATTTGTGCCCTTGATGCATATGATATATGATTATACGATTGTGGAGCAGGGGCCGGAATCCATGATACAGGAGGAAAAGTTGAGAGCATAGGGGGCATTTGTCCAGGGAATAAATAACATTGGGAAGACTTGATATTTTCCAACATATTGATGGTTATTACTTGGGGAGTGAAATTTATGTTTGTGTAATTTGAAATGGCAGGACTGGGAGCAGTCACAAAAACTACAGGGAAGTGGATTTTCCCTAAATGAGTGTCTTTATTTTGCTTTTTTTTTTTTTTTAAAGATTTTATTTATTCATGAGAGACACAGAGAGGGACAGGCATTGACAGAGGGAGAAGCAGGCTCCCCTGTGGGGAGCCCGACGCAGGACTGGACCCTGGGACTCCAGGATCACACCCTGAACTGAAGGCAGACACTCAACCACTGAGCCACCCCGGCGTCCCTGAAAGGAATGACTTAAAAGAGAAGTTGAAAGATACAGTGTGCTGCCCCAGAAGTCATGAGTTCCCCGTCACCCGAGGTGCTCACGCTCAGGTGGCTGGAGGATGAAGATGAGATTCAGTCCTGTCTGGGCCGGGAGGTAGAATTGCCTGTTTTTAAAGGTCCCCTTCTATCCACGAGTCTGTGACTCATGACTCCAAGTTTATTTAAAGAGAACCAGAGGGCAGCCCGGGTGGCGCAGCGGTTTAGCACCGCCTTTGGCCCAGGGCCTGACCCTGGAGACCTGGGATCGAGTCCCTTGTCGGGCTCCCTGCATGGAGCCTGCTTCTCCCTCTGTGTCTCTGCCTATCTGTGTCTCATGAATAAATAAATAAAATCTTAAAAGAAAAAAAAAAGGAGAACAGCCCACTTGAATAGATGAAGGGATGGCATCTTCACAAGGTGGATCTTAGTATGACTCTTTAATTCTTGGCTTTAAGCCCAGGAAACCACCCTGTCGCCATCGATTGGCTATCTTGGAGACAAAATTTTTCCTGCAACAAACATCCACTGGTTCCATTTTTGCCTCCAGAACCCCAGACATCGAAGCTGGTTTCTCCTTCATAGTGCAGGGTATCAAATCCTTAAAGGCGGTGGTCAGGAACTCCAAGTCCCCACCGCTCTGATCTTCCACCCCGTCTTTTCTTTCAGGTGGTCGAATTGCTCATTCCTAGTATATGTGAATGAAGCCCGAGCATCTCCACCAGCTGGAATCTTTACGAATAAGCTAGACTGCATTTATGATGTGTGTTTTAAGAGGCATAGCCTCACTGATCTGATATGAACCTACATTGGGCCGAGTTTATCTTTGTACCAACTAAAACAAGTTTGCTAAGCCTATTCCTTGTTTTAAGATGACGGAACATTTAAGCAGCTTAAAAAAGTAACTGCGTTCAGATACCTTTAAGCTCTTTAGAAAAATTACTAGGTCAGTTAACAAATCCGTCCTCCCTCTTCATTAAGATAGGTACTGAAGGAACACTTCCAGGCAACGTTTTAGTCACTTCTAGTTTGCTATTTGAACTTGACAACTTTCTTCCATGTATTTTCTAAGAGTGTTCACTCCCGGGAACAGCAGGTGGGTGAGGGTGGGGGTGTGATGGGAGTGCATGTGTATGATAGGGCCTGAGGCTGGTGAAGCTAATGGCTCTCTTGGGTTTGGCAAGAGGATCCAGAGGACAGCCACTTGAATGCCTATTTACCAGGCCAGTTACATAAATGTGTGTGGTGAGCTGGGAAGTGTGGAAGGCAGTAGGGGTGGAGGCGTCTGTGTTGCCCTGGAGAGCCCCTACCCTCCCAAGCCATTTATACTTTTGCAAAGGAGGCTGGATTTTATTGGTGGATATCATTTTATGGTGCTTTTCTTACATGCTGAATTACAGAAATGCCTCTAGAGGAGAGATGAGGCTGGGTGGACTCACTAGAGATTTGAGGGCGTGCTAACAAATATGTAACAACAACAAAAAACATGTAGTGAGATTGGTCTATTTAAAGGAACACAGAACACTTTGGTCAAGGAAAAAAGAATGGTGGATGCATCTCTGGAATATGTGGCAAGATCCCTTATGGAAAGCATTTGTCTAAAGATACAGAGTAAGGTACCCAAGGCTTAAGTTATTTTGTCCGGGAGATCATTCAGGTTGAAACTGGGTCATGAGAGGTCCAAATTGAAGAATAAAACGAGCTGCATGTATTTAAAGGAGGGGCTGAGCCCGGCAGAGGAGCTGTAAAGGAGGGAGGCATAAGGGATGTGCTCAAAGTAAGTGAGGGAAGGCAATGTGAGAGCTGCTGGCTCCCAGCACTGAAGGCGAGCTTGGCTGAGGGGTGTAATGAGAGGTGAAGGGGGAAAAAAAAAAGAGAGAGGTGAAGGGAGGTGAAGGTGAAATCTCTCGGGTCTCAGGTGTGATGACGCAGACACACAAATGCAAGACAGCAGGAAAAGCTAGATTTGCAAGGATGGTAGGCCAGAGGGCTAGTCTGACAAGGAACGGAGGGAGCAAAGGCTGGCAGGCCTGAGGAGAGGCAGGAGATCTGTTGGAATGGGCAACAATGAGGGGCCAAAGCAGGAGTCCAGAAAACCAAGGTTCTGATGATCACCTCAGGAAAGAGAGCCACTGTCCTCAGATCTCTGAGCTGCAGCTTATCCAAAGGATATGGAAGATAAGCAACTCTTTCTTCTTCTCCAGACAGAAGTGGAGAAGATGGGCTGGTCTTCCAGCATGAGGATTTGGTTTCTTAACAGTAGCGGCAGGAATGAGGGCAGTTGAAAACTTGAGATTTGATAGGTAACTTTGAGATTTGATAGGTTCCTGGAGATTGGGGTAAGCAGGCTGGACTGAATCTGGAAGTGGGTGAGTGGAATTCAGCATTCCAGCCTAGAACCAAGTCTCCCAGTTTTTGGACTTCCCAGTGGCCACACACCGTGGGCCTGGCCAAGGGCTCTTCACCTGCTTTCCCATGTCTTGCTTTCCTTGGCAGCACTGCCATCCAAACTGTCAGCCAGCCACCCACCGCCCCAGCAAGGTAACCTAGGTCATTCTTGCTGACCTGGTAACTAGTTTCATCCCATTAATAGTCGTGAGGACACTCTAGTACCGTCCAGGTAACACAGGAATTTAAAATAGTGAAGTGGCAAAAAGATTCATGCAAAGGGGGATCTAAATTACCTCTTTAGTTAAATAAATAAATAAATAAATAAATAAATAAATAAATAAATAAATATAGAAAGAAAAAAGAAAAAAGAAAAAATTTATTGTACCTAAACCCTCTCCTTAGTATAGTTTAAGCCCGTTTCCCCTGCAAGGTGCTCTGTGGTTGGCTGACCCATCAAAAATGATACTTGGGCATGTGGACGTAGTACGTGCTACAGTAGTAGCATCTATTTCTTTTCATTATTACTGGGTGTGGATGTCCACCTGTTAACTCTACTCTTTGAAAGCCTTGCTTCTAAACCAATACCTGGGAACTTCTAGAAAATGTTAACACTAAGTCCCCATCCCAGTCCTGCTAAATCAGATTCTGGGGATGCAGCCCTGTGATGATGCATTTTAACAAAATCTCCAAGTAATACCGATGGAAACGTAAGTGTTGAGTCAGCGTTCTAAAATATATAGCAAAGGGTAGAAAGCACCTGACAGGAAACCGAGGGGTGGAGCTCATGTTGGCCCTTCCGTCCCATTCTGCTATTAACATGCCAGGACACTGGCCCAGAAAACAACACAAAAGCCTTAAAATATTGGAGATGGAGGACAAGGTAAGTTATTGTGTCTTTGGTTTCCCAATCACTGGCTTTACATGTGTGATCCCATTTAATCTTTCAAACTATATGAAACTGTTACTATTTTATCCGATGAGGAAACCAAGCTCAGAGATTAACTTTTTATTTTTATTTTTTTTGAGATTAGGTAATTTATCTAAAGTCACAGCTGCTGTGTAGTGGGTGGGGTTTGAGTCTCAGTCCACATCAAATGTTTATCTGTTGGATCCAAGGTTTATTCATTACAGATAGGTCGTTAGTGGCACAATTCATACAGAGAAAAGGCATCCAACATTATTGTGGTATCATTCTTTTAAAAAGTAACAGAATTCCTGTTGAACAATGCCCTGGTCTTCTACTGGTCATGTGTTTCTGGCCCAGGTGTGCCATCTTGCACTTTCATCTCAACTTTGGTTGAGATGGGGAAGCAGCACCAAAAGGTTGCTGAAATGAATCAATTTTAAGACTGGAATCTGTTCAGGTTATCATTCTGTATTTAACTAGAGACGAGGGGCTTGACCTCACTGGGCCTATTTCCTTTGCCCTTGGACTCCCATCTTATTCCCGTCTGAGGAGTTGGTAATCCAACCCAACCCCATCTGTTTATCCCAGGCAGCAGATATGAAGCACAACCAGATGGCCCTCCAATCAGCTCAAGGATGAAGACCCTCCATCAACGTAGGCTAATGGCCTGAGGAGAGGCAGGAAATGTCTCCCAGGGACTCTCAACCTACTTCCAAGCCCTTCAGAAATAAAGGATAAGCCCTTCCTTCCAGGTAAGAATCATGGTCCAGACAGACCCTTTTAGCTTGCTAATCAGATTTATTTTGTGGCATCCAGTCTTGCCCTGTCTTGTAATTCTAGAATTTGTAGAACTGTTGAACCAAATAAAAGGAAGAAACTGTCAGTTCTCAATTAGCTGCACCAGTGGAGAGGAACAGTGATGTGGTAAGATTTTAAAAATTTGGTTCCATTTGGCTTTGGAATGCATTATGACTTTTTCAGTAGATTAACTTTTCTAATTATATTTTGTACAGCCTAATATTAACAGGCATTTGTATTCCCTGAGCACACAACATCTAACACAGATTCGAGTGATGCAGTAGCGGAGGTCCAAAAATGTGCTGGGCTCAGGGAATGATGGTGTTGTTATGGAAAATCCACACATGGATAATGAAGAGGGAACTAATTAGAAAGTGCTCAGCAAATATTAAATTATAAGCAGAGAAGCCAAATTAGGAATTCTCTAAGGACATGTGTACAGAGAGTAAAAAAGGTCATTAACATTCTATGAGGGACAGAAACTTTGAAGAACCCTTTTTCAGTGTTTATGGAACCTCATGAAAAAAAATCGGCTGCAAGGAGGGTCAATGAGTTACTGGGTGGTCTTTCAAATAAGAAAACCTCAAGCAATAATACCAAGGCATTTTAAAAGAGCGTTTAAAATGAATTTTATTGTTTGAATTTTACAAGTAGTCTTTAAAGACTTCAAACAAGAACTCTGTTGCAAAACTCTAATAAATAGCTTGCCCCAAGCCCCCAAACAAATGAAAGACTAAATAAAAACTAAAACTCGGAAGGATCAGCAAGACTTCAGAATGCTTGGATGTTAGCGATATTTCTCATTTACAAAGAGATACCAGGCAACGTAACAATCTCCTTCATACAAGTCAAAGAGAGAAAATAGACAGACAATTGAGATCTTTACAAAGCACTCCAAAATCTTCCTATTTCCATGATGGAAATGTCACCCCCCAAAAAAATTCCATGGAAAAAAAATCACAATCATGAATGAAACCATAAAAGTCTGGTGGAGGGGGTGGGAGGAGTAGAGGGAAAATCCATCCAGTTTCTCTCAGGGATGGAGGAAGGAGCTGAGATTACTTGGGGTGGGGAGCTTCCAAGCAGATGACACTAAATTGCTGAACGTTCCCTACATCAAGGTTGCCACTGAAGGGACACGGGTGTCAGCTGCATGACATTTTATGAAGGCAAGAAACAAGGCCACCAGGGGCTCCCCGGGTCCCTCAACACTGGTGGGCCCAGTGTGTCTGTCTGCAGGGCTGAGGGCCTTGGGACAATGGCCAGAGGCCCAGAGCAGCTGCATCACTAGACAGGAAAAACAGCACATCAATCATTTCTGCAACAGAATCCTCTGGCTGGCCACAAAAGGATTCGGGAAACACCGTGCTTCAAGTGCACACCAGGACATGCAGGTTTCATAAGCCCGTCCTAGGATCACAGTCGTTGCTCCCAACAAGCAAGTATTAAACAATTTAACATTCACTTTCCCTAGTTATAAGTACTGGTGAAGTCTGGCTTTGGAAAGGATTAATCTGGCCATTTTGAGTCCACTAAAAATACAATTTTGCCACATTTTCATCTTTACACATCTCAAACAAAAGCTATACTTTGGACCAAAACGCATACAAGTAAGATTTCACTCTGGAGGGATTCTGAAACCAATTAATGTTTGGAGCCAGGAAGCTGGAGGGGCATGGATTCCAATTGGACGGGACTCCCTTAAACCAGATCAAAAGGGCTCTAGCTCTGAGGAGCGCACACCTGGGCCCATCTCCCCCAGGAAAGGAAGGGGGGAGTGACGTCACAATGCAGGACCGCAAAGGGGCATGGCTCGAGGCCCTGGCTCTGTCTCTGGGGCGCTGACTCTGCCCCTGCCAGACACGGACATGGGGAGATAGGGGCTCTAGGGCGCTAGCTCATGCACAGGTTGTTCAGGGGAGGAAGGCATTTTCTCAAAGCACCTCCCTCCCCAGGCATTTTAGGAATAAAGGTAAGGAAACCCCCCTCCCCAAATAAACAATTTTAAAAAACTCTATTTTCCTAGGAGCAATGACATTTGTCAGTATAACGAGGGAAAGCTTGGGTTACCTGAACTTGTAAGAGCTAATGGAAATAGAGGCAGATGGGCCAGGGCGCCTTGGCCCACTTTCTTTTTTAAATACGTAACAGATAAAGATATTGTGCAAAAAAATAAAGACATTCACATTTTAGCAGTTAAACTTTTATTTTACTTTTTAAAATTTTTATTTACTTTTTTGTTTTTCTTTTCTACAAAAGGCAGATAATGATTGTTGATCTGCAATTGTTGTGTTGTGCGCTCCCCAAAAGGGGCCGAAGTAGGAAGCGAGGGCGGGTGTGCGGAGAAGGCGTCCAGTGGCAGGGCTGAGGGACTGCCGGGCCTCACTAGAGCGCACCCCGGGGCCCCCTGGCCCGACCGGCCATGGCTGCTTGCCCTAACTCATGTCTATGGTATTGAAGACCCATTCCGTGAATTTCTTCAGCTTGTCGGAGGCGTTCTGGGACTCCTCCTGCAGTCTCAGGTTGTCCTCCCGCAAGTGCTGGACCTCTGCCTGCAGGTGGGCTTTGTCTTCCTTCTCCTGGGAGGTAGAGCAGGGTAGAAAAGGGCTGGGACGGGGGGCTACGGATCCATCTGTCCCCTTCACCCAACTCTGTTCTTCGTCCTGAATATCTGCTAAACATCTCTATGTGTGGCCTGATAGTAGGCATTTGGCTACTCAAGCCAGGGAACGGGTCTACCAGAGACCCACTAAAGTTTATTTTGGAATGCAAAGACATTAACGTGTACTTTAATGTCTTTGGTAAGGATTGTCCTGACTTTTGGACTATGGTTTTGCTGGCCGCTGTCTTAATACAGTCAAAGCCATGGAAGAGACAAAGCAACCTTCAGTTCTCCTGGTGTGAAAGCCTATGGAGGTGTGTGGGTCTGGGCTACTGACCCATTAGGTAAGAGGTGGGGAGGTCGAGAGAGAGGGCTCAGAGGGGCTGGCTGGGGTTTGAAGGCTTTCACGAGCTGGGAACCACCTTTCTGTACACATGACAAGGCAGGCCTGCCTGCACAGGGGTGTCAGTGGGAACAGAGCTCCAAGCAGCTCGTGGAATGTGTGTCCCGAGAAAACAGAACACCCACATGTTGTTCCACTAAAAGGGCGTTTGTTCAAGGGCAGTTTGCACAGACCAGGCACTCTGCTTTGGGAAGATGTGTTTACCTTCTTCAAATCTTCCCGGAGCATCTTCAGCATACCTTCCAGCTGGTCCACTTTAGAAGCCAGAGTGGGGGAGGAATCTTTACTGCTGGGGACAAGAAACAAAAGATGGTGTTGGCAGAAGCCTCCACGGCTGGGTTTGTTTGGCATTTTTTAACGAGGCCGCTGTATTTGCAAAATGGTTTTTTAAATGTCAAATTACTCAGTACGGTGGCCCAATGTGCATTTTCACTTTAAAAAAGAAAATGGTAATCTTAACAAAGGGTAATACAAGGGTGAACCACAGCCAATCAGTAGCTTCCTCTGTTAAAGATGCTGGATCTTCACGACAAAGGAATATAGGACAGTAAGTGAAAATGGTCTCTTTGTCAGGAGAGGTATTTTCTGGCAGGCACAGGTGTCAAGCAGTGGAGTGTTTCCTGTGCTCTTCAAGAAGAGTGCCTGTGTGCAGAGGGCTGATGTCAGTTCTACCTCGGGGCAACCGGGATAAGGACAGGGGAGGTCTCTGAGTCCCCCAGAAAACAGTTGTCTATGGTTACTCGTCCAGGTACAGCTAAGTTACCGTGCTTCCGTCTTGAAAGCTTATCTAAGTATCTTAAAATATTTAAAAAATATGTTTCAGAAGCTCGTTGGTCTGATGCTAATGTCTCCTTTACTATCATGATTAGCAAACTAGGCCTCCCCATTTTCTTTCTCCCAATTTATAGAAGTGCTAGTAACGCCTTGCTAGTGGAGTACCAAAAAATAAAATCCCAGGGAGTTATTAGAGCATGAGAAGGTCACCCAACTACCTGGACAGATGACCAGCAGGCGAGGGCTGAAGACCCCTGTCAACTGTCCTTTGTCCAACTCCCGTCTACCTGTATTCAAGCTGCAGAAAGTTTCCAATTGGGTTCTCACCGAACACACGACCTCAGAGTCACACAACTAAGAGTCTCGAGCCCTCCACCGGGAGAACCTGCAGCTGCCTCTTTCCAGAGGTCAAAACACAGATGAATGCTGGAATAAAAGGCAGTCTTTACTTGAGCTGTGTTGTTGTCTCCTGAGGATTCTAGATCTACAAGCCCATAAGGCAAAACTCACAGTGGCATGTGTGTCTCAAGTCTGTTAATAAGTAAAATGATAAGGATCTTCAAACTTTTAAAATGGGACGACCAAGGAAAATTCTTAGCAGCCTATCTTGATGTCTGAAGGTTTCCAAAGTGAATTACATGTCTGTATATGCTCTGATTTTTAAAAACACCTTTAACTCCATTTGTTCACTGAAGAAAAATGCCAACCATCACCCTCAGCTTAAGCTTTAAGAACTATTGTTCAATAATCCTTTCTTAGGAGAATGGATTTGTTCACTTTGACTTCTCCTTGTGGGAGGCCCCGTACTAAGAAGGTACACCTCGGGTTCACTGCACCCTTGACTCTACAGTTTGTTTTTTTTAAGTTCTCAACAGCCAAACTAACAAACTGCCCCTCTCCCTCCCGAGATGCCTCAGTGAGAAGAGTGAATGCACTATCCATGAACTCTTCTTTCTCTGTCAAGAGCATTTCCTTGCACATTTGCTCAGTGAGGTCTTCAGGAACCAGCCCCCTCCCCTGGGCTATTTAAACAACCTAAGCCTGCCTCACTTTTCCTATTGTTGTCTGTTTCTGTCCAACTTTATAGGTAACCTGGATTCTTAACCATCCTCAAAAGGTTTTAAAAGGAGAGATTTCAAATCGATGAAAATTCTTCTGCATCAGGGAGCACCTATGACACATAGCACAGCAGCCTCTGGTCATATAGAGTAATATGACACACCTATCCAACATCCTCACCACTTGAAAGAGGGGAAAATGGAAGACCGCCTCTGCAGAGTGAAACAAAAGTCAAAATTTCTGCTCTTAACTCCTAAGGAAACTCTCTGGACCTCAGCTACCATTTGCTTTTCATTCTATATTGAATCTTCCCTATCCTGATGACCCAGACCTAATGCAGATCCAAAGCAGCATGTTGGGAAGCTGCTAAGATGCAGGCAGATTTACAAGTCTGACCAACTGAGAGTAGGGAGAGAAACTCAAAACCCAGGCTCAAGGATGTAATAAGGCAAATGATTTTTCTCACCTTAACACGATAAACCCTGAGAGCATAAATGCATTATGGCATTCAATAATAATGAATATTCATGATGATGACTAAGTCATCAAGAACAGTTTAATTATGTTTACAGTATTTAGTTACATAGCATTCTAGAATGTGAAGAGTCTGGCATGCTGGTGATGAGCTTCAATCAGCTAATCCATGTGGCCTCCATCTCTTCCCCACACTCGCTGTCACGAGTGCAGGGGACACACGGTGCGGAGTGATGACCTCGCTGCTGGGTGACCAACCTGCTATAAGACTTCATCTGGGCCAGAGCCTGCTCCTCAAGCTGGTCACCATTGGATGCAGCACTCAAGGGCCGGTGGCTTTCGTCACTAGCAGCAAAGAAGGAGGCTCTCTGGACTGGAAGGGAGAGAAGAAGCTGTTCAGTATTTGGAACCATGTCCTGGGTCTAGTCCCATCAAAGGTCGACAGCTGGCCCACAAGGACAGTCAAATCTAATCTACATGTGGGGCTGCATCAGGAACCCTGTCTCCTGACCCGTGGAGGAAAGAATTATGGTGTAAGTGGTAAGAGGATAGTAGCATTGTAAGAGCCCTTTTGAAAACACTTGTTGTGAATCAATCTGTAGTCCTCTTTTTCTTACTCATCAAAGTAGCATTCTGTGAAATGTCTCCCTGGAAACAGGCATTGGGCCAAATTTCCAGACCAAGGCTTTTTCCACTCGTGAGGATATAAAATGCACTTCTAGAAGTATGTTTTCCACAAGATTCCTGGCTACCTCAGTGGGTTTTAGCCAAAGTCCAACCATACGTGTTTCAAAATATACCCAACTTAAAGACTTGAGCCAAGACACCAAAATCAAAAGTTTAAAACCTCTCATTAAAAACACAAAACTATTGCCACCTCCTGTAAAGGAGAGTGACTAACAAATTGAAATTTAAAATCAAGTGCAGTCCTGGGGAATTGCCATCAGCTAACATGGGGATGGCCTCATGGGCTATTCCATGGTTGCCTATTCGATTTCTTCTGAAAACTGTAACTTGATGGAATAGCCACTTTTAATTCTTTAAACATGAGCAATTCAAAACAAAACAAAACCCAAACCACTCATCTGCTATCACTGTTTGATGAAGAATATTTTAGCACCAAAGAATTTAGAATGATGACCATAGAGTGAAAAAAGGCATTTATGTCCACGTCCACAGATAGCACTGCATTTAGGATGTCTGAGAAAGCAGCTGCAGTGTGAGGGCCTGCACCGAGGCAGGCACCCCAATGGTGGGCTGGCACAGGAGAATGCACATGGAGTTGGGAGAGGTCAGGGAGTCCCCGACATGTGTGGAGCCTGGGGCCAGGCCCTAACACATGCAGCACTACATGAGCACTGCCACCCTTAGGACATGGTGAAGGGTCTCTCTCTAGACCTGTGTTCTTCATTCCAGTGACTGCTGGGCTTCCCCCACTCCTTGCCCCTCCCACGTATGGGGAGGTGAGACATCCATGCTATGAATTCCTAGGTAGAGCGAACGTCAGGCTCCACTGGACTGAATCCCACAGCGTGAGCCTCTACTGCATGCCCAGTAGCTGTTAGCTCCACTGGTTTCCAGCTGTGCCAGTTTAGTACATGTGCCGTCAGTGTATTCACAGCAGTAGAGTGGATGGAGACTGACCAGAGCCTCACACCTCCCCTGCCTCCA
The DNA here is from genome assembly GCF_048164855.1 of Canis lupus baileyi. Taxonomy (NCBI): domain Eukaryota; kingdom Metazoa; phylum Chordata; class Mammalia; order Carnivora; family Canidae; genus Canis; species Canis lupus. The sequence continues at coordinate 46,734,660 of NC_132846.1, read as the reverse complement.
AAACTCAGCCTGGCCTTGTCAGTCCTGCGCTTTCCTGCTTGGCTCTTCAGCGGACTCACCCTCGTAGGCCTTGGCAGCATCCACCAAGTTGGACCAATCTAAATCCGCAGCAGTGTCAGGCAGGGGCATCAGGCCAGGGTCAGGCATGGGAGGCCTTCGGGTCTCCTGGACGTCGGTGAGGGAGCTGTCTGAGGCCGAGAACTCTCCTGTAGAAAGAGATGAGAGGTAAAATCCTTCTTGTGCCCACAGGACAACCAGTCAGTTGTTACCCAAAATCCGTTTCTAGTACAGTAGACCATCAGGGGCTACTCTAAAGCTGACATGAACTAGGAATTGGCTTCCTCCAGTCTTAGCTCATTTTTTAATCATCTCCCACTGTCTCATTTCTAGTAGTGTGAGACTTAGAAAAGTTAGTTTTGCATCTGTCTTTGTGGGAGCTGTCTGTCTACAGTGGGATCCAGGGCAGCTCCAGTGTCTTGCTTCCCTGCCACAGAGCCAAGGATTCAGGGTAGGTCAATGAGGCCTGTTTCTGGATTTTGAAGCCAGACCAGAGAAGCTTGTTGATACCTGTCGTGAGGGATAATGAGGCTTATTCTTACTAGACTGGGCCCTGGGATCTGACCCACCTGCCCGTGGACTCCCTGTCCCCTGGGGATGGCCTGCTGGTTTCCATGGCTGGATGTGTCTGCAGGGTGATGTGAAAACCAAATCAGATTGGGGTGGGGGGGGCTTGATTATTCATATGGAGTTACTATAGGAAGGTGAGTTTAGGGTTGATTTTGGCATTCTTCCCCTTCCCAAGAACATAAGCAGCAACTCTTGGGATCAGTTTTGGATCAGAGCAGTCCAATAGCAGGAGCTGCTTCTAAGGTGACAACTTTAAAAATACATGAAACCGTCATAACAACTAACCCTCGCTTGGCCTGGGGCAGGGAGGAGTAGGCACAATGAGCCACTGTGTGACATCTGAGCGCGGGCTGCTACTGCTCAAGTTCACAGAGGCAGAGAACAGAGCAGGGGTGTCGTTGGGCTCATGCTCTCAACAGGGCAGGAGCTGGCACAGGGACGAGGGCAGAGTGTGCAACTCCTGGAGAGAGGCCACCCTCGGAATGTGATGATACTAAAAATCCATGCCAACACAAGCTAAAATCTCAGTTAAAGTTGCTGAGTGACTCCAGAAATACCTGTTTACAAGGAGTTAAAAAGTTTCCCAAATGATGATAGCCTGGTAAACTAGAGTATATTTAGTGCTTGTTTTCCCTTTCAAATTACATAAAGAACTGCTCTGAAGTACAGCTGCTAGTTATTAATGTGCTTAAATTAGCAAAATGATGAGTAAATGGAAATCAACAAATACTGCCAGATATTAAATGCTCTGATCTATTTAAACGTGTTCCCACCAAGGGTAAGTAGGTGGAACACAATTCTGTGTGTCACTCACAGCCCTTCTGCCCTTTTATCTCTGGCACCCGAATTTCCATATGTATAAAAGAAGCCGCTCCTCCCCATTGCCCAGTGACAGTCGCTGAAACAAGGCCAGGTTGGGGATAAGCCCAACTAGGGTTGCTCCATTTAGGATGTGGGGTCACCGTGCTGCTGCCTGACTTTCAGGAAAGCATGAAGAGGGGATGAGAGGGGCTCAAGGAGGGCAGCCCGTTCCCTCCCTCCCACAGCTGGACCGTGACCACACATGCGATTTCTACATTGCTCTTAGAATGTACACGTCTAAAAGACAGGGTCCACTTCGACGTGACACATGTGGACATGCCTTCACAAAGGGTTTATTGGTGCAGGAGCAGTGGAACTCAGTGGAGAGTGGCCCCAAGTTGGAGGCACATGGGGAGAAAAGGTTAGGGCCTAGTTGGGCACTACCATGAAGTTTTCTCCTAAAGTCAGGATGGCAACATTGGTCATTTCACATGTCAACTTTGGAGGGTGACATCATGGAGAAAATGGAAGCCAGATTCCAGCTGTAGTCAGATGGGGGCATGGCAGCAGGAGGAAGCTGGCAGGATCCCTGAGTGATGTCTGCCATTGGGGAGAAGGTGAGCAGGATGGAGGTGCTGGAGGAATGCGCACAAGAGTGGGTTGAGAGCTCAGGTGTGATGAGGGGAGAAACCGAACGAGGCAAGCAGGATATCCAAAGAAAATACTGCTTCAGAGAAGCAGCAGAAAGAAAGAGAAACATGGGTATGAATAGAGGCAGAATGCCCAGAAGGAAAAAGGGCAGATGGGAGCCAGGGTTAGAGCTTATGTGTAATGAACAAGCAGGACCCCAGGCTCCATAGCAGGCTCACTACTGGGTGGGTCACAGTTGGGGAGGGTGGGTGCAGAACCCTGGAATGGAGGTGGACAGACTGAAGAGAAAGGAAAAGAAATGTAAACCCATAGTCCCAGAATGTGGCCTTTGATTAGCCTGGGACCTAGTTAGGTAACAGAGCAAACAAGGCATTTATGAACCAAAGGCAAGAACAAGGAGGTGCCTGGCATCAATACACCTTCCCCTAAACCAATACCTGCTCTTCACTGAATGAATGAATCAGTTAACACATGACTGGCTGACACCACAGGCTGTATCCTCACAGTCCAGGAGAGACAGAACAATGGTAAGTCCAGGTTCTTATGGTGGCTTGAAGGAGCCAGTGGATACAAGTCTCCAAAAAATAATTTAATGTTAGCCAAATCTGTCCAATAATAGTAGCATATGGTTTGTTTGGTAAAAATATAATCCCCGAACTACACCTCTGTATTAAAATGGAAATTCAGCAGGTCTTGAGTAAGTTCTAGAAATCTTTATTTTTACCAAGCATGCCAGGAGGAGGTTGTTATATGCATCTGGTGCCCTAGTATTTATGGCTGGCATCCAAGGGATACCCCCTGACTGCCTGGCTCTGGTGGCCAGGGGAGCTTGCATTCCTGGGTCCCATGGGACTTTAACAATTGGAGGGATGGTCCTTGACAGGCTACAGAAAGCAGGGCACTGCACAGAAAGCAGACTGACACAAACTCCAATCTTTCTGTAAAAGAGGCTTATCTGCTGGTTCCAGAGCTTTGGTCTAAGGATATGCTTCGGGTTTGGCACATAACTAAGGGACCATGGCTGTGTCCAAGGGACATAGAAGCCAGTGCATGCTATCTTTGTGCTTGCCCTCTGCTTTCCTCTGGCTCACTATTACCTCTGAGAAAGGAACTTCTACATGCATTTAGCACCCTGGTTTTTATGACTGCCACCCAGGGGACACCTTGAGGTCACCTGGCTCTGGTGGTCAGTGGGGCTTACATTTGAGATTCCAAAAGACTATATATTTGCATACTTCAAGAGCTGCTGCCAGAGGGTCTGGCTTATAATCAGCCTAAATCTGGTGCTGACTGAGATGCTCCCCTTTGGGACACTGGTCTTGGCACACTCTCAACTACTAGGATCTATTAAAAATGAAATGGGCTTTTTGGACAAACAAATGTTTGAGAGACAAGAAAGAGCTAGGGCAGGGTTGAATAAAGTTCATCTCCCACACGAGGCTACTCCTTCAAGACTGGGAGGGGTGGCTGTTTTATCTAACAGATAGACCAATGCAAGGAGTCCAGAAAAATGAGGAAACAGAGGAATATGTAATACACAAAAGAACAAGATAAAACCAGAGAAAAAAAAATCCTTAATGAAAGGGAGATAAGTAATCTGCCTGACAAAGAGTTCAAGGTAATGGACATAAAGATGCTTGCTGAACTTGGGAGAAGAATGGATGAACACATTGAGAACGTCAACAAAAAGAAAATGTAAGAAAATATCAAATGGAAGTCACAGAGCCAAAGAATACAATAATTGAATTGAAAAATATACTAGAGGGGTTCAACAGATCAAATGAAACAGAAGAAAGGATTGGTGAATTTGAATACAAGACAATGGAATTCACCCGATCAGAGCAACAAAAAGAAAAAAAGAATGAAAAGGAGTAAAAATAGCTTAAGCTACTTTATTAACCTGGAGAAGGAAATACACATCTAGATCCAGGAAGACCAGAGAGTTCCAGATAAGATGAATGTAAAAAGACCCACACCAAGACACATTATAATTAAAGTCCCCAAAGTTAGACAAGAGCATCTTAAAAACAGCAAACAACCTGGTATGTATAAGTGAATCCCCATAAGACTTTTCAGCAGGAACTTTCTGGTCCAGATGAGAGTGGCATGACCTATTTAAAGGCTGAAAGAAAAAAATTGCAAATCAAGAATCCTCTACCCAACAAAGGTGTCCTTCAGAATTGAAGGTGAGATCAAGAGTTTTCCAGAAAAACAAAGCTAAAGGGGGCGCTTGGGTGGCTCAGTCAGTTAAGTGTCTGACTCTTGATTTTGGCTCAGGTCATGATCTCAGGGTTGTGGGATTTTGAGCCCTGTATTCAGCTCCCTGCTCAGTGGGGAGTTTCCTTGTCTCTCTTTCTCTCTGCCCCTCCCCTGTTTGTGCTCTAAAATAAATGAATCTTAAAAAAAAAACCTAAAGGAGTTCAACACAACTAGACTGGCCTTGCCAGGAAATATTAAAAGGAGTGCTAATTAGTAAAAAGAAAACATAAAAGTATCAATCTTACTGGAAAACGTGAACATACAGTGCAGGGAATAGTAAATCAATTACTTACAAGGCTGGTAAGAAGGTTAAAAGACAGAAATAATAAACAATTGTTTTACAGTTAGCCTTGAGCAACACAGGTTTTGAACCGCAAGGGTATAGTTCTATGTGGACTTTCTATAAATATTTCAGAAAAATGTTTGAAGATTTGCAACAATTTCAAAAACTGGCAAACAACAATTTAGGATGTCATGAATACAGAAAATATATACAAATCTATTATAAAAAGCTACAACTTTCCAAAATGTGCACATACTGTACATGGCACACTCACAGTTGAGAGGAATGTGACCAAAGATGCAGTATTAAGTCATAATTGCACAAAATTAACTATGGTATGTGCAGTGTACTACTGTGATAATTTTGTAGCCACCTCCTGTTGCTACTGCAGTGAGGCCTAGTGTTCAATGTAGCCATTTAAAATGCATGTGAGGCTAATCATCTCCATATGAGCAGTTTATCTTATATAACCAGTAAATTGGGTATCAGGGTAAAAACTGCTCTCCATTCTCATGTACTTTCATTATGTTTAGTGCCATACCATAAACCTTGAATAACATCACTGGAACCAATTAACAGTGCCACTAGTGATGCTGGAAGTGTTTCCAAAAAGCAGAGAAAAGACATGAACTAACACGAAAAAGTTGAATTGCTTGCTATGTATCACAGGTTGAGGTCTGCTGCTGCAGTTGCCTGCCATTTCAAGGTAAATGAACGTAGCCTAAGGACCACTGTGGAAAAAGAAGAGGAAATGCACGAAGCTGTCACCGCAGTGGTGCCAGTAGGCACAAAAGCCTTGTACTTTTTGTGAAAGAACTTTTTATCTCCTATCAGAAATGTGGCTTTTAGGTGGGTCCAGGACTGCTAATAAGAAAGGCATTCCTACAGACTCTCGTATGGTTCAAGAAAAAGCAAAGTCATTATATGACAACTCAAAGCAAACAGAAGGTGAAAGATCTAAAGCTGCAGAATTTAATGCCAGCAAGGGATGGTTTGATAATTTTAGAAAGAGGTTTGGTTTTAAAAATGTCAAGATAACAGGAGAAGCAGCTTCTGCCAAACAAGAGGCAGCAAACGAGTTCTCAGACACCATTAAGAAAATCATTGAGGAGAATGGATATCTGACTGAACAGCTTTTTAATGCAGACGAAAGTGCCCTGTTCTGGAATAAAATGCCACAAAAGACATTTATTATTTACTCCATATGAAGAGAAGTGAGCAGCAGGATTTAAGGAAGGGACAGACTACTATTTTGTGCAAATGCAGTTTGGTTTAGGATGAAAACTCCCCTTTTCTATAATCCTACCAACCCCTGAATCTTGAAGGGAAACAATACCAGCTGCCAGACTTTTGGCTGTATAAGAAGACCCTTTTTCTGGACTAGTCCCATTGATGCTTTGTCCATGAAGTCAGGAAGTACCTTGCCAGTAAGGAATTGCCTTTTAAAGTACTTTTGATACTGGACAATGCCCCGGCCACCCAGAACCCCATGAGTTCAACACCAAAGGTGTCGAAGTGGTCTACTTGCACCCAAACAGGACATCTCTAATTCAACCTCCAGATCAATAGGTCATAAGAACCTCTAAGGCTGATTACACACAGTATTCTGTGGAAAGGATTGTCAACACTATAGAAGGGAACTGTGATAGAACATCATGAAATTCTGGAAGGATTATACCGTCAAAGATGCCATCATTGTAACAGAGAAAGCCATGAAAACAATCAAGCCCTAAATAATGGATTCCTGCTGAAGAAAACCGTCCAGATGTTGTACATAACCTCACAGGATTTATGACAGAGCCAATCAAGGAAATCATGAAAAAGACTGTGAATATGGCAAAAAAGGTAGGAGGTGAAGGGTTTTAAGATGCAGATCCTGGAGAAATCCAAGACTAATAGACACCACATCAGAGGAATGAACAGAAGATGACTTGATGGAGATGAGTGCTTCCAAACCAGTGCCAGATGAAGAGGAACAAGACTTAGAAGAAGTGCCAGAAAACAAATTGACATTAGATAGTCTGGCAGAAGGGTTCTGATTCTCCAAGACTGCTTCTGACTTCTTTTACAACATGAACCATTTTAGGATATGGGCCCCAAAACTAAAGTTCACAGTGGAAGGATCAGTACTGTATAAAAACATATTTAGGAAAAAAAAAAAAAAAGCAGAAAAGCCAAAAATGACAATGAATTTCCATAGAGTTACATGGAATATGTCTGCCTCTCCCACCTCCCCTTCCATCTTCGCCATCCCTTCATCTTCTTCCCTCTCCTCTATTCAATGTGAAGACAAGGGTGCAGAACCTTTACAATGATCCACTTCCATTTAATGAATAATAAATAATCATCAAGCCATATAGTTAATAAACTTATCTGTTGTTTTTGTGTGAAAATCTAATAACTCTACAGCAAGAATTGTACGAGATGCTTTTGTGTCATCATCATCATTGCCAAAGTATTCATCATATAGAAAGAAAACTGAGAGTGTAAGTCTTGTATGGAACCGGATAGCCTGTCCTTACCTAGGCATTTGTGAGTGATGTTTAATATAAAATTAATATTTTAGTTTTCTTACTGTTTTATAATTTTGCTTTCAAGGAATTACATTAAAGCATGCCTCTCACTCTTGTAACTGAGAAACTGTATCAGCCTATTATCACAGGTAAGTGATTTTTTAAAAATGTAACAATGTTTCTAAAACTGTACTATGAATATGACTGTAGTACTTTATGCCATAAAATATTTTTATTGATTTATTCATTAGTGTATATGCAAGGCTACTGTGAAGAATTGTATCAATTCCACTAGGCTACCATAGAGCAATCATATTGCTGCTGCTTCACTATCAATGCATGAATTGTTACATCTGTAAATAAGTACAGATTTTTTCACTTTTGATACAGTTTCACTTTTGATGTCTAGTCTTAGCAATGTGTATAATATCTACAGTGTTTTGTATCATATTAGACAAAATTGGGATAGGTACTGATAGATGGTTAATCATGTAAATAGACAAGGTAAACTTATGGTATTGGTAAAGACCGTACTGTAAATGTGTCTTCTTATGATTTTCACTTTTCTTTTTTCTAACTTACTTTAGTGTAAGAATATAGTATATAAGATCTATAACATATAAAATATTTGAAATGACTGTTTATGTTATTGGTAAGTCTTCTGGTCAACACTAGGCTCTCAGTAGTTAATATTTCTGGGAAGTCAGGTTTACATGGATTTTTGACCATATTCCCTTGTTTCTCAAGGGTCAACTGTAATTAGGTAAGGGATACACATGATAAAAAGATGTAAACTGTGACATCAAAAACAGAAAATGTTGGGAGAGTAAAAATGTAGAACTTTAGAATGCATTCTAACCTTAAGTTGTTATGAACTGAAAATAAATATAAGTTATAGGAAAGCTTCATGGCAACCACACAGCACAAACCTATGATAGATACACACAGAGGATAAAGGGAAAGGAATCTAAGCCTAACACTACAGAAAGTTATTAAACCATAAAGGAAGAGAGCAGCAGCAGAAGAAAGGAACACAGAAGAACTACAAAAGAGCCAAAAGGATATGCCTATCATTATTTATTTTAAATGTAAATGGACTATATTCTCCAATGAAAAGACAGAGTGGCTGCATGGTTAAAAAACATAACCCGTCTATATGCTGCCTGTAGGAGAGTCACTTGAGAAGTAAGGACACATTGAAAGTGAAGGAATGAAAAAAGATATTCCAGGTAAATGGAAACCAAAAGAAAGCTGGTATAGTTACACTTATATCAGACAAAAAAGACTTTAAAACAAAAGACTATAATAAAGACAAAAAAAGGCATTCCATAATGATAAAGGGGTCAGTCCAATAAGAGGATATAGCATTTGTAAAATATTTATGTACCCAACATTGGAGTACCTAAATATGGAAGCAAATATAATCAGACCTAAAGGGAGAAATAGCAATTTGGTAATAGTAAGGGGACTCTGATAACCCACTTTCACCAATTGACAGATCATCCAGACAGTCAATTAGGAAATATCAACCTTAAATGACACACTAGACCAGATGGACTTAACAGCTATATACAGAATATTCCATCCCAAAACAAAGGAATATACATTCTTTTTCAGTCACACATAAAACATTCTCCAGGATGGATCATTATGTGAGGTCACAAGTCTTAATAAAATTAAGGAGATCCCTGGGTGGCTCAGCGTTTGGCACCTGCCTTTGGCCCACAGCGTGATACTGGGGTCCTGGGATCCAGTCCCGCATTGAGCTTCGTGTGGAGCCTGCTTCTCCCTCTACCTGCGTCTCTGCCTCTCTCTCTCTCTCTCGATGTGTCTCTCATGAATAAATTAAAAAAAACCACAAGTCTCAATAAATTTAAGATGACTGAAATGAAATTAAACATCTCTTCCCAATTACAAGAAGAAAACAAGAAAAGTCACAAATACGTGGAGACTAAATAACATGCTACTAAACAACCATGGGTCAAAGAAGACGTCACAAGAGAAATCAAGAAATACTTTCAGAAGAATGAAAATGGAAATACAACATACTGAATGAAGCTTATGGGATGTGGACAAAGTAGTTCCCAGAGGGAAGTTCATAGTGACAAATGCATATCTACATATCAGGAAACATCTCAGATAAACAATCTAAATTTACACCTGAAGGAACTAGGAAAAGGGCAACAAATAAAGTCCAAAATTAGTAGAAGAAAGGAACAGATCAGAGTGGAAATAAAAAAACAAAAATTAAGACACGAAACAAAAAAATAGATCAGTGAAACTAAGAATTGGTTCTTTGAAAAGATAAACAAAACTGACAAAGCTTTAGCTAGACTCACCAAGAAAAAGAGAAGATTCAAAATCAGAAATGAAAAAGCAGACATTATAACTGATACCAGAGAAATAGAGGATCTTGAGACTACTATAATAAATTACACATCAACAAACTGTGCAGAAGAAGAAATGCATAAACCCCATAAACATACAACTTGCCAAGACTGAATCATGATTATGAGACTGGCATGCCACCTGCTGTGCTAAGTCACTAAGACTGAATCATGAAGAAACCGAAAATCTGAAAATCTGAACAAACTAGTAAGGAGATGGTTGGGAGGTTTGTGATTACTGATTCAAACAAAAACCCAGGAACAGATGACTTTACTGGTGAATTCTATTGAACATTCAAAGAAAACCCTTTTAAAACTCTTCCCAAAAAAGGAAAAGCAGCAAAAGAACACTTTGAAGCTTATTTTATGAGGCTAGCATTACTCACCTTGATACCAAAACTAGATAGGGACACCACAAGAAAAAAAAATCACAGGCCAATATCCCTGATGAACATAGATATAAAAAACTTCAACAAAATGTGAGCAAACCAAATTCAACAAAACATTAAAAGGACCATATACTATGATTAAGTGGGATTTGTCTCAGGGATATAAAGATGGTTCAAAAAAAAAAAAATAAAGATGGTTCAACATCCGCAAATCAATTAATGTGATACAGCACACTGATGAAATGAAGGATAAAAATCATATAATCAACTCAGTAGATGCAGAAAAAGCATTTGACAAAAAGCAACATCCATTTATGACAAAAAAAATCTCAAAACGTGGGTATAGCGGGGATATACTTAAACCTAAAAAGGTCGTGTATGACAAGCCCGTAACTGACATCATACTCCATGGTGAAAGCTGAGAGCTTTCCTCTAAGGTCAGGAACAAGACAAGGATACACACACTCACTACTTTCATTCAACAAAGTATTAGAAGTCCTAGCCAGAGCATTAGACAAGGGAAAAGAGGCATCCAAATATGATGCAAAACTCACTATTTGCAGATGGCATGATATTATATTTGGGAACCCTGAACCAAAAAACTCTAAGAATTAATAAAGGAATTCAGTGAAGTTGCAAGATACCAAATCAATTCACACAAATCTGTTGCACTTTCATATACTAATAACAAAATATCATAAAGAGAAATTAACAATCCCACTCATAAGTCTATCAAAAGGAATAAAATACCTAGGAATAACTTTAACCTGTACACTCTAAGACACTGATAAAAGAAACTGAAGACACAAATAAATGGAAAGATGTTCCATGCTCATAAAACAACTAATATTGTTAGAATGTTCATACTACCCAAAGCAATCTACAGATTCAGTGCAATCCCTACTAAAATTTTAATGACATTTTCCACAGAAGTAGAACAAGCAATCCTAAAATCGTAATTACAAGAGATTCTGAATAGCCGAAGCTAATCTTGGGAAAAAAACAAAGCTAGAGGTATCACACTTCCTGATTTCAAACTACATTACAAGGCTATAGTAATGAAAACAATACGTTATTGGCATAAAAACAGACACATCAATGGAACAGAGAGCCTAGAAATGAACATATGCATATGTGGTCAATTAATTTATGACAAGGGAGCCAAGAATATACAATAGGGAAAGGACAGTCTCTAATAAACAGTGTTGGGAAAATTGGGGACAGACACATGTAAAAGAATGAAACCAGAGCACTATTTTATACCAATCCACAAAAGTTAACTCATTATGGGAAAAAAAAAAAGGGTTAACTTCTTATGGATAAAAGACATGATTGTAAGTCCTGAAACTGAAACTTCCAGAAGAAACACAGGCAGTCAGCTCTCTGACATCAGTTTTGATGATAATCTTTTGGATTTGACACTAAAAGCAAAGGTAACAAAGGCAAAAACAAACAAGTAGACTACACGCAAATGAAAAAATTTCTGTGGAACAAAGACAACCATTAACAAAATGAAAAGGCAACCTATGAACTGGGAGAAAATATTTGAAAATCAGGTCTGATCAGGGGTAATATTCATAATATATAAAGAATTCCTACAACTCAATAACCGAAAAACAAACCAATTAGAAAATGGGCAGAGAATCTCAATAGACATTTTCCAAAGAAAACATACAGATGGCCAACAGAGGTAAATGGAATAGCTGCTCAGCATCATTAATCATCAGGGATTTGCAAATCAAAACCACAGTGAGATACCACTTCACACTTGTTAGAGTACCTATTATCCAAAAGGGAAGACACAAACATTGGTGGTAGAGAAAAGGGAGCCCTCGTGCATGGTTAATGGGAATGTACATTAGTGTAGCCGCTGTGGAAAACAGTATAGAGGTTTCTCAAAAACAGAGCTACCATATGATCCAGAAATTCCACTCCAGGTATTTATCTGAAGAAAGCAAAAACATTCTTGAAAAAAAAAAGTATCCCCATGTTCACTGCATGAATGGCCAAGATACGGACACAACCTAAGTGTCTACTGATGGATGGATGATATATATATATATATATATATATATATATATATATATATAATGGAATATTACTCAGTCTGAAAAAATGAAATCTTCCCACTTGCAACAACATGGATGGAACTTGAGGGTCCTAGGCTGATTGAAATAAAAGAAAGACAAATAAGTCACAGGGCTTACTGTAATGTACAGCATGGTGACTACAGTAATAATTACCACATATTTAGAAGGTGCTAAGAATGAGCTTTGTGCAGTGGTAGTATCGTAGCCAATGAGGGTTATCCGAGGCACGATTATTGCTAATAGAAGGTGCTAAGAATGAATCTTAAAAGTTCTCATCACAAAAAAAAACTTTGCAACTATGCAAGGTGACGAGTATTAACTAGACACTGTGGTGACCATTTCACAACAGATACAAACATCGAATCATTATGTTGTACATCTGAAACTAATATAATGTTGTAAGTTAGTTACATCTTGATAAAAAATAGAACAAGCATCCCAGATGACTCTTCTGGTCTGGTGAGGCTGAGCACCTGTACCCCACGGTCTAGGATTACAGGTGCCAGGCTGATAGAGGGAGGTTGGTGAGCTGAGAATTGGAACAGGCAGGCCACACCTCCTCCAGGCACCACTCTGTCAGCACACGGAGTGGCCATTCTCTTTGGGGACTGGCCTCTTTGCAGGGCTGCGGTGGGAACACTAACTTACCATGCAACGACTTCATTCCCAAGGTATAAGAAGGCCTCCGCAATGGGAGAGACTTGGGAAGAGAAGGGTATGTGCTACTGAAGAGGACGTCGTTGGGCAGGGCTTGGTCCAGAAGTGAAGCCCTGGAGGTGAAGAAGTGCTCCCTCTGGCCACTGTATATGCTCTCATCTGACAGCGTTCGGTGCAGGGCCCGTCTTGAGGTGGGGGTGGGAGGAAATGGGGACTGAGGAGAAGATAGTGCGTGGAACTGTAAAACAGAGTCACGACAACAAAGTTAGTCTCCTGGGCCGCACCCCCAGGTCCTGGGTTGGGGTGGGGGGAACGGGCTGACAAAACTCACTGCTCTTAGAGGGCACACTCCTTTCAAATCCTGGAGCTTGGCAAGGAAGCCTCCAGGCTCCAGAGTCTCTATCTACATATCCTTCAGAGCAGAGGTGGGAGTTCCTTTATCCTTGTGGCTCAACATGCTGCCTGTAGCCTGTCGGTGCCACACGATTCAGATGTGAGAGTAAGTAGATAGAGCAGGACCATGTTGTGGTAAGAGCAAGATAACAATCAGACAAAGAGGTGTTTTATCTGAATCATGTGCCACTGACCGAATCTGAGCCCAATATGTCTCAGGATTAAATGAGCCACTGGACTGATCACAATAGCGTTTGTCAGTGGTCCCCAGGGGAACAGCCACAATGCCAGGAGGGTGTCCCCAGAAGCCTAGCAAGTGATGCCATGTTTGCTGGGCAACGAGCAAAAGATCATCAGAACAGATTAACTCTAGTAAGTAGATGCCTCTTGATAAACATCAACTACTAATAGTGTATTTAATGAGTTTCAGATATTGTTTTTTAGGATGGATCTCTATTCATTAAATTAAAATAGGGAAGCCGTCTTAGTAAGTGACAAATATTTATACAGTTATATATAAATGGCAGAAGTTCTAAATAGCTGCTATCTCTGTCTTTTGCCTTGCTTACCAATTTGATTTTACATGAGATTCTTCTGCAGAAAGCAAGCTCGACTCCCATGCATTGAGAAACAACAGACACATTAACAATATTTAAATTTCCAGCCTGAGAGCCAAAAGAGTATTTGGTCTGTTAGCAATAAAGTTATACTTATTCATTCCTCCTTAGATTTGTGTTCACCTTGACAGGGAGAACAATGTGGAGGACAGGTGAAGATGTGAGTAGGAGGGCTGAGTCATAGCTGGCAGAAAGCCTCTGTGGGACTTTCCATGATACTTTGAAGGGGCAGAGAGATAGTGACACAGCCACGTCTCCATTTAGGACCCTGAGAACAGCACTGACACCTGGCTCATTCATGTGCTCTGGGTCTAACATGCTTCTGTTCCTCAACCCAAGAGTTAATTAAGCCAAAGCTACCCACAAAGTGGTATGCACAGTTGCTGCAATTATCGATCAAACATGTTGTAAATGAGCCCCAGATGTAGCCAACTGTGTAAAATTGTGTTCACTTCTAAAAATTCATGAGTAAGTGGAAGGTACATATATGCTTGCCCGGAAGATGAAGCTGCTGTGATAAATGCTCTGTGTCTTTAAATGCAGAGAACTGGGTATGGAAACAGTGATTTCTCTTTTCACCTCATAGATAATGGTGGGCATTACAGAGGTTAAATGGCTTGCTGATTATAATTTTAAAAAATATAGCCAGATTCACTCTCTCCTATCTGCAAGCTTCTAGGACTATCACATTAAGGCTCCTGCCTACCGGGCCAGGCCCCAGATCTCTCCATTCAAACACTGCTCCCGATCTTCTTTAGCACCTCTGAGCTCAGCAAAGGGACATCCTTTTCTAGGGAGTATCCTTACCCGGATGGTTATATGGGAAGGTGGTTTTCCACCAATTCTAGTTTTAGCCTCTTTGGGAAATATTAAAATATTTAATCGAGGCAGTGAACTGCTACCTTGAAGAGATCCTTTAGGCAGCATTCTTTATTAAAAGTTTTAACATCTTGTGCTAAAGGGAAGCAGGGTAGGAGACAGAAGGTAGCAATCGGCCTTGTTGCTTTCCACCCATTAACAAGTGTCTTGTCCCAAGTTATTGGGGTGGCCCCCCACTCTGTCCCTCTTCTACTCCAGTCTTGAAGGTAGGCACACTGGTCTAGTTCCAGGAGCGCCCTGTCCCTGCTATGCAGGGTGCTTGCTGGGTGGTGCCCAGTGCTGCCAGCCCTGGGCAAGAACCAAGATGGAGTCAACAGCTGGCTTGGAAGGGACCTGAGAACACATTAGGCCGGGGTGTTCTCACCTCTATGGGTTCTTCCCAGCATCCTGCCTGGGGAGAAGGGACGTTCAGCAGGGGCCCAGGCATCCAGGACACCCACCCCTCTCTTCTGAGAAATTCTGCTTTCTCAGTTCTACGTATGGGACTTCTGTGTATAATTTCATTTAAAAAGTTCCCTGAATTTTAAAATCATCTGGGCGTCACTGATCTACTCCGGGTCTCTATTTCAAAGCTGAGGAACAAGGCCTAGGGAAGTGATATTTTCGTTCCCTGAGGCCAGTCGTCCTGGCTTCCGGGAGGTGGGTAAAGCACCTGCAGTAAGCAGGACGGCTCTGCCTGAACCCTGGAGCTGCACGAAGCCTCTCCCTTTGGTCTCTGCCTGAGACTTCCAGCTGCAAAGCACGAGTAGTAGTTTGCTCTGTTCACCTGCCGCTGGACATAGCCCTCAGGGAAGATAAGGTGATCCCTTCTCTGCCTGCCGATGGGGTTCCTCAGAATGTGAGAGCTCCGCCGTTTCCCTTGAGGCAGGAGCTCTGCGGCAACTGCTTAGGCCCTGCAGCCACCTACCTCCGAGCCACAGGCCTGCCCTGCAGAGCCTGCCATGTCCTGCAGCAGATAGCTCGCTCTGCTGGCAAGTAAGCCGGGGAGGGACACGGTCATTTGATATTAATGATAACTCATAGGAAGCACTTGCTATCCAAGAAAGCCAATGGGTTCCAAGTGTCACAGCCCAAAGCTGGCCACTGCTGGGATCCTGACACCTGATGCAGTGGCTCAGTGCCCTGAGCCAGGCACAGCCTGGAAGATTCTCAAGGGCATGCTGGCCTTCCTGACACAGCACAGCCATGGGCATTCTGACGGAGAATCTCAAAGACACACAGAGCTACTTAGCTAAACTCATCTGAAACCAAGCTGGAAAGGAGGATACTAGAGAAAAAAACATCCTTGTTTCCAGGCCCTGCTTTCCAGTCTTGCCCAGTAACAGAGTAGCCAGCAGAATGCTTTCTTTGCAGAGGGTCTCGTTGTAATGCCATCATGACATAAAGAAAGCGCACCCCTGCTTCAACTAGGAATATTAAAATAATTCATTTTGGAAATAAAAGCCGAGAACTGGAATAAGGACAAAACAGACATTTGCTTTCAATTATTTCCACTGCATCAGTAAATCAAAAGAATGAAAGCTCTGAGTTTGCCCCTTTCCAAAAATGTTAAAACTGAGAATTGGGGGAAGACTCCTTTCAGGGCAAGTTTTATTCTCCTCTAACCTCAAAGGAAAAAAATCTGAAAAAAAAATTTATTTTGAAACTGGTACTTAAACGTTTTAATACACCTCTGTGGGTTCTGATGGATAGAGAAGTTTCAAGGACTATCTTTTGCGAGGTTACTAAGGAAACCATTTATACCCTGGATGATGCTTCAGAACTGGTAAGTGCTGGCTTAGGAAACAAAAATCACAGAAATCAAGAATGGCAAGTCTTTAAAATGATTTATGATATTAATGTTTATGTTAATAAACCTTTTGTTTCTCAGCAGAACCCCAGAATGGCTTTTGGAGTACATATAATTTCTGTAAATGCTGATCTTTCAAGGTTAGGGTGTCTATCTGACCCTTGAGGAAGGCATGCACATACACACCAGAGTGGTGATGAGAAAGCGTGAATGGGAATGGACAAGGGCACACAGCTCATCCCACTAGGTTTGCCCCCTGCATTCTGATTCCAGTTTGAGGACAGCAAGCAGTGAGGGAAATACTTCAGCTTACCTTTTCAATCAAATGCCAGAGTTCTTCTTAAATTACACTCTTTAGTAACTTTAAACAGACTACCCAGTCGTTCAACTAAGAGCCTGGACAAGAGAACATGTCCAAGTTTGCTGCCCTGACCTTCCTGGGGGTAGAGTCCCTTCTCCTAGGGCTACACAACACACTGCATGTAGAAGCCTTGTGCTCAGAGCGCAGTACCTTTGGGCCCCACCCAACAAACACCAGTTCAGAGCCCCGGGAGGGCAAGACTGGACACTTTCAGGACAAGAAAGCGAAGAGCCTTAAAAGTACCAGCTTCAGGGGTCCTCTGAGCTGAGGTGGGAAAAACAAATTCTTCCACAGGGTCTTGCAAAGTTCTGGCCACTGACACACAAACGTAAACCCTGAATATGTGCTCGATGGGGAGGGAGGCTCGGTTTAAAGAAGACACTTCTAGTCTGAAATTCCATGAGGCAAGTGGAGAGAAGGTTCTGTGAAGTTAAGAGTCTAGAAAGTTCTGAAGATAAGTATGTAGACCTAGTTTTCTGGGCTGAAGAGGTGGCTTTTGGGGATGAAGGGTGAAGAGAGTGGGTGTCCATCGGGCTATTTCCCGAGAGACTGAACAGGATGTGGTGCACAGCTGGTAGGCTCGCCCAGCGGGGCTCAGGGGGCAGAGGCGGGGCCTCAGTGCAGGAGGTGAATGGGGGGCTCCTGGTACTGGGAGGGACCCTTCAGATAGAAGGCACTAAAGCATTTACAGAAAACTTTCTGATGAGGGAACCACGGGTGCCTCTGCAAAGTTCTCAGAAGCAATGTCATCAAGTTAACGTCTGTGAAAAAGCGTGGCTCATGCAGTGGAGCAGGGTACACTGAAGAAGATACAAGACTGGCGGCAGGGACAGGCAGATATAAAGCTGGCCTAAGGTGTGAGAGCGGGGACAGAACACTTGGAAAACACTGAGCTAACTTTGGGGAGCAGGCGGTGGCAGGAGCCCGGAGCCTACACCTCCCGGAGCCGGAGGGCACCGCTGCGGTGAGCAGCTCCACCCCGTCTGGCCTCCCGAACGCGCTGGGCTCTGCCTCGCATGTACCTTAAAGTTCTTCTGGGATTCGGGGGTGGGGCTTTCCAGGTCAATGAGTTTCTTGAGGTCCTCCTCGATGGTGGACTTGGAGGCCGGCTTGGGGGACGCCCGGAGGTCCCTGGTCGAGGCGCGCAGCCTCGTGTGCGCTATCTCGTTGCCGTCACTCTGATGGCGCCTTGAAAGGAAGGGAAGAGATGGGAGAGACCAACAGACACAGGTGACATAAGGGCACGATGCACCTTGAGGCTGTAAGTCAGGGGGGAAATACCAAAGGAGGACAAAGGCCGATCTGCTCACATAAATGCTTGTGAAAGAGACACAACTGATGGGAAACACAAAATAAAAAAGCTGATTGATAAATTGTCCTTCTACAGGAAACTATTAGCTCCACTAAGCCAAAATTAGCCAGACTTATTAGTAAGACCACAGGCTATGAATCCCAAATGTAAATTTTGTACAAACACCAACAACATAATTGAATGAATCATTTAGAGGTAGTTTTGCTTTTCTCTGTACTATTTTGTCAAAAAGTTCTTTATATTCACGGCAGTCACTTTCTAGCACTCCCTCTGGTGGCTCCTGAGTTACCAATTACATGGGAAGGCTGTGATTAATATCATCCAAGGGAGCGTGTTGTCTTTGGGCCTGAGGGTCAATTATTCTGAGGTCTGTTCTTCAGACATAATCTTTCCTATGAGATCCGAGATTCTCAAATCAATGTTTTGCCACACAACTTATTAAGGAATGAAGCAGAGAAATAACGGGAGGAAAAAGCCCCTCTCCCTACCAAACCCCAGCTGGACTCCTCTGGGGTAGGAAACTGCCTCAACCTTTTCTGTTCTCTGTCACATTAAAAGCAAACCAGGGATCCCTGGGTGGCGCAGCGGTTTGGCACCTGCCTTTGGCCCAGGGCGCGATCCTGGAGACCCGGGATCGAATCCCACATCGGGCTTCCGGTGCATGGAGCCTGCCTGCTTCTTCCTCTGCCTATGTCTCTGCCTCTCTCTCTCTCTCTCTCTGTGACTATCATAAATAAATAAAAATTAAAAAAAAAAATAAAAGCAAACCACCCAGCAAGAGAAGCAAAAGAATTCTTACTTTCTCGTGTCCATAAATCCCACGGAGTTTATGGTTCCTTCGGGTTTTTTCCACCCAATCAGGTACTTGCTGGTCGCGCCCTGGCGAGGGTAGAAGGTCCTAGGGCCAGACGAAGAGGAGGAGGAGGAGGAGGAGGGGAAGGAAGGTGCGAGCTGTGATGTGGCAGGATGAAGCTCTTCTTTAGGGGAACTTCTGGCACTGGTGAAGACCACCGGGCTGGCAGAGTGTCGGGAGCTCATGGTACTGAGGAGAAGCATGACAAAGAAGAACCCCAGTGTGCATGTGTGCATCCCCGGGGTCAGCACGATGGCTGTAAAAGTGTCGTCCAGGACAGGGGTTATGGCCAGGTTAAAGAACAATGACTATTTCATAAAATATTAATGGCATGGGCTGACTAGTCTTTCTTGTTTTCTCGCAATAATTTAAATGTCTGCTGTAAAAATGAAACATGGTCACTGGGGCTTCGTCTGCACTTTAAATTAAAAGGTAAAAATAGCTGGGACTGTCAGGGACGCTCTGAAACATGCTGGCACACCAGAGTTTGTTATGGTGGTCTAGAAGAGACAGGAACAGGAGAATTGGCAATAAAATGTCTGGCAGTCTCAGTGGCTGTCTGCCTTGCCTTCCTCGGAACTAAGGGTCATGATGATGGCTCCACAGGTCAGAGCTGGATCAGCATACAGTTCTCCAAACACCCACATCCAAGGCCAAAGGGGCCCACGGACGTCTCCTTCGTCATGGTGTCTGGCATGAAGAAGGATTCTCTAAAAAGCTGTTCAATAGAATGAAAATGGGCCACTATCCTACACCATATGCAAAAAACAACTCAAAATGGATTAAAGATTTGAACATAAGACCTGAAACCATAAAACTCCTAGAGGAAATCACAGGGGGTAAGGTCCTTGACATCAATCTTGGCAATGATGTTTCTGGACTTGACCCTAATAGCAAGGCAACAAAAGCAAAAATAAGTTGAGGACTACCTCAAATTAAGGAGCTGTCCAGCAAAGGAAACCATCAATAAAATGAAAGGCAACCTAGTGAATGAGAGAAAATACTTATAAATCGTATACCTGATAAGGGCACAAAATCCAAAATATTTAAAGAACTCCTATAACTCAATAGAAAAAAATTTCAATAGAAAAAAAAATCAGACTAAAAATTGGCCATAGAAACTGAATAAATATTTTTCCAAAGAAGATATACAGATGGCTAATGGGTATATGAAATGATGCTCAACCTCACTAATTATCTGGGAAATGCAAATCTAAAACACAATGAATTATCACTCACACCTGTCAGAATGGTTGTTATCAAAAAGACAAGAGATAACAGGTGTTCACAAGGATGTGGCAAAAAGGGAGCCCTTCTGTACCATTGGCAGGAATGTAAATTGGTGTAGCCACAGTGGAAAACAATACGAAGGTTCCTCAAAAAATTAAAAATAGAACTACCATATGATCCAGAAATTCCACTTCTGGGTATTGATCTAAAGAAAGTGAAAATACTAATCTGAAATTATCTACACTCCCCTCCATGTTCACTGCAGCATTATTTACAATAGCCAAGCTGTGGAAACAACCTGAGTGTGGATAAATGAATAAAGAAAATGTGGTATACATATACAATAAAATATTATGCAGCCAATAAAAAAAGCAAATGCAAATTCTGCCACTTGCAACAATATACATGGACCTGGAGGACATTATGCTAACTGAAATAAATCAAATACTGTATAATGTCACTTCTGTATGCCATCTAAAAATAAACTGAGCTCACAGATACTGAGATTAGACTGGTGGTTGCCACTGGTGGGGAGAGGAGTGTAGGGGGAGGGATGTGGAGGGTGGAGGATGGAGGAACTGGGCCAAAAGCTACAAACGTCCACATAGAAGAGGAGTCCCGGGGATGAAATGTACAGCACGCTGACTAAATATTAAAGTACAAAGCTGTTCATCATCAATGCATTTTAAACTTTGCTTCAAGATTACAAAATTAAAGTCTAAGGGACTCAAGGAGAAGGCTACTCATCACACATTACAACTCAGGAGTTTTAGGCCTGGGGCTGAGAGTTCAGGTGGTCCACGACGCTGGAGGCCCTTCAGTGGTAGAATTTCCACACGTCCCTCCCCATGACCTCACAGGATCCGAGTCCACACGTGAGCCCCGCTCAGTTCTCCAGTTTAGGCTGAGACCAGAGACACTGGCTCCTACGACAGGGGACTTTGTCCCTGAAGGTTTAGTTACCAGCATGTGGTCTCATGGCATTTGCCAGCAACACATTTTTTGTCAAAAACCAATGGTCCTGATCGGAATAAAGTATGGATTTTACTTAGTGATGATGCATTAGCCACGACAAATGTACCATAGACAACGGGTGAGGGGTACGTGGGAACTCTCTGTACTGCCTTGTAACTTTTCTGCAAATCAAAAACTATTCTAAAATAAAAACAATTTTTTATTAGGGAAAAAAAGTGAATGAACAAAACAAAAATCAAAAACCACCCAAATCGTAGTGGTGCTGAGAGAACACACACAGATGAGAGTCAGTCTTGAACCCCCACCTACAACCTTACCGAAAAATCAATTCCAGTTGGCTTACATATTTATATGCAGATCTAAAGATTCTGGGCCATCCCATGAGAACATCTTTATGATAGAGGCAGAGGTTTCTTTAATAGGATCATAAAGGAAAGGATTGAACCCCACTGAAAGTAAGAACTTCTATTCCTCAGAAGACATGGAGAAGAATAGATGTAAACCATGTACCCAACAGTGGGCTCCTATCCAGAACAGATTCCTAAAAATCAACAAGGCAGACAACCTAATAGGAAAAATAAGCAAAGATGAAAGGGAATTTCCCAAATGAGGATATCTAAAAGTCCAATAAACTAGTGCTTAACATCATCAGTTATTAGGAAAATGCAAATTGCAGCTAAAAGAAGAACCAGGACACCCCAATCAGAATAGCTAAAATTAAAAAGACTTGTAACATCCAGTGCTAGAAAGGGTGTGAAGCAACCAGAACTCTCACACTCTACTGATGCGAGTGCTACTTGTCACAGTCTGGTTGTGACACACTGGTTCACATTCTCTGCTAAAGTTGAATGTATGCGTATCGTAGGACATAGCAACACTACTCCTAGGTTTATACTCATCAGAAATGCACACATATATGTATCAAAGGACATACACAAGAATCTGTAATACCCCCAAAACTGGAAACACTCCACATGTTCAACAGTAGAATGGATACACGAGTTGTGGTATGTTCTCACAATGTAAATATAACACAGCAATGAAAATAAACTAATGCTACTACCTACAACACACGGATGAATCTCACCAACATAATGCGGACTTAAAGACACCAGACACAGAATAAAACATATGGTACAATTCCATTTATATAAAGCCAAAAATAGGCAAAATGCGTGTGTGATTTTAGGGTTCAAGATTGTGTTTATCTTGGGAAGGAGGTGGGAATGACCAGGAAAGGCAAGTGAGAGGAGGGGTGTCTGGATGTCAGCTATGTTCCAGTTCTTGATTTGAATGGTGATTACGTGGGTATGTTCACTTTGTGAAAATTCATGCTGATGCACAGGTATGACCTGAACCTCTTTCTGTATGTGTGTTATACTTCAACGAGAACACACCCACAAAAAATAAATCAAAAGTAGAGGACCTGAAAGGTGAAGAAGGCCCTATCAGTCCATGAGGCTCTGCCACAGGTTGAGGGGATGGGGCAAAGGATGGAACAAGGGAACAGGGCACAGAACGAAGGTGATCTGGAAGGTTCTTCACATAACTGAGCCTTATTGCTGCAGATCAGATATAAACATTTCCTTTATTTTTGTAACTAGGAGGAGGTACCGGGCTCAAACTTCACACACACACAAAATATGATAAGAAGAAACGACTAGCCATATTCTGATTGCTCCAACAGTTTCCTTTTTTCCCAGAGATTTTTGTAGCTAGAGAGGAAGGGAAAGAAAAAACAAAATCCTCACAACCCCTCAAAGGGCAACATAAATTTAAAAGCCATGCAATCTCATTTAGTTTTTACCTCTTGATAACAAATATCCCATTTGTTTGCTTTTAAAATGAAGAAAAGGAATGCAGAACTCTTCCACAAATGCCATACGTTAAATCAACAAGAACAAAATAATAGTAGGTCTGTTATGGAAAACAGACAAAAAGTGCAAGATGAACCAGAAGGAAAAATGAAGCGGAGGGACGTAAGGACAGTAGTAGTACGAGGAGCAGTACCAGAGACACAGGTTATCAGCAACACGTTGTAACTCCAGGAGCATCAAAAGGAGCTTCCTAAGTGGTAAGCATGCAGTAGCCTTCAGGTCATTTGCCACAAGAGGACAGGCAGGTGGCTGTTTACTGCTTACTTAGGAACAAGAGCTTATCTCAGGTTTGCACTTTCCCCACCTGACTATACCTAGCCTCATGCACACATATAACACAGATGTCCGGGTGTCTCAAGCCTCCTCCGTAGTCCTGGTCTGAAGCAGACTCCCATAAAGTGAAAAACAACAAATTGGGGCCTAACATGCACACCTCTGGTCTTGGATAATCATGTACCTGCTTGCTCTACCTGCCTTGATTAGCGTCCACCAGTGAATGCAAGTGCTTTTGCATTACTAGAGCTAGTGCTCACATTTTGGGCATGTTAAAATACAGACTGCAGGACCCTATCCCAGGGATTCTGATGGAGTAGGTTGGCAGGCACATGGGAATCTGCACTTCTGACTTGTTCCCAGCTGATGCTGTGGTCCTTAACTCATAACCTGAAAACCACCATACCAGATGTGCATTTGAAATGCCCACCGTTTCCATTTCTCTGCAGCAAGAATCTTGATATGATAGCATGAGCATTCAAAACCCTGGGGCTTTCAAAGATGAAATGCTTGGTCAAAACAGGAATAATTAGCATGAGAAGAAAAGCAAATTGCATAGTCCAATTAATTTATAAATCACTTCTCCTTAAAAACAATTAAAAAAAAAAACCAAAAAAAAAATCATTTCTCCATGTTTTACAAAACAGCTATGCTGGTTTTAGCCATAATGTCCAGCCTGCCTGAAAAGGGGAAGTTACAGAAAAGGCTTGGAAACATCAGAGAGAGAGAGAGCAATATATAGAGCATATACAGTTTTCAGAGATCTTTGCTTCCTGTGTGAATTTAATTAGTATCATTTCCCTGAGGGGCATTCAGTAAATTTTTGTACGAGATTATAAGTCTTTGAAGGCAGAATTTTTATTTTGTGTATCTAACAATGTCAGAATACAGTAGACTGCCAATGAAATAGTTGTTGGGCAAAGAGTATCTCTTTAGCATGTATGGAGTGTGCTATTTTACTCCTCTATCTTGTCGAGAGTCTGTCTCCCCCACTTAAATGTAACCCCCACAAGGGCTGAACTTTTTCTCTTTCACTGCTATATTCTCCATGCCCACCACAGTCGCTGGCCATTGTAGGCATTCAATATGTGATGAAAGAAACTGTCAAATAAATTAGCTATTCATTTGAAATGTATGAGAGATTTATGCATGAAACCAGTGTGTTTTACTCAGGCTGTATTTAAAACTGGGTGTCGATTTATTTTTACTGAAAGAAATAATCCAATCTACAGATTATGCTTCTGTTTACAAGTGTATTCTTAAAAGGATAATTGCTTAAATAAGGCCACAGACCCAATTATTGGTTTTATCTGTGAACATGATGGCTGGCACTAGCTCCCAGGTGTGAAATAAAAGCACACTCGTATTCACTAATGGTTATAATCAAGACAGCCCTACTTAACGATTGATTAGATTTGGGAACAAAGGTAAAAGCAAAAACAAATGAATAACTCATAGGCAGTCCTTCCTTTAATGTATACAACTCGCAGCATGAAGTAAGGTGAGTACTTTGGTTCACTTGGCCTCTAATTCCAAGTAGGCACGGGAGGTTCACCTGGGAGCTTTCAAAGCGCACATTCTTGGGCCTTAATCCCAGAGATTTTAATCTGATAGAGTCGGGGTGGTGCCTGGGTTATATGTATTTTTGCCAACTCTCCCCCAAGCGTGCACACCGATTGAGAACTGCTGGAATCAGCTGAATTATTCATACTGTTATGACTTCATCAAAAATCTAACTTCATATCTTCAAGATCAAGAAGGTGAAGCCACAGAGCAGTGTTCCTGCGGCCACCTGCAAGAATCTATATAAATGAGGACTCCTTGGCTTGTGGCAGATCTTCGAGGGCCCCAGAGAGCTGTAGTTTAACGAACTCCCAAAGGATTCCTATGTCCCTAGAGTTTTAAGGACTACTGTGTTGGCCTCTCATCTCCTCCCACTCTAAAATGGGGGGTCTCCTTCTTTTGTAGCCTCGTCCCCAGGCCCTGATGTTGGTGGGGCTCCTTGAAGCTGACTAACCTGCTGGCCTTGGACCACCTAGCGGGCAGTGCAGGTGCATGTTGCCCCTGGGAATCTGCGAGGTGCCTTTAATTACAGAACAACTAAAACAAAGCCATCAGCTCACTTTTACAGAGGAACTGTGTGGCTGGGTTGTTTCGTTATCCTGGAGATTTCAAGTTAATTCAATATGCTGCAATCTGCTTTTACCCATGGCAAATGAGATCTCTCCACGGGACTTGGGTAAGGATGTAATGAGTGAGTAATATGTAACAAAATGAGAAAAGTAATCAGTACGTTAGGACATGACAAACACAATACCCGCTACTTTTCTCATGGTATCAAGAGTGAGTTTAACTGTATGGCCAAACAGGAGCCACTCACAATTTGGTCAGAGTGCTCCTGGATGCCACACGAAGAAGCCACTAACTTTATTTTTTATATAAACTACAGGGCATTCCCCCTTTCCTAAAAAGGGACCAAGCTTTGATTTATTTGGTCATTTCAGGACATAAATTTTGAAATGGAAGAGAGTTGCATGCACAGGGGCACACAGGGTATGTCATACAAAGAGAAAAGAGGCGACAGTGTTACTCAACATGTAGGACAGTCTGTCCAAACTTCTAGTCTCAATCCAACGAAACCATGAACCAAATGCACTGCAACCTGGTTATTTTACATTCCCCGCTGTGGTAAAACTTTATAGGAGAGGTTGTTGGATGATCAATCTGCTGGTCACGGCAGGTACCACGTCACAAAGTGGGAGTTACATCTGCTTGTCGACCTTGCAGAGGATGGAGCAGCCTGAGTGTCAGGAGACAAAGGCCCAAGTGCCCAAGCGCTGAGGGCCTGGGAAGCTGTCCTGCATTTCTGCACTGTCGTTGAGACCACCGCCCCTGCGGAACACATCGGCCACACTGTGCTGCCGAAGGAAACACGTGGTTGTCTACTATCCAGACGTGACACAGAGGGCCAGATTTTAGACTGCCTCAGTCTGCGAAGGATGATCTTTTCAGGAAGGGGAGACCAGCAATTAGTCACCTAATGACTACGACAAAATCTGCGCAAAGGCTGAGTGCTGGCTTAACACCAAGGGAAGGGGAGCCGACTGGGTTTCCTGTGATTACTTGGACAAATAACAAATAAGCCTTCGGGTGACAAATAATGTGGAGGATATGAGATTGAGGAGGACTCCTGCTCCTACTATTTTTAACACTAGCCGATTCTGTCCAATACTGGGCTTCAGGAGACACTAATTCTAAAGGATCAGGGAGAAACAAGTACGGAATGATGTAGCTGGCAAAGGGGACATCCAAGTAATTGTGGTAAAGAAAGCTGTTCATCTACAACATGAGATATTTATATGGTGAGCACTGCGTCCTATAAGGGGTGAATCACTGAATTCTACTCCTGAAACCAATTATTGCCCTGTATGTTAACTAGAATAAAAACAAGTAACAGGAGTTATTTCATGAGTACAAGGCACACTAATATATAAAGCACAGGGAGATGGGTGGCTGGGCATACACAGTAGGAGGGGCTTCAGGGGTCACAGTGGACCACAATCTCAACAAGTCTGCAATGCTGAGCTAGTTATAAAGTAGGGAGCTAACAAGAGAACTATAAATATTATCATTTTTTAGGCACAGCTGATAAGAATGTCACGTTCGGGTTTGGCATCTAAAAAGGACAAAGAACACAAAGCACAAAAGTTGAGAAGCAAAACTGTAATTGTAGAATGAGACACGTAAAGGATAATCACAGGACCTGTGGTAGATATGTGTTAACTGAAGGAAAAGTAGCAAGATAAGCCTCATTAGGGTGGGTGGTGGAGAGCTTAAACAAGGAAATGCCAGAAAACCTTTCATTTCAAAAGAACATTTACAGTTTGCAATATACTCCATAACCTTTTCTTATTCTCACAGACATATAAAAATGACAATTCAGTAAGAAGGCAGGGTGTTTATGAGAGCACAGATAAGGGACAAGTGTGGTGAAATGCCCCGACTGGCCAGAGCGCTGGTCAGTGGCAGAAGTGGACTTGCAGTTGCATCTCAGGATGCCAATCTAGTTTCCCTAACATCCCTCTCGACTTGCCTGGAGGTGGAGGGCTGTTACAAAATTAAAAAATTTTTTTTCCAATGGTCTCTTGTTGGTGTCTATAAATTTTATAATCTTAGCCTTCAAAAATCTTAATGTTTAGAAAAAATTCAGCTCAGAGAAACCATTTATTATCTCTTAATTGTGTATTTAAGCTGCAGCGAGTGGAATTTCAGATATGGAGACATGGGACAAAGTTTTGAGGAGGAAGAGGACATGGTAGGCACTGGAAATCCTCAGAAAGGGTGTGGACTCTCTCTTTTGGGATTCTCTCTCCTCTCCCCGATGTTGTAGCAGTTGGACAAGTTCTCATCCTGGTAGGATGGTTTTAATAGGATAAGGGATGGACTCTGTTCTTTCAGAATTCCTTTTGGCCTTATGATTTAATGGCATTTGGAGAATTTAGGCTTTTCATATTGAGAGGATGAATGAATTAGTTGCCTCACAGAGCAAAGTAGTGATAAACTTAGGGGCAGTGAGGGCTGCGTCGAGCAATCTGACATCTGTGGCTTGAAAGAGATTTCATTTTCTCAATGTTCACTTGAAATTTCAACCATAGTGGTTCTGTTTCTCATCTTTGAGGTTAGCTGAACCTTACTATATTCTGGATAAAATAATCACCCACTGAAAGAAATGGGGCACAAGAGCTTAGCACAGGGTCACCTAAAGTTCTGCTATATAAAAGCAAAATATAATATAATCCTGAATATCCATTGTGTGTTGGACCACAAAGAAGAAATTTTAATGCAAATGACCCACAAACATACGATAAGCAGAGCCAACAATGTTTTGAAGAGAGGTTCTGGGTTTATCATTCCAGAGGGTGCACTTTTAAATTCTGAAATGGCCCATAAAACTTAGATGAAACTCTCACCTTAAGAAAAAAGTATCGACGAGAGGCAATTAATTGTTAGCAATTAAAAAAAAATTCCAGGCAGGACAGATTTAAGAGAAGTATTACAGATCAAGACAACAGGATAATTTCTAAACAAAGAAGACTGAGTTTTCACATATACAGATACCAGAGAGGGCAGAGAACAAGATTTAAACACACCAGCTCTACTGCACACACAGATGGTCCAGTGTACTCCAAAAGCCCAAGGCACGTCTTGGTGTTTGACATAAACTAAATATAAGAAATCCTTCTTTACCTCTATTCTTAAGAGACATAACAGCGTTTCTGGCATGAAGAATTAACTTATTAGGTCAACCAGAAAAACCACATTCATGAAATTGAACCATACGGATGACCATGGGCAGGCATTTTCCCTAGACTTTATTCCTTCTAGTGAATGTCAGACACCGACCAACTTACATCCAGATACTGATTGATCCTTGCATATAAGCTATTGAAATGCTTCCTGGTTGTACTTTGCAGATTAAAAAAATCTTACATAGAGATGACTCTACTAAAAGTCCATGCTGTACTGGGACTTTTGTATACTCTTATACATATACATATATCTAAACATAAAAGCACTATAACTGTGTGCAGATATTGACACATCTATACAGTACGAAATACTACAGTGGTAGTCGGGAGTTGAGGATTCATGTCTTTTTTGAACTAGATTATTAGTGGGGGCTCTGAGGAGTCATCAGGCGACAGAGTGGAAACTTAAAGGAACAAGTTCTCCCTATTTGATGACCAAGATGTACTGAGCACCTACCTACTATATGCACAGTGGCACTCGATATGCAAAGGTGCTTAGGATGAACAGAGCGGGTGAGAAATCCTCAGATAAGGTGTCCCTTATCTGAGAAATCCCAGCGGTTGCAGGGAGAAGTACGTCATCACATGGGTAGGTGCTCACTGGCTACAGAGCTCTAAGGGGGCCTACAGGAATCAAGAGGAAGCAGCAGAATGGCTGGCAGGTGAGGGTGGCTGTAGAAGCCTGGATGCTGAAATAGGTCAGGTCAGGTCATTACAGAAGAAATGTGTTTTTGCAACTCTGTGGTGGGGTTTTTAGCTTTAAAATGTGTGTCTGGGGGAGGGGCAAGATGGCGTAAGAGCAGGGTCCCCAAATCACCTGTCCCCACCAAATTACCTAGAAAACCTTCAAATTATCCTGAAAATCTATGAATTCGGCCTGAGATTTAAAGAGAGAACACCTGGAATGCTACAGTGAGAAGAGTTCGCGCTTCTATCAAGGTAGGAAGACGGGGAAAAAAGAAATAAAGAAACAAAGGCCTCCAAGGGGGAGGGGCCCGCGAGGAGCCGGGCTGAGGCCGGGGCGAGGGTCCCCAGGACAGGAGAGCCCCGTCCCGGAGACGCAGGAGCTGCACCGACCTTCCCGGGCGGAAAGGGGCTCGCAGGGAGGTGGAGCAGGACCCAGGAGGGCGGGGATGCCCTCGGGCTCCCCGGGACAGTAACAGCAACTGCGCGCCCAGGAGAGTGCGCCGAGCTCCCTAAGGGCTGCAGCGCGCACGGTGGGACCCGGCGGGACCCGGAGCAGCCAGGAGGGGCTCGGGCAGCGGCTCCGCGGAGGGGGCTGCGCGGCCCGGGAGCGCGAATCCAACAGCGCAGGCTCCGGAGCACAGGGCGCCGGGACACAGCCCAGGATCCGGCCTCCCCCCGGACAGGCAGAGGCCGGGAGGGCCCAGGACAGCGAGGACGCTCCTGCCCCAGCTGAGCAGATCAGCGGCCCCGCCCCGGAGCCTCCAGGCCCTGCAGACCGAGAGCTCCGGAGTTACTGCGGGGGCTGACTCCAGGGCTCCAGAGCTGGCCCCGCCACTAGGGCTGTTCCTCCTGCGGCCTCACGGGGTAAACAACCCCCACTGAGCCCTGCACCAGGCAGGGGCACAGCAGCTCCCCCAAGTGCTAACACCTGAAAATCAGCACAGCAGGCCCCTCCCCCAGAAGACCAGCTAGACGGACAACTTCCAGGAGAAGCCAAGGGACTTAAAGTACACAGAATCAGAAGATACTCCCCGGTGGGTTTTTTTTTTTGTTTGTTTTGTTTTGCTTTTTGATTTGTTTGCTTCTCCCACCCTTTTTTCCCCTTTCTTTCTTTTTCTTTCTCTTTTTCTTCTTTTTTTTCTTCCTTTTTTTTCTCTTTCTCTTTTCTTTCCTTCTTTCTCTCCTCTCTTTTTCTCCTTTTCCCAATACAACTTGCTTTTTGGCCACTCTGCACTGAGCAAAATGACTAGAAGGAAAACCTCACCTCAAAAGAAAGAATCAGAAACAGTCCTCTCTCCCACAGAGCTACAGAATCTGGATTACAATTCAATGTCAGAAAGCCAATTCAGAAGCACTATTATACAGCTACTGGTGGCTCTAGAAAAAAGCATAAAGGACTCAAGAGACTTCATGACTGCAGAATTTAGAGCTAATCAGGCAGAAATTAAAAATCAATTGAATGAGATGCAATCCAAACTAGAAGTCCTAACGACGAGGGTTAACGAGGTGGAAGAACGAGTGAGTGACATAGAAGACAAGTTGATGGCAAAGAGGGAAACTGAGGAAAAAAGAGACAAACAATTAAAAGACCATGAAAATAGATTAAGGGAAATAAACGACAGCCTGAGGAAGAAAAACCTACGTTTAATTGGTGTTCCCGAGGGCGCTGAAAGGGACAGAGGGCCAGAATATGTATTTGAACAAATTCTAACTGAAAATTTTCCTAATCTGGGAAGGGAAACAGGCATTCAGATCCAGGAAATAGAGAGATCCCCCCCTAAAATCAATAAAAACCGTTCAACACCTCGACATTTAATAGTGAAGCTTGCAAATTCCAAAGATAAAGAGAAGATCCTTAAAGCAGCAAGAGACAAGAAATCCCTGACTTTTATGGGGAGGAGTATTAGGGTAACAGCAGACCTCTCCACAGAGACCTGGCAGGCCAGAAAAGTCTGGCAAGATATATTCAGGGTCCTAAATGAGAAGAACATGCAACCAAGAATACTTTATCCAGCAAGGCTCTCATTTAAAATGGAAGGAGAGAGAAGAGCTTCCAAGACAGGCAGGAACTGAAAGAATATGTGACCTCCAAACCAACTCTGCAAGAAATATTAAGGGGGACTCTTAAAAATTTTTTTTTTAATTTTTATTTATTTATGATAGTCACAGAGAGAGAGAGAGAGAGGCAGAGACACAGGCAGAGGGAGAAGCAGGCTCCATGCACCGGGAGCCTGACGTGGGATTCGATCCCGGGTCTCCAGGATCGCGCCCTGGGCCTAAGGCAGGCGCTAAACCACTGCGCCACCCAGGGATCCCAAGGGGGACTCTTAAAATTCCCCTTTAAGAAGAAGTTCAGTGGAACAATCCATAAAAACAAGGACTGAATAGATATCATGATGACACTAAACTCATATCTCTCAATAGTAACTCTGAACGTGAACGGGCTTAATGACCCCATCAAAAGGCGCAGGGTTTCAGACTGGATAAAAAAGCAGGACCCATCTATTTGCTGTCTACAAGAGACTCATTTTAGACAGAAGGACACCTACAGCCTGAAAATAAAAGGTTGGAGAACCATTTACCATTCGAATGGTCCTCAAAAGAAAGCAGGGGTAGCAATCCTTATATCAGATAAACTAAAATTTACCCCGAAGACTGTAGTGAGAGATGAAGAGGGACACTATCTCATACTTAAAGGATCTATCCAACAAGAGGACTTAACAATCCTCAATATATATGCCCCGAATGTGGGAGCTGCCAAATATATAAATCAATTAATAACCAAAGAAAAGAAATACTTAGATAACAATACACTTATACTTGGTGACTTCAATCTAGCTCTTTCTATACTCGATAGGTCTTTTAAGCACAACAACTCCAAAGAAACGAGAGCTTTAAATGATACACTGGACCAGATGGATTTCACAGATATCTACAGAACTTTACATCCAAACTCAACTGAATACACATTCTTCTCAAGTGCACACGGAACTTTCTCCAGAATAGACCACATACTGGGTCACAAATCGGGTCTGAACTGATACCAAAAGATTGGGATCGTCCCCTGCATATTCTCAGACCATAATGCCTTGAAATTAGAACTAAATCACAAGAAGTTTGGAAGGACCTCAAACACGTGGAGGTTAAGGACCATCCTGCTAAAAGATGAAAGGAAAAAAATAAAATAAAATAAAAGATGAAAGGGTCAACCAGGAAATTAAGGAAGAATTAAAAAGATTCATGGAAACTAATGAGAATGAAGATACAACCGTTCAAAATCTTTGGGATGCAGCAAAAGCAGTCCTAAGGGGGAAATACATCGCAATACAAGCATCCATTCAAAAACTGGAAAGAACTCAAATACAAAAGCTAACCTTACACATAAAGGAGCTAGAGAAAAAACAGCAAATAGATCCTACACCCAGGAGAAGAAGAGAGTTAATAAAGATTCGAGCAGAACTTAACGAAATCGAGACCAGAAGAACTGTGGAACAGATCAACAGAACCAGGAGTTGGTTCTTTGAAAGAATTAATAAGATAGATAAACCATTAGCCAGCCTTATTAAAAAGAAGAGAGAGAAGACTCAAATTAATAAAATCATAAATGAGAAAGGAGAGATCACTACCAACACCGAGGAAATACAAACGATTTTAAAAACAT
Source organism: Canis lupus baileyi (assembly GCF_048164855.1). Classification (NCBI taxonomy): domain Eukaryota; kingdom Metazoa; phylum Chordata; class Mammalia; order Carnivora; family Canidae; genus Canis; species Canis lupus. Next base: position 46,701,787 of record NC_132846.1, on the reverse strand, counting down.
ATTATGAACAGCTATACGCCAATAAATTAGGCAATCTAGAAGAAATGGACGCATTCCTGGAAAGCCACAAACTACCAAAACTGGAACAGGAAGAAATAGAAAACCTGAACAGGCCAATAACCAGGAAGGAAATTGAAGCAGTCATCAAAAACCTCCTAAGACACAAGAGTCCAGGGCCAGATGACTTCCCAGGGGAATTCTATCAAACCTTTAAAGAAGAAACCATACCTATTCTCCTAAAGCTGTTTGGAAAGATAGAAAGAGATGGAGTACTTCCAAATTCGTTCTATGAGGCCAGCATCATCTTAATTCCAAAACCAGACAAAGACCCCACCAAAAAGGAGAATTACAGACCAATATCCCTGATGAACATGGATGCAAAAATTCTCAACAAGATACTGGCCAATAGGATCCAACAATACATTAAGAAAATTATTCACCATGACCAAGTAGGATTTATCCCTGGGACACAAGGCTGGTTCAACACCCGTAAAACAATCAATGTGATTCATCATATCAGCAAGAGAAAAACCAAGAACCATATGATCCTCTCATTACATGCAGAGAAAGCATTTGACAAAATACAGCATCCATTTCTGATCAAAACTCTTCAGAGTGTAGGGATAGAGGGAACATTCCTCAACATCTTAAAAGCCATCTACGAAAAGCCCACAGCAAATATCATTCTCCATGGGGAAGCACTGGGAGCCTTTCCCCTAAGATCAGGAACAAGACAGGGATGTCCACTCTCACCACTGCTATTCAACATAGTACTGGAAGTCCTAGCCTCAGCAATCAGACAACAAAAAGACATTAAAGGCATTCAAATTGGCAAAGAAGAAGTCAAACTCTCCCTCTTCGCCAATGACATGATACTCTACATAGAAAACCCAAAAGTCTCCACCCCAAGATTGCTAGAACTCATACAGCAATTCGGTAGCGTGGCAGGATACAAAATCAATGCCCAGAAATCAGTGGCATTTCTATACACTAACAATGAGACTGAAAAAAGAAATTAAGGAGTCAATCCCATTTACAATTGCACCCAAATCATAAGATACCTAGGAATAAACCTAACCAAAGATGTAAAGGATCTATACCCTCAAAACTATAGAACACTTCTGAAAGAAATTGAGGAAGACACAAAGAGATGGAAAAATATTCCATGCTCATGGATTGGCAGAATTAATATTGTGAAAATGTCAATGTTACGCAGGGCAATATACACGTTTAATGCAATCCCTATCAAAATACCATGGACTTTCTTCAGAGAGTTAGAACAAATTATTTTAAGATTTATGTGGAATCAGAAAAGACCCCGAATAGCCAGGGGAATTTTAAAAAAGAAAACCGTATCTGGGGGCATCACAATGCCAGATTTCAGGTTGTACTACAAAGCTGTGGTCATCAAGACAGTGTGGTAGTGGCACAAAAACAGACACATAGATCAATGGAACAGAATAGAGAACCCAGAAGTGGACCCTGAACTTTATGGTCAACTAATATTCGATAAAGGAGGAAAGACTATCCATTGGAAGAAAGACAGCCTCTTCGATAAATGGTGCTGGGAAAATTGGACATCCACATGCAGAAGAATGAAACTAGACCACTCCCTTGCACCATACACAAAGATAAACTCAAAATGGATGAAAGATCTAAATGTGAGACAAGTTTCCATCAAAATCCTAGAGGAGAACACAGGCAACACCCTTTTTGAACTCAGCCACAGTAACTTCTTGCAAGATACATCCACGAAGGCAAAAAAAAAAAACAAAAGCAAAAATGAACAATTGGGACTTCATCAAGATAAGAAGCTTTTGCACAGCAAAGGATACAGTCAACAAAACTAAAAGACAACCTACAGAATGGGAGAAGATATTTGCAAATGACGTATCAGATTAAGGGCTAGTTTCCAAGATCTATAAAGAACTTATTAAACTCAACACCAAAGAAACAAACAATCCAATCATGAAATGCGCAAAAGACATGAACAGAAATCTCACAGAGGAAGACATAGACATGGCCAACACGCACATGAGAAAATGCTCTGCATCAATTGCCATCAGGGAAATACAAATCAAAACCACAATGAGATACCACCTCACACCAGTGAGAATGGGGAAAATTAACAAGGCAGGAAACCACAAATGTTGGAGAGGATGTGGAGAAAAGGGAACCCTCTTGCACTGTTGGTGGGAATGTGAACTGGTGCAGCCACTCTGGAAAACTGTGTGGAGGTTCCTCAAAGAGTTAAAAATAGACCTGCCCTACGACCCAGCAATAGCACTGTTGGGGATTTACCCCAAAGATACAGATGCAATGAAACGCCGGGACACCTGCACCCCGATGTTTCTAGCAGCAATGGCCACAATAGCCAAACTGTGGAAGGAGCCTCGGTGTCCATCGAAAGATGAATGGATAAAGAAGATGTGGTTTATGTATACAATGGAATATTACTCAGCCATTAGAAATGACAAATACCCGCCATTTGCTTCGACATGGATGGAACTGGAGGGTATTATGCTGAGTGAAGTAAGTCAATCGGAGAAGGACAAACATTATATGTTCTCATTCATTTTGGGAATATAAATAATAGTGAAAGGGAATAGAAGGGAAGGGAGAAGAAATGTGTGGGAAGTATCAGAAAGGGAGACAGAACGTAAAGACTCCTAACTCTGGGAAACGAACTAGGGTTGGTAGAAGGGGAGGAGGGCGGGGGGTGGGAGTGAATGGGTGACGGGCACTGGGGGTTATTCTGTATGTTGGTAAATTGAACACCAATAAAAAATAAATTAAAAAAAAATGTGTGTCTTGAATCTAGTTCTGACGTCAGTAATACTACTCGTTATGGAGGACGAGAACACTATGCTAAGGGAGTCTCTGGTCACCACACAAACCAGCACTGCCTACAGCCCAGGCCAGAACTCTAAGACGAGCCCAGCTGGTAAGAGTCTTATTTTTATTAACTTTTATTTTCAATCTTCTTAAAGCAGGCTTCATGCTGGGCATGGAGCCCAATGTGGGGCTTGAACCTAAGATCCTAAGGTCAAGACCTGAGCTGAGATCAAGAGTTGGATGCTTAACTGATTGAACCACCCTGGAGCCCCTGGTAAGAATGTTTTAAAACTAGAATGGTCTTCATCTCTCCCATGGTTGCCATAAACCTTTTTTTTTGGAGGGGTTTAAGACCTGAAAGTGAAATAGCCATTGCAAGAAAAAATAAAAATCTCTCCCTACATTTCCAAACTTCACAGAAAATATATACATATTCTAGGGAGCAACACTTCAGAGCAATTAATAGACTTTTTAATTGTAGGAAGTTATCAGTGTGTATGGCTTCTCTTAATGACATGTGAACAGAACAACCCTGTGTAATTACCAACTTACATTAATGCAGTTCTCCTGGGGTGCCACAAAAAACCTGCACGATCATCAACAGGGGGGGACTGGAGGACAGAAGGGTAGGAACACAGCCCAGCCAGAAATACGCAATGGAACTTAATCACTGTAATTTAGATTTTGTCACTGAGACCCAGGTACGAGCTCTTTTATGCACTGTCAAGAGATCTCCACATTAATTGCTATTCCTGTCTTCTGAGGACACAAACACTCTAATTTGCAGTGATTTTAGTTTCTCCAGCACTGTGCATTTGGTGGCTAAGTCCTTCTTCCTCCAGAGAAGGAAGTCTGCTAAAGCTCTGATTATCCAGCTCACTCTGCCAAGATCAACAGACTGAAGTCACAAAGCATCCTCGCTTACCAGAGTCTAGAAATGAATGTGACTCAACCTATCAGTGGGGGGGAATGCTTTGCCACCCTCCCTGAAAGGCCACATTCTTCTCTTCTCCAGTAAGTTTGACTTTCAACAGAAGAGTTATTCCCAAATGATGATTTAAATGATTTCTGCATGGTCAGTTTGAAGCAGAAAATTTAGATAATCCTTTGAGGCCTGCAAGCAACTCCAGTCAGCACATTCAGAGGATGTAAGCCCAGGTGCCTCCTTTTCAGTGGGGAGAACTCTGTGGATCCCCTGGGGTTTGTTAGGTGGCACAGCTGACATCTTGTGCTTTGGGTTCAGAGGTCCAACCCTTTTCAACCTTACTTCATGAGGATGCTATTCTAGGTAAGACTTCCATAACTTTCTTCTGCCATCAAATTAGACCAGAGCACGATATCCCCAAATGGAGTATAATTCTTAAAAAGATAGCCTCCTTTCAAAATAAAGAACTGAATACCAACAAGACAGGAGTTGAGCTAAACCTAGAAACGACACAGAAACCATTCAGAACTGAAAAACAGTCTGAGTCAGGGCACAGGATTCGCTGATGAGATGGTGGGGCATGTCCTCAACAGCGAGTCATTGTCATGATTCTGTCACAGGACTCTAGGTCCACGGTACATCATTATGGTATTTCACTCAGCTTTCTGTTCTACTTTCCCAAAAACTTCCTTCACCTATCTGAAGCAAACATTTTCTTAATTGTGGAAAGGGAACTGGATGCCAGGTACTCGAGAATACCAAGACAATTTTCCCATTGCCTTTTTGCTTACGCTGGGGGTGGGGGTAGGGGGGTCATGTGGTTTTTAGATGGATAATGTGGTAGTGTAAACAGAAATAAAACTTGTGAAGTGCTTCAAACGCCAGCTTGGCATTTTCAGACGGGAAGCTCAAGAATCTCATCAGTAACAGTACAGACACAATGAGAGGACTGAATATTTAACTGATCATGTTAAACAAATCCAAATTAAACAGAGTACATCCTCTGTTATTAAGATGATCTGGGGTTTACTGACAGATTATGTGCCTAGATTCCCAGCAGAAAAGTAAAACTAAATTTAGTTTCTCTGCTACTTTTCTTTAGGGCATGATAATAAAGGAGGCCCAGCAGACAGCAAGGTTAGGTGCTGTCATGAAAAATAACCAATGACTGACAACAATAAAAGGTAAAAGGTGAAACCACCACAGACATCAATAGGCTCAAAAAGATAGTGGTGGAGTATTTTTTCCTTAAAAAGGAAGAATCCTGTCATATTTTGGATTTGGAGCTCAAATCTAAAAGATAAAATGAAGAATGCTATTTATTTTGCCTATCAGAAGATCTCCAAGGCTATAGGAGAATGTGTGCTTTCCTATTTGGAAAGGTAGATGGGATATCTAATTTTAGCTGCACTCTTAGACTGGATACCCCCCACCCCACCCTCAACTCAACACACACTGTCAGGAGGCAATTCGTGAGGAGGAATTACCATGCAAGCATTGGTTAAGTGATGTTCTCTGACAGAGAGGCAGTGTGAAGGATGTGTTTAGCATCATAAATAATGATGCATTAGTCTTAGAAAAGACCCCTTTCTTTTAAAAATATGCTCAAGATTTTCTTTCAGTGTCTTAAGACTGTTTCATTCTCTATCACTACCTGAAAGCCAGAATCCTAAAATTCTCTGATTCTGGTACAAAGAAAGTTTTTATAGACCAAATCCATAAACCTTCCTCAGTTGAAAATAATGCATTAGGATTACAGGGAAAAAAGTACTTTGGTGACAAATACCAGGCGTATGTGAAAATAACAGTCAGTGCATGGAAAACCCCTTCTTCGTACGTGTTGAGCGAAGGGAAGTGGGATGAAGCTGAGGCTGGGAACCCGGGCCAGGGCTGGGCTGGGCATGGCCTAGGCAGGAGAGGGCACCTACCTCGTGTGGGAAGCAGCATCATTTATGCTGAAAGTGCTGTTCTCCCTTGTCAGGGGGCTTGAGCCGGCCTGGCTCTTGCTGTGGATATCCAAGCTCAGGGAGGACTCGGTCTTCCGGTCCAGGCCGAGGCCCTCTGTCTCTAAAGTCCGATCAGTCACGGAGATCACTTCGCTGGAACTGTGCCATAGGGGTGCCACTTTCTCCTTGCCTGGTCCTGAGCGAGGGGAAGACGTGGCAGCCCCCAGGGAGGCTGTGCTGCCGTGGCTGGGGCCGTAGGAGGTGGTGTCGATGCCACTGTCGGCAGATGTGCCTTGCAGATAGTTGTAGCTGTTGAGCTCAGATTCGGTGCGGTCCCCGTCGTACCACTTCTCATCACTGTGGGCACTCGATGCATTGCTGGAGAGGGTATTGCTGCTGGAGTGGCTCGAGTAGTGGCTATCGGACTGCAAGGGAAGCAAGACTGACCTAAGTGTACGTTTTGCTTCTTGAACACTAGGAAGAAATACTGGGACAAAGACCCCATGGCATGTTTCTGGCTATGGGGTTCTCACAGCACAAAAATTCCAATGATAGAAACCAGATAGGAGATGCCTGGAAAAGCCTATTCAGAATGTTCACGGCAAAGAATGCTAGAAATAGGTTTTTTTTAGAATCAATTTTTCATTCACTTGGCTAAAATAGCAATAGTATTGAGATCACCTTAATCGGAGAGTATGTTGGATTCCAAAAGTCCTCCACTCAGAATAAATATAAGGAAGAATATAAGATTTATTCCCAAAGAGATCTCCTTTTCCTTCCCCAATTGGCAGCTATTTAGAAAACAGCTTTCTAAGGAGTCCTTCAAAGTAAAATTTATGCAGAGGTGCCAAATCAATACAATTGGGCAGGGGAGGGGGAGAATTATGGTGCTAGGACAACAGGGTATCTGCATGCAAAAGGGAGGATGGAAGTTAAATCCTTGCCACACAGAAAAATACACTAAAAAAGATCAACGGCCTAAATGTATGAGGCTAAAACTCTAAGACTCTTAGAAGAAAACCTACGTGTCCATCTTCATGACCTATTTATGGAATGGTTTCTTGGATAGGACACCAAAAGCACAAAAGATAAAAGAAAAAAATAACCTGGATTTCATTAAAACTAAAAACTTCTGTGCTTCAAGGAACCCAATTAAAAAATGGGCAAAGGATTTGAATAGACATTTCTTCAAAGATGTATCAAAAGGCCAACAAACACATAAAAAGATACTCAAAATCTTGAGTCCCTAGAGAAGTACAAAACACCACCACAATGAAGTAACACTTCACACACTAGGATGGTTCTAACCAAAAAGACAGACAGTAATAATGGTCAGCATTGTTGGTAGGAATGTAAAATGGGACAACTGCTATGGGAAAATGATTACAATTCCATTCTTAGTATCTATTCAAGAGAGATAAAAATATGTTCATAAAAAGCCTTCTAAATGATTATTTCCAGCAGCATTATTCATAATAGCCCAAAACAGAGGAACAACCCAAATGTCCATCATCCAATGAGTGGATTTTAAAAAATGTGGTATATCTATTCAATGGGATATTAGTCATAGAAAGAAGTACTAATACATGCTATGACACAGATGAGCCTTAAAAATGCTTTGCTAAGCGAAAGAAGCCAGACACAAAATGCCACATGTTGTATGATTGTCCAGAATAGGCAAGTCCACAGAGATGGAAGGTGGATGACTGGTGGTCAAGCGCTTGGAGTGGAATTTTGGGAAGAGCCAGCATGGCTCAGGATTCAGGATTTCTTTTTGGGGTGATGAAAGCGTTCTGCAGTCAGATCATGGTGGTGGTTGCACAACTCTGTGGATATACTAAGACCCACTAAACTGTATACTTTAAATGGGTGGATATTATGGTATGTGAATTATTTCAATTAAAATGTGTATAGAACCCTTTCTACACAGTGGCTTAGTTGTTTAGAACATTCTATAGTTTACACCAAAGAAATGATATTTCAAAAGGTATCTGAATAAAATAATATTTTAAATTAGATGGGAGACAGGACGCCTGGATAGCTGGTGGAGACAGAGTGAAAGGAAGAGAGGAGCTACAAGTGTGTGTGTCCGTTGCTTGAGGAAGGGACATGCTCTTCCCAGGGGAAGGGAAGCAGCAGGAGAGGACACAAACATTACACCTCAAAGTTGAAGATGTCTTCTTAAACAAGAACCAATTAACCCGTGACTTTACTGGTGCCGCTCTAGTTTTTTGCAACACCACCATTTATGTTAGAAGGCCTTCATTTATTTTTAATGTTTGCAGGACAGAACTTCTTCACCTCTGGATCCGTGCTGTGGGCTTTGGTGGCCCCTTGGCACGTGTGGCTGCTGAGCACTTTTAACGTGGCTAGTCCGAACTGAGATATGCTGAGAGTGTGAAATACATAACAGATTTCTATAGACACAACATGAACCACATTTGTAATCCTAAACATTATAGTAGCCAGACTTTAAGAAGTTAAAAAGAAACAGGTGAAATTAATTTTAAGAATGTATTTAATCTAACCCAATCTATTCAAAATATTATTTTATCATGTCATCAGTAAATGATGTTCCTTCAGTGTTAATGAAGGAAGGGAAATTGACAGATTGGGCAATTTATCACTTACAAGTAGAACTATGATAACATCACGTTCCTTCAGTAAATCTCTCACCACATAGCCTAGTGCAAGGTGCCTTCCCAGGCATGGGCGTGCGCTCTGTTTCCTTAGCTTCATATTCATTTTACTAGAGCAAAAGCTCTTATTCTTAATTCTACCCATAAGTGATAAGGAATTATGTATAGGTATGGTAAAACAAAAATGTGTGTAGCTACACAAGAGAAGCAGGAAGGGCAGTTGTCAGGAAGCTGTCTGTCCCCTTGACTGATGCTCCAACCATATCTCATGCTTGCAACTGTATAAGCAAATAAAATCCATTTTTAGCACATTTCTGTTCCCAACATTTTAGGACTGCTTGTGTCTGCATCACATGGCCTTCCATCCAGATCTGTGAGGGTGGCAGGTGCATACCAAAGAGGAATTTGAGTTTATTTTCAAGCAGCCTTAGGGCCACTGGCAGTAGAAATTCCAGGGTCATGGCAAATGCTCCACTTTCTGCCAGGATGACTTCTTTGACCATGTGGAAGAAACAGCAAAGCACACCTCTGCCATTTTCACTTTGCACATCGCTACACTGCTAGAAATCTTGTCATTTTTATTATTTTACAGTTAACTTACATGCCCTTGTTTGTTTGGAGACAAATGGACCACCGGATCCTGCCGCATTAACCTCCCACTGGGGCTCTCTCGGAACGCAGGCAGTACCTTTGATACTGCTGGGAGATGGCACGTTGGCTCTGGAATACAGCACAGGACATTATGGTGCAGGCACTAAACGGGTACAAGCACATGTTGACAAATGAAGACGGCTTGCCATTGCATCTCTCAGGTCACTGACCAGCAAACTCTGAATTTCAGCGATAAGCTTGTTGAGAGTTTACACAATAGACAGCATGTCAGAAACTAAGTGGCTGATGGGTAAAGCTTGCAGCTGGTGACAGTGTGTCACATCATACACATTAGCATAGCCAAGTACCACCAAACCAAAGGCCATGAACAACGCGGCAAAGTTAGGAATCAACTTTTGGTTTTGGGGGCAAGTTGAGAATATATGGATTATATTTATGAAAGTCATTCATTGCCAAGTATGGCTAACCTAGCTTGGTCTACATTACCTAGACAGGCACGGATGCAATCACGTGTTACTTACCAGGACACTTTGGAAATATTTTACCTGTATATTCATGCTGCTCGAGGACAAAAGAATTGAAATCCTGAGGTCCTCTATAACTGTAAGCTAAGCACAACAGAAAAGACACACAGCAACTAGTTTACTTAAGACAATTGCTTCCTTTTGGACTCCAAGCTGGCGTTCAAGATGGGGTTCCAAAGGTAAAAGGTAAGCGATATAGGCTTCTTTAACACACCGATAGCTAACAGCAACAGTTCTGCACTTCTGCAACACCATTCCTAAACGTAAAGGACGGGGCGACATCCTCTTTTACTCTCTCAACCATCTCCAACAGCAGAGGCAGAAAAATGAAATCCGCTGAGATGGGTGAGCCAATTAAGCTCAACTCATTTCCACCAGGGCACCAGTCTGTCACACACGGATGTACAAAGACAGGTGGGTCTGGCTAACAAATAAAAGTCTCCTCAGCATTTTCACTCAGTGACCCGAAAGTCATTAGAGAATCGTTCTTACAAATTGAATGTATAAAGGATTGGCCCTTGATACATTCTGTATACAGTGTGCCAAGTAACGAGAACAGAACAATTATTTTTCTTGATTTCTCCCTAGCATGGCTTATACCAACCAAGCCCCAAATTCTGGCTGATGTGCCAGTTAGAGAAAGCTTGGTCATTTCTCTAGAATGGTGGAATAAAAAAAGTTAGGAAAAAATATTTTAACATTTTATTTGAAGCCTTCGATTTTGGATAGAGAAAGGCCACCAGTTGGTAAAAAGGCTTCTCTGGCAGGTTCTGGGATATCTTACTTCAAAGAAAAAAAAAAAAAAAAAGGTGTATCTTACTAAAAGGATGAACAAACATGTTAAAAAGAATCATTGATATTAATTTCAGAGTCTCATCTATTAATCTATTAAGGGTGGGACACCACCAAATGAGAGTAGGTGCAAAGTAAAAAAGACTGGAGGGAGGTTTACGTGAAAGAATGAATATGGGTCTAGGACAAAGCTCATAATTACCCTTTCCAGTCCCAAGATACCTTAGTGACTTCACATGAGTGGGAAGTGTGGCACCAAGCACTGTACAAAGGGCTTGCTGGCAGCTCTGTTCGGAGCCCGCACTACGAGCCAAAAAAAGCTGCTAAAGTCATGTTGAAGAAGGGATCCTTTTCATATGTGTCGTTACCATCTCAACAGTATCAAAACATATGGGATTAAAAACATTCTGTCAAGAGCAGAACAGCAGATCGGAAAATGCTCAGGTTTTCTATGTTGGGGGTGGGTGCTGTGACAGTGGGGAATGACAGATGGCTTCAGTAACAAGGCACATCTCACTGAAGTTACTGGAACAAAGCAAATCTTCAGAACCTGAGAATTACATTTCTCCTCCTCATTTCCTGTCTTAGCTAAACACGTCTCTACTCCTTTCTACGTTTGCGGTTATTAGTACGTTTACAAGGGAAAAGTCATTAAAACAGAGCAAAATAATGTAGTTGCAAAAAAGATAAAAGAGATAGGTCTTTGCCTTAAAATTTTACCTTTTTCAGCCCTGAAATTTATTTCTTTTTACCTGTGCGGTGGAAATGCTACTAGAGATAGGATAAAGGTTCCCCACCCGACAGTCCAGATTCAAGTTCCTGATGTGTCAACTCTGTTGACACTAAATCCTTGATGCTACTGTTCTGAGACTTAGTCTTGTTTCATGGCAGAAGTTTATGGTATCAACTAGTGTTACAGTGTCACTGTAGAAGAAATGCATGTAGAGAGAGAAAGGGCTATGCAGAAATCCAAATGAGAGCTCACTAATGCAAGTCTTTCCCATCCAGCTGTTTTATACTACAAGACATGTCCTCAGCTGACAGCTTAATAGCAGAGCGGGGGGAGGGGGAGGGGGCGGTGGTGGTGGGGGAACAGCACAGGAGGGAGGAGAGAGATCCTAATCACACTACAGATGTGACTGAACAGCAACTGCATTTCTTTCCCACTTTGTACAGCTCTTTTTTGCTTTTTTTTTTTTTAACTTGACATTAAGAATACCAACAATTCTCTCAGGGTGCTTATAGTAGGCAACAACAAACAAACAAACAAGGGCCGAGGGGGATACCTAGGACACATGTGGTTTGGCAGTCTGGCATTTTAATCTCAGTGATCAAAATAATTCTTATGCCCTTTCTAGTTTCAAACTGGGGGGGAGGGGTGTCACCTAGATTTCCTTGACTTCTCTCTCAGGCTGGATTTGCTGCCCTTACTCATACATAATCAAACTGAGACTTAATTCTTATTCACATTAACCAAGACTGTATTCTATCACAGAAGGCTTTAATGACATCGTCAATAGGTGGCCAAAGTCACCTGGGTATAAAAGCAGCTTGCTTCTTGTAGGAATTAGTTACTTACCCAATTGGTCAGCAATGCTATCCTCACTTCTTTGCCAGCTGGGCGTGGATTTCCCGCTGCCACCAATATCTGACTGGGTGTTCTGTCGGTCGATGGAGGCTGGCGATCTGCGGCTTACTCCAAACCTACGACCATTCCCCCAAACAAAGGCAAAGAGGATATCAGGGACCTTACCCACAAGGGGAAGACAGTCCTGGGGACATCAAACTCAACTCTAATAACAGGAACTACTGGCATGCTCATGCCTGTGTTTGTGTCACGGTCAACACACCTCACTCTGCTCAAGAAAGGTAAGTATGCTCAGTACATACACTGTCAAAAGGGCAGGAGACATTAGCACGAGCTAACCTAAGAAAAAAAGAGTAAGAAAACCCAAATTTTCTAGCCCACATGTAGCCAAGCTCAGATTCTCATTGACAGGCAAAGGAAGGATTTCACCATCCTCATGTTCCATCTATATCTTCTGACTGGAACAGGTCAGGGGGTTTCTTTGAACTTGGTAACCTGCTAAATCACTAAGTCACTCATTTGTGGGGTCAGTATTTTCGGAGCATCTGCTCTAAGGTGTCATTTACATTACAGACTTCCAAACGTATAAATTTTAAACCGCCTTTGGGAAAGGCAATCTGGAAGTAGGTAAACTGGCATACATAAAGGCAAATGTCTACTTCTGGAAAGAACAGTTAGCTATTTCATGAGCCTGTTTTATTTTACCCTAGGTAGAATAATAATATATGCTTAATTAAAGCATATGCTTTGATTAGCAGTATCAGTAGGTAAATCCTGACTGAGCCCAGGAAAATGGGCCAGAGCATAGATTCAAAGACTCATGTGGACATTTATACATTTGTGTGTGTGGTTACTAATGAGCTTATGAGTAATCGATACAATAAAAGATCAACAGAGCCCAGGCTAACTGATGCTTATGACAGGTGTCTTATTTGCTAAAGCCTGAGAAATGCATGGGGAGAACAGTTAGTGATGTCCTGGAAAGAGCAGGAGACAAGGAGGAGGAGCCAAGTTCCAGCCCCTCCCTCTCTCAAAGACACTTGAGTTTTGTCTCCATTTCTTTATTTGTAAAATGGCAATTCCACCATATGGATCTGGGGAGACAAATCTTTACAAAAGCATTGCAAAGCAGAGAAGGCTGTAATGTTGACCTCCTGCTGTAACATCTCCCTCATTACTTCTGCACACTGACAATTGTTTACAAATTCAATCCAAGCCTCCTTGAACAAGTAACCTCCACTGTGATACATGAAAAACTTGATGTATGAAAATTTCACTGAAAGGTGCTCTTTAAAAAACAAGAAGGTGTTTCCTACAAAGGAACCAAAGGCAGATTTCAGTTCTGCCTTTCCTGTAAATTGATCCAAACATCTGGAAGAAAATGACTAAAACTGTCTGCATCTTTGTAGGTATTTATTACTTGATGCAATAATCCTTCTTTTCATTAACAATGACAACAAAAAAGGGTGGTGGGGGAGAGTCACTAATCATGATCTTTGCCATCTCCTTAAGTAGGGTCCTCATTTAGCTTAGAACAGTGAACAGCCTCCAACTGGCCCTATGATTTTATTCTAAATTTGCAATAAATGAAGACTTTCACAAAAAGGCACAGAGATAAAAGTTAGACAGGGATTCTAATTTTGCTTTTCCTTTTTGGTAGCAGTGGAAACCAAAGACACCCTTTAAAACCTCTGGCTTTAAAGCCCAATGCTTTTCTGGCTGGCTGGTTTTAAATGACGATAAAGCAAGGCTGTCTTTCAACCCTGCCTTGAGAAGCATGTATCATCAGGCTGGCATGTGAGGCTTGCTCCGTGACCATGAACTCTCTACACCTCACGAGCCAGTCCATGGCTCTGCAGAGCAGGCTCACTGCCTCTCCTCATCATGGGCTGGCAACTTCTCTGCAACCTTCCTTTATTGGTCTCAGTGGTCCTCGGGGACAGGCTTCCTCTCTCCTCTATATGGGTGCTGGAAGAAAGCTACAGTGGGTGGCCGGCCTGCCTGCCGGTAGGTCTTAGGGCTATATGCCCTCAGTAATGCTTCTGGCCACCATCTCCAAGCTCCTTATTTACCCAGCCCATCCCTCCCTCCGGCCACTGTCTGCCTCCCAGTCAACATTCCTCAAAGCATGAGGCCTGAAGACATCTAGATGCAAGGACGAGCGAAGAGACTCTGTCTTTTCAACAGTGTTGCTTTGTAACTTATCTCTTGTTGCCATCCTAAACTCATGTGGGTGCCTTTCCCCCCACCTGCATGGAACGGCATTATTAGTCATCCTGTGAAATTTCACCTCTCAACCCATCTGTATGGCATCAGTAAAGGGAGCGGACAAGCACGCCACCCCCCACCCCCACCCCTGGCATATACTGGGCCCACTGAAGGTGGATGGAGGACCAAGAAGGAGCAGATTACACTTGTGGACAGCAACTGTGTCCTGATCTGATCTGCTGTTACTACCCTACACTTCCGAGCTTCTTAGAGTTGAGCATTACTGAGTTTGCAGTGGATTATGTATGGTCCTGCTCCACTGTCAGCTCGTGCATACCTACATTTATGGGTTATGCTGCAGGTCGATGCACTCCTCTTTTTTTTGATAAGGGTAACTTTAGAATCCAACCCAGCCCATGGACAATGTATGTAAATCAGAAGCCCACAGTCTCCTGCATCAGTGGTATAGGCAGGAACTACTGGGGTCCAGGGGAGAACACTGTATCATTAATCTTCTTGTCCCCGATCACCCCGGGGTAAAGAAGATGTTACATGTATGGTAAACAACCACTGGGTAACCTTGCCAACAATGGAGAAACCCTCAATACCACCTGTGGTAGCATTGGTGTTTTGTATCAGGTCCAATAAATACCACCTCATTAAAAACACTGTGCAGAAACCATGTTTCTGACATTAAAATTCACCAAAACACTCATGTTTCAGCTTTCATTTTTGGTACACATTTAAAATGTATCACGGTCACAAGAAAACAGTGCTGCTGTTTTCTTGCTGTACCAACACTGAAGTTGCAGTGAATTCTTATTTTCAAAGTCAAACCCAGCCATTTAAAATCTACTAATTAAAACAAGAAATAATTAGCTGAGCTTGTGGTATGGGATGATAGTAATACTTAACTCATAAAACCCTTTGCAGGAACTCATAAATAAAAGCTAAGTTTTTTTTTTTCTGATTGTCATTAAAGTAATTAAAAGAAGACATGTGCTTTTTAGAAATACTGCCAGGGGAATCCAGGAATATCAGGATGCAGGCAGGTGGGGGAAGCGTATTTTACAGTGGTTTCATTACCTACTTTCTGCTAACATAAATATTTGGCAACAACAACAACAACAAAATCACACTTAATAGCTGCAAAAACCAACAAAATGCTATAGGATTAAAAAAATACCCATTATAAAGGTACTCTTAGGAAGTATGACTATTTTATAACAGGGTAAAATTTTAAGAAAGTAATCAAATTATGTATTTGGTAAAAATATATTTGTGGGAAACTAAGAATAGAAACATCAGTTTTTATAAATACCTCACGTTTGATTTTCAAATGGTTCCAAGTTCTCCACCAACTCCCCCAGAGACATAACCCAGCAGGAAGTCTTTGATGGTTCTTTTACTCTTCCTCTGGGCAAAGATGGCATGCGTGTGCCATGTAACATTTTGCTGCTAATAACTTCCCAGCTTCAGACTTTCCGGGAGTGGTTGTGGCTGTTTTTGTTTTTGTTTTTTAGTAGCCTCTAACATCATGTACATTTAGCCTATTATTTTTAAGTCGTGTCAGGAGCAAATAGTTTTACTTTTGGGTGTTTTGTGTTTTCAAAAAGAAGAAAACCACCCATAAGCTGAAACAACAGAAGACTTTGAGAGTGTGAGAAAAATATTTTTAAGCTTTGGATAGGATGATCATTTCCCCTACTTTAACATCAACATGAATTCCAGCCAGCACCACAAGAGTCAGCTTTGGAGGAAGAAACACAATCTGTACTATGAAACTAGACAATGCACACAACTGGAGAAAATGATGTGACTTGATGTCTTTGCCACGGAGCCCTTGGAGGCTAGAGAATGATAAATTTCCTGAGAAGTGGTTTGAACTAGACATTAGAACATTCTTCTAGCTGGAATATTAACCACATTTTCCCTTTTGCTCCTTTATTATGGATGAAAGGCAGTGATGTCGACTGGGGCCACATGTAAGGGGCAGCACACCTACCCTTCGGGCATGGATTTTTGCCTGTAAGTGCCTCCACCAGAGCCAGTCTCGCTGGATGAAGACAGGTTGCTCGGGGAGTTACGGCACTGCTGGGACCTTGCTAGAGCCATGGATGAGACTGTCACGTAGATGTCGGAACCAGGAGACAGCCTGTGAACACAAACCAGAAATAGTAAGTCAATCCAAGGAGAAGTCCCAAGGCAGTGCATGATGGATAATATCATATAAACGTGACAAGGAAAGTGACTTCATGGAGATAGTGAAAACGAAGCCAGCTGGAGGCCTACAAAAGAAACTTCCCCATAAAACTACTCCCTAAGGGAACAGCTAGAGAATGGCCCTACAGGGGGTGGGGGTAGGGGACATAAAAAAATAACAGGGGGGGGGAAAAACATGTATGTTTCCCAAAGCTGCCAAAATTCAATGCACGGAATTGCTTATACAGTTTCCTAGGATGGCAGTGCAGAGGATAATTGAACCCCAGTGACATTAACATAGCAATTAATTCCAATTTTTCACACTAATTTTCCCAGAGTATATGACCACAGTGAGACTAGTGGATTCTTTGTATGTGTCTTTGTTTTCCAATTTTATTACTCAAAGCCTGGAATGAATACTTAGATTTTGGTGTTTAGTATTTATAAACGTGGTTGATAGCGTAGTATCACCATATAAAAATCTCCATGAAAAAAAAAAAAGCCTACAATGCCAGATATTGAATTTAATTGGAATTACTGAATTTATAGATTATCACAGTAGAGGTATACTCCACAGATTGCTCACCTTGCTGATAGGCGCTGGGGACAGAAATCAGAGCTCTGTCATCAGGACAGATGTAGATCCTCTGCTCTCACAGACAACTGGGCAACCCCAGGGACATCAGTAAGTGATTCTGGCAACTGTGACTGGGTGTGAAATACAGCTTACTACTAATATTTTAGTTCAGGAGTGAAAGCTGGCACAAATCCTGACTCTTGCACTAGGGTAAGTCATTTCCATGGGATAGCTGAGAAAGTGGAGTCTAAGTCGTTCGTTCAGTAAGCCAGGCCTCTTGACTGTCAATCCACTGTGTTATGCTAAGCAATTGTTGAACGCCAAAGAGGCTGGGTTTTCTTACTTGGACAGCCTGCAGTGGGTCTGCATGGTCAGTCAGATGCTTTTGCGTGAGAAGATACCTTTGTCTCAAACCAATGTTCTGAAGCCAGGGGAGAGAACCTGATTCACTGAAATAGAGCATTTTCTAAAGGTGAACCCATGTGCCTTCTGTCTCAGGGCAGGATGGGGTTTCGGGTACAGGAAGTTGACAGAAGAGATAACAAACACAATGAGAAGCTTTTGTAACAGAACAAGAATAAGGATGGGTGCTGAGAGTATTACTCCCAAATCCATCTATGCCCAAGAGGTAGATCTGACTTGAGAATCCAGATCTCTCTGCTCTGAGAAGAATCTCCTGCCATCTCCTAGACCTCTTTACCGAATGCTCTCAACAGCAACTCAAATTAAATCATGTCAAACCTAACAGGTTTTTCCATTCCCTTGTCCCCCGTCAATCCTGTTATTTGTTATCTCAAGCTAAGCACCTTTCCCCTTCGTCTTCCATGTCGATTAGTCTAATTAAGTTCAACTTTTAATGAGTACAGTGTGTCAGGCACCCTGGGTGCTGGTCTTGACAATACAAAGACTAGGAAAGTAACTGGTCTTCAACCCCTCGATCGCCCTCCCAACTCCCCCATCTCCAGCCTGGATTGGCATAACTGTGGAATGTTGTAGAACAGCTGCCAGAAGTGTTTCATTGTGTAAATAAATAACAACTGTCAAAGAGAGGGAAGTCCTTAGTAGCAACAGTCAACTCTGTTACCCTTTCTAACTGGAGAAGACTAGCTGATCTTGTTTTTTTCCCTCATTACCCCTCAGCCACCACTCATTCTTCTAGCACATGTGCCCCAAGTCTGGTCCTGACCTTTCCCATGTGGCCCTTGCTTGGAATGAGGCAGCAGAATGGTAGCAGACAGGGAACCAGCTGGGTGGGGGTGGGAGAGGGGTGAGAGGCTCCAGATAATCATCAAGTAGTGATTGAGAGTTTGACTGTAAATTAATTTTATGCCATAAAAGACCAATCTAATTCTGTTCGACTATGTAGCATCTTAAAAAGAAAAAAAATAAAATAAAGCCCCAGAATTTATCCTCCAAAAGCCAGTCGCCAGAAGAACTATCTTAGGCCAGAACCATGTCATGGACTCCACCCTGAGAACAAACGTCTTCTCTCTCCCAGGTCCTGGCACACCCCCCAGCTTCGTTCGCCCTAGGAAATGCGCCCGGTGGGGCAGCCCAGGGAGAGGGATGTCTCTCTCCCGTCCGTCCACCGCCGATGCCACTGGTCTTCGATTTCCAGCCTCTGTCCACCCCATTCCTCCGGTCTCCACTATGCCAAGTCATCTGACTACTAACATGCTCTCTGTAGCTTCCCTTTGCCTATAGAACAGAGGGCCGAATCCCTGGTCCCTTCTTCCAGGCTTTGGACTATCTTGTCCAAGCCCTCCCTCCCCTCCATGCTTTCTGCCTGCATCCATGCACCTTACATTCTGGACAGATTCAATATGTCCTATTTTTAGACTCTGCTACCATATGCATACTTTTACTCATCTTGTCCGCTCTCTTTCCTCCTTTCTGATATAAAATCCTTTTTCTCAAGGCTTAATTCCAAAATCATAATCCTGAATTTATAGATTAGTTAGAACCTCCTCGAGTACCATGCAGTCTGTTCTTTGCGCCATCACAGCACATCCTTCAGCATGGTTAGTTTTACATGTGTCTACTTTCCCAACTAGATTTGCCCCTTAAGGGGCAGGGCTGAGCCATTTTATCTTTACATCTCTGGTTGCTTAAAACATGTTTGCTGAATGAATGAGAATCCCTGTCAGTAGTGCAGAAAATGAAGGACAGTAAGTGGGTTCAGAATAAAGGCCCACAGTGACATCAGATGCCCAAGCTAGGGGTTCTCAGCCATGGTGGGTCTACATCAGTTGAAAAACAGTTGGTCGCTAACAATAAAGGGCCCCAATTATTGAATATTATACTAAAAGCAACGAGAACAGATTCAAAGTTAATATTCTTCCTTAAATGTGAGAAAAAGGAATGATGGACTTCTACCCAGACACCCTTGAGCATATCATCACTCTGACATATAATGGTAATAGTAAGCAAGAGAACTTACTATTAATGGCTCCTCTGGGTATTATCCAGTGGAGCAAGTAAGGACACCAAGTATGCCAGGCCCTTGGAGGAATGGTATGAGAAGCTAGGAAAAAAAGGCAGAGTTCCTAAGTTCCTCCTGTTATTACCAGTCTTGTCATTGCTGCACAGACTCAGAGAAATACTAGCTACACAGCTGGTTCTCTCATGAGGATACAGACTCAGGAAAGGAGTATGGGCAGGGCAGCCACAGTGGGTCAGGGATCAGTGGGGTCCTGGAACACTGGCTCATGCCTACTTTGGGTAACATGTTTTGATAAAAGAGAGATCAAGACACCTATCTGAGGACTGTAAAAGAGACCTACCTTTATTCTTTTCCATTAAGACCTCTCCCTAATTTCCCGCTGTTTATTTTGAAATAATCAGAGGGGGGCTGGAGTGGAGGAGGCATAGGAGAAGTAAATTACAAAGGAAACTAGGTAGGGAATAAGGAGCAGCATGGATCCAAATATAACAAGACACCATACTCCTTTCTGCCTTAAGAATTTGGCCCTTATAGACTCATAATACAGAGAAACTTCAAACGCAGTTTCATTTGTAGGTGCTTTGCTTTTCCTATCGTGCAGAGGAGGAGGTATTACAGAATGATGGAAATTAAGGAAACACAGTACAAGCATGTTCATATGGTCAGGGCCAGTGCAACATCCGGAAGGCCCGTGATATTCCAACTGTCTTCAGGGTAAGCGAGTAATGCCAGTGAACTATATGTATGGTGAACCTTCAAATGTTTCTGTTTCTGTGAGAAGTGACCACTGATTCCATAGGAAAAGTCAAGATGTAACTTTTACATTTGTATTTAGAGCTTGCTTTTCTTACTCTGCTCTCCAAAACGTACATTAATTTAAAATATCTCATGCTAGTTCTCAACCTCAGCTCTTTTATTTGGCAAATGTATCAGAAAATTCTACTTGGTTACTGGAGTCATCCCAAAGTGAAAAAATAGCATTTCCAGAAGGCCAGCATTCACTCCCATCCCTTTTTTGCATTTATATAACTCAATAGTGGCTTTGTTTTCGGTCTGTTCACACACATTGAACAAACAAACAGAAACTGATGGAATTCCACCCAAATGTTTTTACCAATCTAGATGTATGTATCGCGGACAAAAGAATTTCAGAATTAGCCCTTATTCTGACGACTTACTATTCTTTTCAAACACATTGACACTGATACCATCACACAAATATTATTTGAGAACAGACCTTGTTGAGGGAGCGGGAGATGCCGCCGGCCTGGCCCTGGCAGCTCACTTCTGCCAGAGAGAGCTGTGGTCATCACTCAAGCTGGGCTGTGTGCTGTCCTGCCACTTTGAAAAAGGGTACCCCCCCAAACTGGCTCACACAGGAAGCCAGCATGCTGACTTCTTGAATCTCCATCCCCCACCACCCACTGTACTTTAAGGGTTGCTGAGGCCAGCGAAGAGTTAGTGAAAGATCCCAACCAAGGCTTTTCTTCTCTTCTGAGATAAACTGAGATCTTTCTACTTTCTCTTCATCTTGAAGAGCTTCCGACATCTGGGTATTAATGCCAAATGGGTTTACGGGACTAACATTAACACATCTTTCAGTTGCTATGAGATTTTTCAATTCTGTGGAATGTAAGAATTTTCAAGAATGCGCTGGTCACCGTGAGAAAGGAAACATCTAAACCTTTCAGTGTTAATTTCAGCAGATTCTTTCCTCCACATTTTTGTAAATTTAGCCAAGAAATAACTAAATGTTTTTAAAGTAACTGATATTAAAAGTTCTCTGGAGCTTCCTATTACTTCCCTCTGCAGAAATAAAACACCAGGACCTTTTGATTCTATGAAAAATGCAGCAACTGCAAAAGTCATGATCATCAGCCAGACAGACAATACCTCCATAGTCTCCAAGACTCCACTAACACCAACTTTTCATTTATATGCAATGCATTTCACTGCAATGAGAACAAAGAGCTGAATGGAATGGACATTTAGGAAGAGGTGGTCCAATTTCAGAATCAGTGCATTTTCCAGAATCATTCTCATACCAGGGTAAAAGGGAGAAGAGACTTACCCACAAAACTCAGATTTCTAATAAAATAACTCTTGCTTTTTTACAGCACCCTTCCCATAAATCAGCACACAGGACTATACACAATCTATTAATGTTAACATTAATAGATTCTCACTGAGTTGATCTCTTCAGATTGTGATGGGTTATAACTTATCAACTTATGGATAAAGAATTCTCAGATTCCAAGTGGCTACCTCTAAGACATTTTCCTGAGTAATTATATGTAGGTTTAATGATGCCTCTCTCTCCTGCTTTGTACTCCAAAGTGACAGCACTGCCTAGATGTGTCCAAGGAGATAAGGCCCTCTGTAACCCAAGCGCCATTGGTGGAATGATGGTAAAAACAAGAGAAGGTTTCAAATAGTACCAATGACTGACAAATTAGATACTTGAGTCCATAATTAAGCACAGCACTTTACCACAACTTAGCAATTAAAATGCTGTTCACCCAGGGAACATGAGGACCAAGTTAAAATCTGTCTTCAGCAATATATATCAACCAGGATTCTTCCAGAATTATGTAAAAAACAAAACAAAACAAAAACCCTCACAAATGATTCAAGGTAATGTAATCTGGTGCTATCTCCAGACTAGAGTTTGAACAAGCTATATTCAAATTCAAGCCACTCGTCTCTATGTCTTTTCATCTCTTCCTACCGTGTTCTTTGTGAACCAGAGCTACCCCTGGCTTTTTGACCAGTCTATATCAGCTGTTTGGACTGAATCATGGAAATCCTGTTCTGATGAGCCCCCTGTGGCAAAGTCAATTTACAACAAGGACTAACTCCCTTCCACAGTTAGGAAAATACAGCAATTCATCACAGTGAGATAAATGGATCATCACGTCACAGTAGCTGGCAAGCTGTTAGAAGTTCACAGCCTGGCACACATCATAGGTGCCTCTTAGGAAGAGTCAATTTTATATCTCAGGGTGACTCTAAAGAACAGAAAATAAAAATGGACTACTTGCAGGACCAGCTACATAATTCATGGGGCTCAGTGTAAAATGAAAATGAAAGTCCCCATGTTGACACAGTATTGCAAATTTTAAGACAATGACAGCAGAGCATGAAACTCAGTATGGAACCTTCTAAGCAGGGGTCTGTGCAACTGCAAGGCTGCACTCCCATGAAGCTGGCTCTGACTGCAGTGCATGTGACTGGGCCTCCCAAGCATACATGCATGCACTCATTTGACAAATATTTCTTGAACTCTTGTCTATGAATGGTGGTAGGTTTCATTCAAGTAGCACAGTGGTTAAGAGAGAGGCTCTGGAGTCCAATGGCCTGGATGCTAATCTCAGCTCCACCATTAACTCCTGTCACTTTGCACTGATTATCCCATCTCTCAATCCCTGGGCATCCGTATTTGAAAACAGAGCATGAAGAGCAACTGGGCTCTGGGTAGATGAACTGAGAAAACTCAAACAAATGACTCAATAGAGCCTGGCCTAGAATATGAACTCAGTAATATCATATACTTATAGTTTTTTTAAAAAAATAGATTTTATTTCTTTATTCATGAGACACAGAGAGAGAGAAGGAGAGAGAGACAGAGAGAGACAGAGAGGCAGAGACACAGACAGAGGGAGAAGCTGGCTCCATGCAGAGAGCCCGATGCGGGACTTGATCCCGGATCTCCAGGATCACGCCCTGGGCTGAAGGCGGCGCCAAACCACTGAGCCACCAGGCCTGCCCTATCTACTTACAAGTTTTTAAGTAAAACACAAGTAAAATGGAACTGGCATGAGGGCAATACACACAGAGTGCAGGCGGGCTCAGGCAGGTTAGAAGCCAACTCTTACTGTGAAAACCAGGAGAAAGGAAGCTTTATGAAGAAATGCATGTGAAATAAGTCTGCAGGAAACCAAGGATTTCCACAGAAGTCAGGAGCTAGGACTCATGAGTGTAAGGGTGTATGTGATTGCCATGATGCTGAGTTAGGCTGGAGCACTATCCTGGGTGGGAGATCTGCAGGGGTTGTGACTGTGGGTCTTGCAGGGTGAGCTCCTCTATGGTAAGCTGAGGAAACACTTCCCTTCTCTGTCTGGTAACCGGGACGCATAGAAGGTTCTATAGCCAAGCAGTGGTATGGCCAGAGCTAATCCAGAGCATCTATGTGAGCAGGCAAATTTGAGGGAGATATAGACAGATATGAACCCATTAGCCCACTAAAAACATTTGTCTCTTCGATTAGTCCTACTCTCCTCCACCAACATTCACTAATCTTTCATCAAAAGAAGTCACAATCAAATCTTTAGTGAGAGGCTAAGTGATTTTTTTTTTTTTTTTGACATGCTTAGATTTTAAAGACTGGAAAAAACCAGGCAAGATAAATTCATTCTTTATCACAGTTTACAAATAAGAACATGGGAAGCAGAAGCTGAAATATAGATGCCATGCTGGCCTCTGCTCAGAGTGGCTGCCCACAGGCAACTTCCTCGAGGGGTCTCTGAGACCCCCAGCCCTCTCCACACAACTGGCCTGAGCTAGGAGAAGAGAAAAACACCACCACATAACCCACTCTCCTTTCCTACAAAACCCTACCAGGACTTGGGCCTGAACCATCTGCAGACTAGTCCATCAATTATTCACAAGCACATATTGCTAACCATGGTTCAGGGCTGCATCACATCTTCATCTCTACATCCCTATTTTTATTTTGTGCCATTTCATATGCCATCATCATCTGTCATTTTAAAAATATAATGGGAAACCAAAAGAGTCAAGCAAAAAGTGACAGATTGGGACACTCCAGGCTGTTCAATGAGACTGGGTCCTGATTCTCTCCAGAGCGGGAACTGGTTGGGACAATGAATGCCTACACATACATGTTTGCAGGGCCACAAGCATAGGAGTCAGCCCTTCCCCTGCCAGCCCCCCTGATGTATTCACACTAGGTTCCTTAAAATGAGCCTGCAGCTCCATAGCAAGTGGTCCAGGGCCACTTTATGTGGCCTGAGGCAGTGTCTAACAAGCCCTCTTGTGACATGGCCAAACACCCAGCACTTAGCACAAACACACCCAACACAGAAATATATACTCTCGAGTGGGACCCAGCCAAGCACCTAGCACTTAGTACAAACACACCCAACACAGAAATATATACTCTCTAGTGGGACAGCGACTTAACTCTGAAGACCAGCCCTAAGGACACTCTGCCCATCCCGTTATATATAGCAACTGTTTCTCCAAGTCAAAAGGTAATTAAATCTACTTCTCTCAGCAAGCACTTGAATGCTAAGCAGATCCAGAATGGCCACTCTGTAACCATACTGTGTTGATTCTCACAAGTGGACGCTGACCATAGACCCTTCACTGTCCAGGACTCTGAACAAAAGGCTTTTGGGAAAATTTCACCCGGATGATTGTGGCAGTGGATTTGGTAGCTAATTTGTCATAATTATCATTAATTTCTACAAGTTTACATATATGTATTATGCAATCAACAAATAGTAAAGAAAAATGTCAGGGGTTTCAAATATAAGGCAGCAGAATATACTTTTTTTTCTCTGTGAGTTAAATTCTCAATACACGTGTTCATGTAGCTGATGTGCTTTCATCACCAAAGCCTAACTTCTCCATGGGAAGGAGGGTGACAGCAGGACATATGTTAGATCTAGCTTCTAGGAAGGCTGGCCTTGTGTGTGTGTGTGTGTGTGTGTGTGTGTGTAAGAATTGAGGAAGCCCCAGGGCCATGGTGGGCCTCTGTAGAGCCTCCCATAGGTGTGACCAGGCCAGGCCTCCTCGGGCAGTCCTAATGCAGCAGACCCCTTGAGCTGGGTAGGGGGGGTAAGATCGTGCTGCTGGCTGCTCACAGGACTATAGTTCCGTAGTGACGTGGTCACATGCCACCTTACTGCTCTGCCCAGAACTCTTAACTGTTTTTCATAAAATCCTCTTGAAGGTCATTCTAATTTGCATGGATGAGTTTTCCAGAATTTTCTACACCTTCTGCAAATGCACAACTCACCAGGGCTGTTTTCAGCACAGTAAACCGTGACACTGTTGCTGTAGACAACATGACTTCTTTGTGCAAATTCAGTGACCCACCAGATACTTAGCTTGGGTTAGGCTGCAGAGGGACTCACCAGGCCAGGCTGGCAGTGCCACCACAGCCTGAGAGGCGCCCCTCCAGCCCCCCGAACATGATCTGTTTCCCCTCCATGAAGCTGTGTCTGGAAGAGCCTCTACAAAATGACAAAGAGCAAGCACCATTTTCTAAGTCTCAACATGTGGCAGGCCTGTCCTAAAGTTCAGATCAGGTACAGGGTCACCCTACTCCCTTAATCAATCTTCATATGAACTCTAGGGGATGGGGCTGGTGCTCACTGGATTGTTGGCACCCTGAGGTACAGAGGGGACAAGGAACTTCCCACATGGCTTCTAAGTGGTAGGGCCAGAATGTGAACCAAAGCCTCTGTGCTCCTGGAACCTCTGTAGGGTGGAAGCCCTGTGGGAACATCTGTCTGGGCTGGATGCACGACAGCTACTTAGCTGGCCCAGAGAGTAACTTCTGAGCACTTGGAGAGCCTGAGCTGGGGGGCCACACTGGAACATTCTGATCTCATTCCCTACGTCCTTCTGGAGTGCATAAAGGAAAGGGAACGGGGGCAGGGTATGAGGAACTCAAGCACTGTGCACATTTCCTGAATACTTACATAGGAAACATCACTGCAGTATAATCTGAACATGTGAGCCTGCACACCATCTAACTCTAATCCCAGTGTGGATGCCACAGTATGTCAGCTCCTTTGGAGAGCTGCAGGAAAAGGAGCCTTAAGAGACCAGTGAGTTTAAGTCAAGTATGGCCCTCTGCTTTTCCTCCTCATCTTGGCTGATAAATACAATACCATAATTCAAGTTTCCTCTAAACTGAAAGCTTTTATAGGAAATTCAATCAAGAACAACTCACATTTCACTTTGAGTCAGTGTGAGACAGCTTTACTCAATGTACTTTTAAAACAGGAGCATTCGAAACTTAGCCAACAGAAATCAAGGACTTCTACTTGAATCCAGCTTTAATTCTACAGCTTTGTCAGACTACTGAGTCTTCATTTTTACTGATCTTTTAATTTTTATAAAAATGAACTGATTGATCAAGTGTGCACTGAAGGGTGAATGGATAAACAAAATGTGGTATCTACACAGAATGTAGTATTATTCAGCCTTTGAAAGGAAGTGTGAATGGACTGAATGTGTGTCCCCCCTAAACCACCACCACCACTAAATGTATGTGTTGAAGCCCTAATCCTCATTGTAATGATATCAGGAGGAGGGCCTTTGAGGGTGATTAGTCTTAGGTAAGTAAGGTCATGATCCACAATGGGATTATGTATATCCTTGTAAGGAGAAAAAGAGAAACCAGAGCTTCCCTCTCTCAGCCATGTGAGGGTATAGTAAGAAGGTTGCTGTCTGCAAGCCAGAAGAGGGTCCTCATCAAGAACTGGATCTGCTGGAGCCTTGATCTTGGCATTCCCAGCTGCAGAACTTTCCGAAACAAACAACTGCTGTTTAAGCTGCCTGGCCAATGGAGTTTTGCTATAGCTGCCACTACTAAGACAGGAAATTCCAATGCAGATGAAACCAAAGGCACTATGTTAAAGCGAAATAACCAGTCCTAAAAAGACAAATATTTTATGATTCTACTTACGTAAGTAGTCAAATTCATAGAGATGTAAAGTAGAATGGCGGTGACCAGGGGCGGGGAGGGTACAGGAAGGGGCTGTTTCATGGGGACAGTTTCTGTTCAGCTAGGTGAAAGGTTCTGGAGATGGATGGTGGGGTGACTGTACACAGTGCCACAGAACCCCTCACTCAAAAACTGTTAAAGTGGGAAGTTTTAGGTTATGTATATTATACCATAATAAAGTAAAAAAAAAATTAAAAATAAAAAAGGATTTATTTTCTCCTGAAGTGATTTACTTCGGTTCCTGCTTCTTTTAGTTCTTTTGCTTATTGGTTTAATTACTAAATAAGGTTTTAAAAAACTGATGGTGGACCTATGACAATGCCAGAATTTATAGCTGATCCTTGGGGATACAATGATAAATAAGACAGGCTAGAGTTGGAAAAACTGACAAATAAGATTAAAATGAAATATACAGTTGACCCTTGAACCATGTGAGTCTGAGGGGTACTAACCGCCCCCCCCATACCCACAGGTGAAAATACATGTATAACTCTCAATTGTCCCCAAACTTTACTAATCAGCTCCTGTCAACCTGGAGCCTTACTGATAACATAAGCAGTGGATTAACACATGATACATATTGTATATATTATATACTATATTCTTATAATAAAGTAAGCAGATAAAGAGTTTTAAGAGAAGATACATTTTGCAGTACTGCACTGTATTTATTGAAAAAAACCCCGCATGTAAGTGGACCCGCACAGTCCCAACCTGTGTTGCTCACGGGTCAACTATAATAAATTCTGCGAGCACCAGTTGTTAGCTGCGGAAACAAGGAATGGACGGGCAGACCGCGTAGGGCCACGCGCATAAGGCATCAAGGAGAGAAAACCTGGCAACAGAGTCCTTCACGGGGCTGGACCTGGGGTGGCAGGTGGGAAGTGGGCACCCCCGGGGAGGCGGACTCGTGCAGAGGGCGGCGGTGAGGGGCGCCTCCACTGTCATCAGCCTGCCCCGCGCTACGCAGCACAGAGGTGGGGGAGAGCTGCCGTGCCCGAAAAATCCTAGCGTGACCCGACAGCCCCCACGGCCATGACAGGGAGGAGGCTGGAAAACCAGGAACTCAAAGCAGTTTGGGGCTCCTCACTAGACGGCTGTGGGGACGGGGAGGAGGGTGGAGAGGAAGTTGCCAATGAATCCTGGCGCTGCCCTGGACACTCGGGGAGCCGGCCCTTCGCCGTGGGGGGTGACACGGGAGGAAGGAGAGGGGACAGAGGAGCAGTCCACTCGGGCTTGTGAGGAGGAGACTCGCATGACTTTCGGGGCAGACTCGGAGCGGTGTCAGGCAAATGGATATGGAAAGCACAAAGGAGGTCAAGGCAGATACGCACCATTACGGAACTGCACACGGTGACGGCGGACGTTGCTGAGATAAGCGAGCTCCCCCAAGACACTGCATGGTATCGGATTAAAAGAAAAAGTGATAAGGGAGCCACAGAGAACACAAAATTGAGGGGGTGGTGTCGAGGAGACAGGTGCAAAGAGCTGACCAAAAAGCACCAGGAGTAAAGTTTCAGAGGACAGGGAAAGGAGTCCTGAAGGAGCGAGCGGCGAATGGGGTCAGAATCACTGAAGACCATCACATCCAGTGGCTTTAGCTGTAACCGGAGCGATTCCAGTGAAGCTCTAAAGTTCTAGGATTTAAGGGTCCTCAAGTCATGCTAAAAAACTATGATCCAGGTGGAGAGCATCTGGAATGTGCAAGCCCTGAAACTTCTAACCACAGCTGACTTCCTTAACAGAGGAGGAGGAGGAGGGATTAAGTGGCTGCTTGCTTTATGCCGAAGCAGAAAATGACAGTGAAGATTGGTATGGGACTGCTGAAATCTTAGAGATCATCTCCTTATAAACTAAACAGACATATGACTGTCATGCTCTCTACAAGGCTGCACATGCAGCCAGCCTTAACCTCCTGTGGGGAGGTGCTCCCCCAGCTGCTCGGAGCTATAAGCAGCAGGGAAGCGGGGATAGTGGCATCCAGGTAAGACTTAAAAGTACCAATGGTGGTTAAGATCCAACAGCAAATATCTGCATAAAGGCTGGTGATGCTTCAACTTAAAAAAAAGAGAGAGAGAGAGAAAGGAAAATTTCTTACGCTAAGATGCCTGTTGTTTGGCAAAGCCCCTGAAATACCTAAACTTTTCTGAGCATGTTAACACAGATCAGGGCTTCATGGCTGATCCCACACTATGTTTAAACATAGTCATGTGGGGGCACCTGGGTGGCTCAGTCAGTTAAGTGTTTGCCTTCAGCCCAGGTTATGATCCTGGGGTCCTGGGACCGAGCCCTGGGTCAGGCTTCCTGCTCAGTGGGGAGTCTGTTTCTTCCTCTCCCTCAGTCCCGACCCCCAACCCCCACTTGTGTGCTCTAATAAATATATAAAAATTTTAAAAAAACCCTACACAGTGATGTGAGAAGTTCAATGAACAGCAGATATTTTAATTCCATTCCTACCCTTACACTGGAGATAAATTTGAGGCTAAAATACTGATTGTGTCTTATTACCTATTTTTGTTGAATAAATATTTATTCTGTTCATAAATACTACTCCCCATAAATACTGTAAAATTCTGTACTCAAAAGGCCACCTGGAGAGCATAATGCTCACATATGTAAGCCAAAGAGAATTAGACTTTAGTCTATTTAGATAGCAAATGAATCCTCTGTTTTTACCGCATCAGTTTCTCTAAACAATGTATCCAGAACACAATTCAGTGAAATAATTCTTCTTAGAAACTTCAAACACCAACACGTTTTGGTATGTTATATAAATCATGCCCTTGGTATTAAAGGAAAAAGGAAAATCTGTTCCACAAGTATTTTTTTTTAATTCTTTCTAATGACCTTTAAGTCTGGGATCTTGCATAAAAATGCAAGAAAAACTATGCTTCTACAAGCAGTAAACTGGTGGTGTTATCTACAGTGAACCGTGGTGGAAGCAGCCAGGGTGAATGAATCAGGCAGATTTGTGTAGCAATCTCGGCAGGGCACACTTGAGAGAGCTGCTGGCTTCAACTTAAATACAGCTGGTTTCTCTATAGTTAAATACAACTTGCCTAACGTGGGGGAGGAAAATAAATGGAATGAAACTTATGTAAAGGCATAAAGGCAGTACTTTAATCCAGGATTAGGCTCATGCCATTATTGGTAAAGGAAGATTTAAGGTGTAGCAGATCCTGCCATTTATTTTGACCATTTGCGATTCATCTGAAAGGAGTCACACTTTATAGACTCCACAGGTACATATGCAAATGGCACCTAGGGCAGGACTGGTAGGAAGGGGAAGGCCGAATGGGCGAAGAGAGCCTGGCAGCCAGGGGCCTCTCTTACCCATTTCAGTAAGGTGTTCTGTTCTCAGTAACACCATGAAGGGGATGCTTTCCAGTTATATTTTATTATATTTCATAGAGAAAATTATACTCCCGGGTAAATATCTGAATCTGAGGATTCATGGAGGACTCAGAAGCATTCCTGATGAATGGCATGAGTCTATTTTGTATCTAAATATCCTCGAAACAGTAACAAAACAAAATTTCTCAAGTATTACCTTCTATTTGTGACTCCAAGTTAAAAATTAAAAAGAAATATGTAATGTATTCCTAAAAGTGAGCAATGATGGGAATAGGAAATTGAATGCTTAAGTTTTCACAGAGGAAGAATATCCAATTACCACATATTTCAAAAGGAAGATGAGCCAAATAACCCACATACCCTCTATATGTAGAACTGAGATTTTATAAGCCACCTAAGCCTCCACCATAAGAGCTGAAGTATTACTCCAGTGTCTTAAAGAATACCTGAAACTCAGTCTTAGAGGGAACTGAGGTTAAATTTCTCCGAAAACCACTATTAGCCTCGCTCTGCCACTTTCATTGTAAAGCTCCAACAGTCCTAGGGCTGCTCCTATGGTCTTATAGGGGGAGCACTCAAATTCCTTCTCCCCAGGGGTGGGGGACTGGGTGGTGGTGAAGATGGAACGGCAGACACAAGTCACGTACCTCCAGAAATCACCTCTGGAACTCAAAGAGCTCCATCTGGAAATAATGGAGCTGATGTATTCTCTAGCACTAAAAAGCTGCTTGCATTATAAGATGATAGTTAACTACAAAAAAATATTCCCACTTTTGAAGTCAGGATGTCCAGCAACAGGCTTTAGTTATTTTTTTTTATTTTTTTTCAGGCTTTAGTTTCTGTTGCAGAAATTAAATTCAACACAGAATCAAAATATATCCTGTTCTTTTATTATACGGAATACTGTATAGAGAAAACAACACAAAACAATTTAACTTGTAAAAGTCTGATGACTGTTTCAGAAGAGAAAGAAAATAGCACTAAGAAGGTCCTTGTCTAAACAATGATTTCCTAGGGTTCATCTTTCCAAATGTGGGCCAAATCATGAATTCCAGTTCATACACACACCTCGGGGAAAGCCAAGTTTGGAATGTGGAGAACAAAGAGTTTATTCAGAGATCTCTTGGATGTTTTTCCTCCTCAAAAATGATGAAAACAAGAGGAGTCCAGATGGGAAAGCAGCCACTTGGGGAGAGTAGTCTTTTATTGAGATAAAATAAGAAAGCTCTGTAAGTAGATCTCTAGGATTAAGCGAGGAAGTTTAGAAAGACAACTCGTTTTTTGATGTTGTTGCCCATAAATTATTTCTATCTGATATCCTAATATTTCTGAGCTAGTTAAGTGACAATGTCTTATGCAACAGTTCAAAAGTTAAACTAAGGTAAGAGACATCAGTGTAGTTTTTAAAACCTCCAGCTTTCTGCTCCCAATCTGAACCAGTCAAAGACTTATTTGAGCATAGCTGGGGCCCACTTTCTTTGGTGCCCCGTTTCCTGTTGTTCACTTGAACTAGACTCACATTTTGGTCTGAGATGTGATCAAGACAAGCAGAAGTGCTGAGGAAAGGGCGGCAAACAGAAAGAAGTTGGCTTCTAGTGGGCGACTATCAGCTTATTGAATTAAACTGTATCCTTCATTAGCATAGGTAATTTACAGTATCATTATTTAAAATTTTTAATAATCTTTATTAAGAAAGTGACACAAATATAATAAAAAAAACCTGCATTCTTTTGCTACTATTGTATCACTTCTCCCCAAAAGACGAAGACTGTCAAAGATGATAATATGGTCAATGTCCCCTCAATGAGTCTGCCAAGTTCTAACCCACGTAAATCATTAAGTGTGCCGTGATGGTTTCTGTTGCTATCACACAGAAATGAAAGCACAAAGCACAAATACCACCAACTTAGAGCTGAATGCTTTGCTGGAATGTGTCCTCATGCATCCTTATGGCTTTAGAATGATACCATGCTTTGAAAGCCACTAGGGCATGCACCTGTTTCTGTTTCAATTCCTGATTTCTTTTTTTTTTCCCTTTTTCTTTTTTTTGGGGGGGGTGGGGAGGAGGAGGCAGGAAGAGAGAGAGAGAGAGAAACTTAAGCAGGCTCCATACCCACTGTGGAGCTGACATGGGGCTCAATCTTACAACCCTGAGATTGTGACTTGAGCTGAAATCAAGAATTAGATGCTTAACTGAGCCACCCAGGCACCTCACAATTCCTGATTTCTAGGAAAATATGGGACAATGTAAAGCTAGTGCTTGTGGGTCTGGTGCTCTTTAAATCTGGGGCCGAGATTCAGAGCAAACCTTTAAAGGCACACTCACCGCCTCTCCAGTGGGCGTCCGTCACTGGAGATGCTTCGAGGGATGTTGGCAGCTCTTTCTGGAGGAGGCATCTTCCCATCTCCTTTCCCAGCATTCAGCCTCGAGGTCATGGGACTCTGCACCTGCGAGGGGACTTGAGGCGAATGAGACCCCTTGTTGGCATTCCTCTGCCATTTGTTATTATTTCGGAAGGGAAACTTGAATTCATATGATACCCCTTCATTCATCTTGTATTCCATCACTGGCATGCGGTAGGTTTCAGAGCAACTCCTATCAGGGGCACAGAAAGAAGAAAAATTAATATTGCTTTTTCTTGTGGGTGGAACCACACTGTTTCTCATTAACAGTTAAAATGGATCAAACACATCATCCTTTGTTTCAAACTGTCTTTTAATCATTGGGCCCTGTAATTACTGTCCTTTCAAAAACCAGAACCCCAGGAAGTACTATACTGGTATATTTTCTCTTGCTCAGTCTCAACTAAAGCATCTAAGATATGGAGTCTTGAAAAAAGCAGTGAGGTTCACAGTCACCCTGGTGGGTGGGGGGGGACAGATAAGGGCAGAGTCAGTACTGAGGCCTGAGGAGGGTGGGCCACAGGCCAGCAGAACCCTAAGACTGGGCCTCAGAGGAAGCAGGCAGTCAGCTTTACACATCCTTCATTTAGTGTCATGACTGGGGACCTAAAAAGGTATTGAATTTGTTTGGAATCTTAATAGTCAAAAAATTAAGTGGTGATAAATTCTGAAATCCAAATTGAGAGCCAAATTTAGCTCAGGAGGAGAAAACAAAAAGCCAATTATAGAAATTCTGCAATTATCCTATCACCAGGGAACAAAGCATAATATGAAATCAGATCCCCCTCCCCCCACCAGCAAACAGCTCCCATAGCTGGGCTGACCCCACGTAGCAGCCTGAGTGAAACTGATGCCCCAAATGTCCTCTGTAGCTTTACCCCCCTTTCTTGGTGCTACTGTCCCAACCCCCAAACCTTAAGATATGTGGAACTTACTCTCCACTTCCTTTACCCAAACAACCAAGGCTCAGTCTATTATAAACTTGACTGATGGACAAATTACTGAGAAAAACCTATGCCCAATAAAGCATTAACTCAAACTGTGTACTTGGTTTTCATTACTAAGCAAGAAAATGACTTTTTTGCTTAAAGGAATTTCAAAGACTGAGCAGCGGGTGGGGGGACTGGTAAAGGAAGGGTTAAAAGTGATTCTAAAACACTTTTAGAGAGGAAGGAGAGTCCACACAGTACTGTCCATGGAGACAGTGCAAGCTAGCAGCCACATGAAAAAAGTAAAAGGGAACGGGTGAATATATCTAAGACACTACTGTTTGAACATGTAATCAATAAATCAATATAAAAAAATTAGCGATTAGGTGATGTACACTCATCTAAATTTGGTGTGTCTTTTACATGTATAGCACTTCTCACTTCGGACTAGCCACATGACAATGACCCCTTAGCCACAGGTGACTTGTGGCTCCTGACTGCACACAGAGTACAGGTCCAAAGCTTGGGTCTTGATTTGGGAAATGGGCTTGTGTTGGTGGGAGAATAAGCACAGTGGAAGGCACCAGTGTGTCAGGTAGGACTCCTGGCATTTCTAACGTGTATGCTGCAACGTGCCCTCTCCCACACCTCCACGAGAGACATGGGTTTTCAGAAGGGCTGCTTCTGAGGCACGTGTATTTGCTGGGATCCTTGCCTGCTCAGTCTCAGCCTCAGTATCCAACAGGCACCTTTTCTTAGAGTTTTCTTACCATTCCTGATTCCCTAAAAGCCTAAGTTAACCTTAATCTGATCCTCTGCCCAAGGTTCCACTGTACCCCTTAGAAGTTTTAATGACAGTGGCTTTCAAACATTTGGGACCATGAGCCTAGTAAGAGATACATATTACACTGTGATGCAGCCCAGCCACAAATACACACACACACACACACACACCCTTTTATTCTACTATATTCTCTGTTAGTCCATTTCATTAAAGAAACACACTGAATGCAGCTTCCTAAATGAATTTCATGATCTATTTAGGAGTTACAACCTGCAGTGTGCAAAACACTGCTTTATGGCACATCTGACATGACTTCTGGCAGATAATGACTTCTTATGTAATAAACCTTTCCTCTTGATAGGAAGGAAGGAATGTCACCTCAAGCTTTGACATAATTTTTAGTTTTGATTCTGATAGTTCCGACAAAAAAGCTGCAATACTTTTTTGGTTCTTAATAGAGATATTACTGTAGTATGGCTTGAAGTCTTCCATTTCTGACCAAATATGGCATATTATACAGTCAGTTGTGCTCTGGGTCTATAAATATAATGCAAGAATGCTACAGCGTGCAAAAGGGGCAATAATAAAAACTTGCAAAAATCCATGGGAAAATTTCCTTCCACCCAAAATCAGGACTAGCTCTTGCTTCACTTCAGCAGTGGTCTGTTTTAACTTGTAAATTAAATGAATCATATCATTTCTACAGCATTTATACACATACACACAACACACACACACACCTTCTTTCTGTTGGGTGCTAGCAACCAGCACATATTCAGAACATTATTTTCATCTATTTTGGGCACTTTTTTTTTTTTAAGGTTTTATTTCTTTATTCGAGAGAGAGAGAGAGAGAGAGAGAGGCAGAGACACAGGCAGAGGGAGAAGCAGGCTCCATGCAAGGAGCCTGACACAGGACTTGATCCCGGGACTCCAGGATCATGCCCTGGGCCGAAGGCAGATGCTAAACTGCTGAGCCACCCAGGGATCCCCAAGGGCAAAAACTTTTCAAAAATGTCCCAATAGGTCATGTTTTCTCTTCACCACATCCACAACCCCCTCCCTGCCCCCCCCCCAACAGATTCTCCCGTTGGCTTTAACTCCGTGGTACCCGTACATGCACCTTTACAGGCACAGGCTGCTTCATGTCCATACTGCATCATGGCAGATGGTAATAAGTAACTAATGATAATATAAACAAATCTAATGTATTATGTAACAGACAAGCTGCTTTCATCTCTGGGGCCTTAGCTTCTTTGGGAAATGAAAGATTTGGAATTGGTAATCACTGAAGTCTCTTCTAGTTCAAAAAACTCTTTCAAATAGTCTTTTAAGCTACATAACATTTCATGGTAAAATCGGTTAGAAGACTCCAGTAGCCAAAAATTTTGTCTTTTCTTAATCTGTATTTCATTTCCACCACCTCTAACGTGGGGCTAGAAACTTCCTGCACAGTCGATGATAACGGGATGCATTATGATAAGGGAGAGCAGCAGGGAGAGAAGACTCATTCACAGAAAAGAAAAACAGCAGATCCACAATGCTAAACCTTGGCCAACTCGCCATGTCTAACTGCCATCCACGATGGGACAGACCACTTGCTAGCTTCCCATCACTTACTATCTCTGAAAATATAAGAAGGATATGTGGAATCAAGAAGTCAGTTGTACACTGAAGAACAAAGATAAAAGCTGGCTTTTAGTGACACACAGGAAAATTCATAGAAGGATTTTTATTACGTCATTCAAGTAGGTGTGATGTTGAACAGCAGTGAACGCTGACAACAGGCCAGACGCTAATCTGGCAGCGCCGCAGCAGGTCTAGAGTAGGCACTATCATTATCCCCACTCTCTTAGATGTGAGGGAATGGAGGCCTGGAGAGAGTAATCCACCAGAGACTGTAAGGCCAGGAAGTGGCAGAGCCAGGATCTGAACTCCCAGAATTAATCTATGTGGAAATTAGATTATTTAAATCTAACTTAATCTCATTTTAATCACTAACTGAAGAATACATCTACTCCAAATCCCCAGACTTCTCCACTTCCAGGGACCACTCATTTCACTCAGGGCACAGTCTGCAACAAAATGGAAAACTTAACATTCTTTAGAGAGTGATGGGCGACAGCAATTACAATTTCAGTATTTCAGGCCTACAAGACACATGGCACCATGTTGAAACCCGGCTGGTTGAAAAGCTACTCCTCCTCCCTACTCTTTTTCTCGGTCTTTTTATTCTTTCTTTCTCCTTTGGCTTCTGATTACCCATTACTCTCAACCTTTCAACACTAAGAATACAGATAGAAAAACCATTGTAGGGATCCCTGGGTGGCGCAGCGGTTTAGCGCCTGCCTTTGGCCCAGGGTGCGATCCTGGAGACCCGGGATCGAATCCCATGTCGGGCGCCCGGTGCATGGAGCCTGCTTCTCCCTCTGCCTGTGTCTTTGCCTCTCTCTCTCTCTCTCTGTGTGACTATCATAAAAAGGAAAGAAAAGAAAGAAAAGAAAGAAAAGAAAGAAAGAAAGAAAGAAAGAAAGAAAAGAAAGAAAGAAAGAAAGAAAGAAAGAAAGAAAGAAAGAAAGAAAGAAAGAAAGAAAAAGAAAAAACCATTGTACAGCATACCCAACAGATCATCTCAACAATGGACTCTTAAATCAGTAGTCTGATGTCTGAGGACAGCTAGGTCCCTCAGGTCATGTGATTTGGGTTTGGAAAAAATACTTAACCTCTTTGCACCAAAGCTCTTTGCCTGAAAAATGAGAGATCTGAACCAGATGATCTCTCACAGCCTTTCCTGCTCCAAAGCAGTATGCTTTTGCATTTTGAATACTTGCTTTAAAATGAAGACAAAACTCTGTGATCCGTCCTACGTAAAAAGTGATTTGGTCCTTTTATGTAACTTGTTTGTTTTTAGCTCTTCCTCTTGAATGGTCCTTGATTGCTTTCTTCAAAAGCTGTAGGCTAGTGGCCCTCTACAGAATAAAGGTCCACCACTCCTGTGCAACACCACTCAGAACATCATGATTTCATGTGGGTGAAATCTCTAGCAGGCTGTTTTTCATCTTGCCAAGAGAATGGCTGCTGAGGATTCGGAGATCACAGGCACCAACAGACAACCACAGGTCACGGGCTCCAGCACTCCAGAGTCAGGATCGGGTGGGGGTGAGGGGCCCCTCCTGATGTCTGACATTTCATCCCCTGGGAAACTTTCTGGTAGAGGCGTGAATAAACACTGAATCCCTTCTGCAGGACTGCTTGCAGCAAGTTACGTCTTCACTGGTCCCACTTGATGGGTAGGCAGTGATGGAACCTCTCCAAACCCTCTTCTCATTGTTTTAGTGGAAATGGAAGACTTTTTTTTTAATGCCCAATACACAGCAGGGGTTCAGGAACTTTACTTTACTTCCCCTGTCCTTGCTTCTCTTAAAAACAACTTTAGTATGAATACAATTCATAGAGGATCTGCTTATGTCCTAGAAATATGGAAAGAGTCCTATTTTATTTTTGTATTACTGAAGCCCCACTTTACTGTTAAACTGTTTTCAGTAAAACAAAAAGCCTCCCTTTTCAAAACTGTGGACTCTCCCATGTGAACACACACGGGTGTTTGTAGCTACATAGGGTCAGCACGCCAGGCGCGTGTGACCCATCAGGATCCTGGCCACCTGGAGCAGCAGGTGGCTGAGGGGCCGTGGGACAGGGGATCCAGAGGATGCCTATTCCCCCCCGCTGGAGCTGCAGTAACAGCTGACAAAGAGAGTGACTAGTCAAAGAACAGAGTAATCAGTTGCTAGGAAAACAGCAGTGGGAGTGTGAAGTGTGGAGGAGAGAAAAGTGACAGAAGAGCATTATCTTATTTTGTTGAAAATTACAGCAAGGTGTTAATACTTCAACTGTTCCTTTGAAGTTGTTTCTAAAGGAGTGAAGGGAAAAGCAGGGCTTCCAG
Organism: Canis lupus baileyi; assembly: GCF_048164855.1. Taxonomy (NCBI): domain Eukaryota; kingdom Metazoa; phylum Chordata; class Mammalia; order Carnivora; family Canidae; genus Canis; species Canis lupus. The sequence continues at coordinate 46,663,321 of NC_132846.1, read as the reverse complement.
TCCCCCTAAGGCATCCATGGCACCATTTCACACCTGCCCAGAAGGTGTAACTGGCTTTTCGGAGGGAATCCATGGAAGCCGTAGTGTGAAAGGCACATGGTGTGCTTCCCAGGCATGGGGCTGTACGGTGCACTGATCCTTCATCCCAATCTCCCATTCTACACCCTAAAGAGGGCAGGTTCCTAACACCTTCCTGTCCTGTCACTACCAGCTCTACTGGCCAGGAAATTGGCAATCAGTGTCTCAGCAGCACTGCTAGAAGATGAAACAAATATAGCTCATTTATTCAGGGGTGTGCAGGGGCCAGCCTGTCTTGGCTTGCAAAGAGCCGACCATGGGCATCTATCCCAACTCTGAGTACAGTGGTGTCATGCTGGTAGCGAGAAGTCGACCACAGAAGCAGTATTTACATCTTGGGAATCATCAAATGCTACAAATCTAGCTTCTTTTCTTCAATAGAAAGCCAACATACCAGCAGATCCCTGCTTATGCTACATAAATTAAAAAAATAATAATAATAAAAAAATAAAAAAGAAGGATTTGTGCCCCAAGCATACAAAGATGTAGTTAAGAGCTTGGATTCTAAGTGAGATCTAAATTTGCCAGGTAAGCTTGAAAAGTTCATGACTAATCTGAGTCTTGGTTTCCTTAAAACAGAAATAATATTAACACACCTCATAAGGTTGTTATAAGGATTAAATGTCCGAATCCATGTAAAAGTGTCTTTTCTAGGACCTGGCAAATTAAATTTCCAGCAAATGTTAGTTGTTTTTACCAACACAACACAGCATACATATCTGGCTTAGTATATTGCTATAGATAAACTACCTCCTACCACAGATCTATCTATCCAGGGCCAGGCCTCCCAACCCATCTTTCCAGGAACAACCACACACAATTCAATGTTGGTAATGTTGCCCCATCCATTCATCACAAACACTCATGGGCACCTATTCCTTCTCTCCCCACCCCATACAAGCTGGGGAGCCTAGAAGACTGGGGAAAGGCTTCTGAGCAGACTAGATGGCACTACACTATCCATAGACTCACTCGGACCTTTAGTCCTTAGACCAGTGTCTTTATTCTGTACTGTGTGTAATTAAGGTTGACAAGTTACAAAGCTTGGTTATATTCTCCAGTTTAGAGCTGCCTATTTAGAAGCAATCAAGTAGATGATGTGAAGGAGAGGTCAAGAGACAGAAGATGAGTGCAGAGCAGCTGGGGAGTGTCATAAGGACCTAACTACCTATATGACCCGCCTCCAGAGTCATTCCTGAATCCCAGTTCAGCAGAATGCCTAAACATTAATGGTAATGCGCTTCAGGAAACCAGAAAACACCTGGTTAACTAAGGCAGGATATGTGTGTTTAAGCTATTAGACAAAGGGAGTCCACAATATTCTGACAGAGGCACCTCATCTCTGGGCTGTCTAGGCAGTCAGCAATGTTCAGAAACACTACCTCAAGCGCAATCTGGTCTGCAACAGGTGGTCTGATGAACTGAAGTACATGTAGATTGTCATTGCTGCTTACTTTATAAAGGACACAAATAACCCACTGTAACTATTTACACAATCTACCATCGACTGTTCATGAATCTGTGAGAGCTCAGGTGTAGGACAAGTCATGTTTTTAGGGGGGAGAAACCAGGTTAAGGATGTTGTCTTGGCTTTAGAAGGCCTAAGAATTAACTGCCAAAGCTTAAGAGAAACTCTTGGAAAATAATGGGCTGAAAGCAAATTAACTTATTGGGGGGAACAAAATACCTAGTAAAAATAGCATGGACATGCCCAAAGGAGAAAAGAAACAGTTGATTAAATTTGTTCCATCAAGAAACCTCCCCAGAGACCGAGAAATTAAATTTTCAAGAGTGCTGCTGGCTTGGCAGGAGCTAGGAGGGACAGGAGCTCCTGGACTTCCCTTGGCGAAAAGGCTGGGGACCAAACAGCCAAACCATCACGAGCAGGACCAGCTCATGTGAAGCCAATTCCTAACACACACAGATGCAGTTAAGAAAATGCTTGCTAAGTCACGTCCAGGGCTCCAGACAGAGAGGAGAGGTCAAAACAGCACTCTGAATTTTGGAAAGAAAAAGGAATAAGAGTGTCATGGAACATAAAAGAAAGAAGCCTGACAGTCTGTGTTGCTGAGTGTCTCCTAATATTAAGCACTCACTGTTTCTTAGGTACTGGCACAAGATATTTAAGATGGCTATTACTGGCCTTCTCTATCTGTAATGGCAAGTTTAGAAACCCACAGATGTAAATCCTGGGGATGGTCCAAGTCACTCACTCTTTCCAGCTGCTGCTGCCACAACGAAGAAACGAAGAGGGAGCTAAGTCCCGAGTCAGACTTTCCACAGATGGAACTTGGAGCACCACATGTAACCTGGCACGATTCACTACCCCCCGGCCCAGTGGAAGGCGTTCTACATGGTGTGCAAACCCGGCCTCGGATGCCCAGGTTCACAGCTGCCAACTCAGACCTACCTCCGTGGGGTGCAGTCATCGTGAGGGGGGATGATGACGACCTTGACTGTGACGGATGTTCTCAGGAGATCAATCATCTGCTCGTGGCTCAGGGTGGCCACGGCCACCTTGCAGATCTCTACCAGCCGGCTGCCCTGCCTCAGCCCCGCCTGCCAGGCGTAGCCGTAGGGCTCTACATCTGCCACGATGCCCTCATAGTTGACATGGAAGCCAAGCTGCCCTAGCCCATTCCTTCGCAGAGTCATCTCCACCGATTCACAACCTTTTGACACAAACTGGACAAGGAAACAAAAGGTATCATGGTTTAATGCCAGAGGGTGTTAAGTGGCGGACAGGGAACTGGAAAAACACCGCAGGCAGGGTTATTTCTGAATACCCTGCTGCCAGCTGAAGAGCGTCTGGTTACTTCCCCTTCACTAACCCCCATTCATTAGGCCAAAAAGAACATACTTGTTGCATCCAAAGAACTCAATGGCTTCAGTGAGCTTACAAGGAAGCCTCTAACAGAGACCTACAGGGAGCTGGCAGCCAACAGAGGCTGTATTCTGCTACTTGCTTCGCCCTTAAAAAATTCGAGGCAGCAGATGCTCGATCGAACAATTCCTCTCAACAGCTAAAGCAGACTGGCTGGGCTACCTCACCAGCCATCAAGGCAGTGGGATCAGGTCACATGCAAATGGTCTCCAACACAAAAGCACAGCAAATGTGTCTTCTCCCACTGGTTCTACTTTTCCTTCTGAAAAATGATGGAGAATGAGTGTCACGTAGACTCCGCTTGCTTCATACCATCAAGGGAGTTTTCAGAGGAGCCGACAAAACAGCACCCATTTCGTAACTTGCTTCTAAAGTCTGTTCTGAAAGCTTTAGGAAAGGGAAACTGGGTAAGTGGAAGGAAAAGACTCACCTGCAACCTTTTCACAATCTCTTTGATATCCTCACTATTAATTAAACTCTCCACCGAAACACATTCTCCTCGCTCATAGAAGACTTTGAGGCTGGCGTCAGTTGAGGTCCACCCTATCACGTCTCTGCAGGAACAGTTGAAAACCACACTCTTTGTTTCCTGCTCGATGAGAACGATGAACTCGTTGGAGACCCCTAACAGGCAGTCTATTTCCATGGCCTTGTTGTAGTCTTTGGCCCGGACAGCCCACACAATGGCTCCCATGCTGCTGAGCTCAGCTCCTGGATATGGCTTAGACTTCTCCTTCTTCTTGGAGGCCAGAGAGATGAATGGGAACTTGCCAGATGGGTCAATAGGGGTGTTGGTGACATTCTTTTCTGCCAGATCTTTCAGGTATTCCTGGCGTGTCCGAGTTGCCATGGCCCGAAACTTTTCTGATTTATGAGCAGCATTTTCTGCATTAATCACTTTGGCCAGAAGGAAGTCCCTGAACACATTTGACTTAGGGAAAGTGACCCCTTTGGGGATGGGAGGTCCAAAGGAAGGCACGTCTCTGGACCTGGTGACGGCCACACTAAGAGACAAAGCAAAGGGCAAAAAGAGGAGCGTCAGTCCTTCTTGGTCTCACAACATGAGAATAAAATAACACCTGCTCCAAGAAAAAGGTATACCTCAGGAGGAAAAGAACTATCACTGTCCCAAAAGAAATAATATATATTTCTATTTAACATGAGCACACCTTTTCATTCAACCACATTTAGGATTTATAGAACATTAAATTTTTTCTAGTCTTAAAAAACCCAAAAAACTTACAGTAAAAACTTTCCTCTCATTAATGGGTGGTAAACTAACCATACTTCATGAAAAAAAAAAAGTGTACTGTAATATTCTACCTTTAAATACCTACTGATTATTTCTAAGCAGGGGTTACTATAATCAGCATAACCTTTTAGAACAGATTTTCTAAGAACACAATTGTAGTCTCCATTTTAAATATAATGTCTATGTGCACACAGCTTATAATGAAAATATCCAAAGATGCATGACATAAAAGCAATGGATTTTTTTTTAAATTAAACAAATCACTATTTGTTGGCCTATGTAACCAGACCAAAAAGCATAATTTTAAAATAAAAATTGTAATTGCAATATTAAAATGATTATGATTTTTAAGTAATAGCAACAGTGCTTTAAAATCAAATTTTTAGACTGAGCTATTCTTTGGTCCACATTCTCTACCTTTGGTATATGATTCTGACAATTTTTCTGTGAGGAAATAGTTTCCTTTTCCTATTCCTTTAAGCAAGATTGATTTGAGAAAGCTTGCCACAGTCACTTTTCCTGCATAATATTGCTAAAACTGGGACTAAGATAAGGATCTTACGAGCATCTGTAATAACCTGTTATTTTTAATCTCAAAAAGGAAAAAAAATCATGTTTTTCCTAAAACAGTAACAACAAAAGTTAAATGGAAACAGAAAGGTTGTGTAAGTTTTCTGTCATGTTCTAAGACCACATTCTAGGACCTTAGTGAAGTTTGAGAGGGCTGGAAATGATGTTTTTAACAGACTGAATGTCCATCTTTTCAAATTATATAATTATTTTAAAAGTCAGTCCATTATGCATTGTACTAAGTATTAGGGAAGTAATACAAAATGCTTTTTCTGAATTTCCAAAATGGAAAAATCATAATCAGAGAGTGTATATATCTTTCAAATAAACTGATGAGCTCTATATCATTACTATTTTTTGTTCTGTTTTGTTTTTGGAAGGGTTTAAGATACTTAGCCTTGGTTTTCAAAAAAGGATTATTTCTCAGGAAAATAGGATACATGAATAAAAATCAGGAAACCCAGGACAAAAGTTACCTATTTTGTCTGAAGATGCGATGGAATGGCCTATTGGTTGGTTTTCACAAATTTATTAAAAAAAAAAAAAAGGCTATCTAGTTGGCTTCATGACCAAGAAAGGTGGCAAGCAAAACTCCACTTTCTAACTGGAGAGGAGAATTCACAGAAGCCTAATTACACCAGTATTAGAAAGGCAATTCTTCTTGTCTATTGTGAGCTGTCTGTCTGGCTTGAATGCTGACAGCTGTATAATTTTAATTTGATCGTTTAAAAAAAAAAATCAAGCAAAAGATGTTAAAATCCAGATATTCCAGCTTTTCTAAAGAAGAATCCTATAAGGATCCAGAAACACCCATTTTTAAATTGGCAATTCCTTCTCTTGCTAATTTCACTTCAAATTGTTATCCTTTCTCAAGAACCAGCTGTAGTCTTCTTTCAAATGAGAGGAAAATGCTTACCAGGGGGTGCCAGTAGGAGCACCAACTATCCACTTGCCCCTTAAACACCCTGGCTTTCTACAGATCTATTTATTAACTGCTAGAACTTTAGACAAACATATATTGAAAACCCAATGATAATTAGAAGCCTCTAGAATGAGCTATGAGGGAAAGAACTGAAACCCTAACATATAATTATCAATGATTCATCAGTAGAGAGGTAAATGATACAGATGCTAAAATCAGTTTTGCATCATTAGAAATAGAACCCTTGCAGAAGATGAGGAGGATGATGCCCTGGGATGTTTTTTTCAAATGAAAGGTCTTGCTTTGGGTTAATCTAACTTCAAGGTTTTCTACAAGGTTAAAAGCTCATGGATTTAGATGCCACAGATTCCAAACTCCTGATAATAAGGCCTGCCTGCAGCTCAGAAGAAAAAATATTTTTGCCTCATAAGAAGCCTTTCTAGAACTTCAGTTTGCTATATATAGATACTTAAGATGTGTTAATTATAAATGGTTCTTGCTATTTGTAAAAGCAGATTCAGAAGGGCTCCTGCTTGGACACAGTTGTGTTAGCCTCATATGCAATACGGTATCACCTTAGAAATAATACATTCCTTACAATCATAGCCATGCCTCATGTACTCAGCAGTGCTCAGGATTGGATGTTCCACTGCAGAGAGTTATCCCACAGACAGAAGCTCAGAGGCTGAAGCAATTACAGAAAGCACCGGAAGAGAACATGGTGAATTCAGTGTTCCTCAAACTCTGCCAATAAAATCTTGAGTTTCATTTTAAAAAGTCATCTTGATTTTGCATTCTCCTGAGGAATATCAGAGTTCATTTTAACACAAAAAGATATCCTGTCCCCCAAATCTTGGGAGTACTATTTAAGACTAGGAAGATGTTCTGTTTTACTGATGGATGGCATAGCCTTGAACTTCCATTTGAATGGCTGGTAAGAAATCTTCACTTCTCCAGGAAACAGACTCTGAGAAGTAAAGTGATTTGCCCAAAGCCTGATATAGAGAGCCTGGACTGGAATCTGAACTTGCAGATGGCCAGCAGAGTGCTCTAAGATAGTACCACATTATTCCTTTTGAAGGAACATTTTTAAACCTTTCACTCTTGAGGGGCTTGCAAAAAGGTACGACCCGCAAGTGTCACACAGCTGAAGAGACCCCAATTAAGCTGGGCTTTGTAGCATTTGCTGGCATAGAAGACATTAGATAAAGTAGCAGATCTCGACACTGAAAGCCAATTTCAAGTTGATACATGAGACTGTTCCGGAGACATCTGAACAGAAGTCTCAATGGAAAAAAGTGAGAAGGTGATGATGTTTGAATTTCTGAACCACCATGGAAATGGCAATAAACAATTCCAACCCCAAATTTAGAGGAGGGGGCTTCAGCATCAGAATGGTAGAGGGAAATTTTCCCCTTCTCGGAGCTGGATCACACTGCCAGCTTGGAGAGCTTACTCAGAAAGCAGACCTGGGCAAAGGACAGGAAAGATCAGTGGCAGAAGAAATAAATGTGTGCCCATCATTCCCTCTCTGGGGGGCTCTGGAATTCTAATAATATTCATTCACTGATGCTCCCTGAGCACCTCCTATGTGTCAGGCACTGTGCTCATGCTGAGGATCGAGGATGAACTGTCAGAGGCTCAGCCCTCCAGAAGCTCCAAGTCTAGCAGGGCTACATACAGAAGTCGGAGTGCTCTTGTGGGAGGTGTGGAGCGCTACTGGAAACACTTTGGAAAGGCAATTTACCTAGACCTGGGAGGTCAGGGGAGCCCTCCCAAAGAAAAGCAGGAATTCATCTGCTGAAGGAGGGGCAGAGGTGTGTAAGACGAGGCATTCCTGCTTGGAGAGCAGCAGCATGTGCAGAGAAGAGGGGCAGAGCACAGTATGTTCTGGGAACTGTAAGTAGTTCCACACAGCTCCAGGGGTAGGGGTGGGGAGGAGAATTGGCAGAGGCCCCAGTGGAGGCTCAGAGTGGGAAGGCCAGACCCAAAGGACCTTATGCAGTAGACTGTACGCTAGAGTGTCTGAACCTCTCCAAAATGGCTTTGAGCAGCGGGAGTAACATATTCAGATTTTTTTCTTAAAAAAGGTCAGCTACACTGGACAATAAGGATGCTGATTAGGCCTAGAAGAGTCTTTCTAAAAGAAATGTCTACCACTTGACCCACTTGGATTTTTTCTTCCTAGCTGAAGCTTGCATATTTATTTATTTTTAATCAAGAAGAGAAGGGCATGCACATTTCATATGCACACACCACAGTCCCAGCCTACACCAGATACTTTACTTATGGGATTTTAAGTAGATGTCAAGCAACCATCCACTGCAGAAAAAGGAAATTTAAGATCTGAGAGGTTTAACAATCTGGTCTGGTTCCAAGTGCTTTCTGCACTATATCATACTACCTCCTTTCAACATTCATTATATTTTAACCTCTGAATATGAAAATCTTTCTGAGAGGAGAAACATACATTTCTACCTTTCTAAATGTAGTTACTGACCACAGTTTAACACCTGAAGACTCAGGTTATTATTATAACCACCTATTATTATACTAGTTTTAAAATTAACAGTAATTCTTCAATTTTGTCAGATAGTGAGTCAATGTTCCAATTTTCAGTTGTTGAAGAGGTCCTAAAATTTTAAGTCTTTTTATCTAAAATGGATCCAAATAAGACCCACATATTTCAATTAATCATATCTTAATTTTTTTTTATTCTGTTAATTCTTCTCCACTTCTTTCACTTTCCCTTTTACTTCTTGCATTTATGTGTTGAGGAAATTGGGCTGTTTGTTGTGGGGTATCTGAATTTTGCTGAATACAGGCATGTTCTTCTGTCTTTTGTATTTCCTGTAAACTGGCTTCTCCAAGAAGTTTGGTTAGACTCAGGTTCAGCATGCTGGGGGAGGCAGGGAACAAGACTAATTCATAAGTGGGGTTGTGTCCTTCCATTATGAGACACGTTTGTCTCTTTTTGTGATATCTGCCTTCTCTGAAGATCAATGCCTAGATCTCCTAATTCACTGGTTGCTAAAAAATGTTGAAAAAAATTTTACACTGAGTTTTTACAGAGTGAGGCCCTGAGGTGTGAATGAAGTATATCTGGTCCTTTGCTCCCAAACTAAATGACCCCAGACTGCTATGCTTATTGATTGGCTTTGTATCATTGACGTGAAGAGTTTTTCTGCATTTCTCTTATCAGTAATCACTTATTGATGTTTTCAGCATATCCTTGCCACTGAATAGTTCCTCATCTTTTTGATTTGTTGTTTTTAATCTGCTCTATCAACCGGGACCAGACAATTAAGCTCAGTGTAATGATACCTAATAAAATGAAGAAACTGGAGGATTCTCTCATCAGGTATGGGCATAGTACAGAGTTAGTGATTAATTTCTGAGTTCTTGGCTCTGTCTACTGTTCAAAGTTAACTGACCTCTGGAATTAGTTTGAAATAGTCAGTTTTTCCTGTTACAAACTTTTCAGTATTCAGGGAAATAACACCCACTATTTCAGGACCTCTTCTTTACATCTACCACAGGGATTTTTCTCTTTGTTCACCTGCTGCATCCCAGGACCTAGAATAATGCCTAGCACATATACAATAAAGGCTGTAAAAAAACTGGCAAAAAATAAATGAACAACAATAAGCTCCAAATTTGCCTTTTTGCATACAAAAGATCTTACATGGTGACACTGGGTGTATTTCCTTAAAACTCTATTTATACCATGCTACTAGATGGCCTAGCATTCCAAGGGCCTCTGCTGCCTGGTAACCCCATCTACAACAGCAGCCTTTTCACTATACCTTCCACCTTCCTTCCTGTGTCTAAACTTCTGTATAATGCTGGCCACTCCCAGAATTAGTTCTCTTTCTCCCACCGAATTTCATCCATCTGTGCTTTAAAACACGCCAAACCCCATTTTCTCAGTTAAATGTTCCCTGTAACTTCTTTAACCTGTACTGACCCTACACTTTTCTACCCGATTACAGCAAGAAGCTCCTTTGAGGAAACAACTTTTGCACTTTCCTCATTACAGGCACCAGATAGATGTCAATAAATAAATGTGAATGTTCTCAGGGGAGAAAGTTTGAAATGAGATTTTCCATGATAAAAAGTATCTGAATTACTAACTCTTTGAGGGATATAGTTAAATTGCATTTAAATCGAATTTATTATAAATCAGTGCAGTTCTAAGCTTTTCTACCAAAGTACCTCTAATAAAAGAGGCCCATAAATTCATATCCCTAGTAGTTTGGGGAGTGGCTGGGGTAGGAGAAAAACTCACAGGTACGGAAACTCTTTGAAACACTTATGTTTTATCTTAAAATTGATATAAATTTTCTATTCTGCTTCATAATATATTTTTCTTTTTTTTTTAAAAGGATTTTATTTATTTATTCATGAGAGACACACAGACAGGGGCAGAGACATAGGCAGAGGGAGAAGCAGGCTCCCTACAGGGAGCCTGATGTGGGACTTGATCCAGGACCCTGGGACCATGACCTGAGCAGAAGGCAGACACTCAAATGCTGAGCCACCCAGGTGTCCCTTCTTTTTGTTTTTTTTCTAAAGATTATAGGAGAAAGAGTGTGTGCACACACATGCACCAGGGGAGGGACAGACAGAGAGGAAGAAAAAGAATCCTCAAGCTGACTTCTCGCTGAGTGTGGAGCCCAACACAGGGCTTGATCCCCGGGCCCTGAGATCATGACCTGAGCTGAAGTCAAGAGTCAGCTGCTTAAACGACTGAGCCACCTTGGCCCCCCATAATAGGTTTATTTTCACGAGAACACGAATCCCCTTTACACACTTTCCCCCATGCATTAACTACAAGAGAGTTGCCTTATCTTTTCAGGGACTTTAAACATCTCCTAACATTACCACACACCCCAGGAAACATGAGAACAATTAATACACCACAAGTTTACAAGAAGAAAAGATCACTACTTTAGTTTCTTGTGATTTGACGTTACAAATTGATACGTTCTCTTGGATTTTAAAAAAGGCCCAAATTCACAGTTTATATGTGAATTTAACTGCATGTTGGGTCTTCAAACAAGTTTGGCAACTAGGAAATCCCAGGCTAGCTCACGTGGCCTGAACTGGGGTGTTCAGTGTCCTCCCATAAAGGGTCCAACATCATATCGCATGGTGGGATTAAGAAGATGGGCTCTTCAGGCAACAGATTAAAAATAAGAGAGACAGTAGGGGTGCCTGGGTGACTCAGTTGGTTAAACATCTGCCTTTGGCTTGGGTGGTGATATCAGAGTCATGGGATCAAGCCCCATGTCAGGCTCCCTGTTGAGGAGGAAACCTGCTTCTCTCCCCAACCCACTACTCTCCCTACTTATGCTCACTCTCTTTCTCTCCCAAATAAATAAATAAGTAAGTAAATAAATAAAATAAAAGAGACTACAAAAAGCATGATTTTCAAGACTGAAGTAAGGGGTGGGGTTTAAAGAGTAAGACAGACATCAATTCCTCATCTAGCAAAGTGTTGAAGAAGGTTAAGAGATATTTCCTCCTGATTACTCTATTTAGACTTGCACTGGCCACATGTAGGCTACTGAGCACTCCAAATTATGACCAAGGGTTTTTTTTTTTTTTTTTTTAAATGACCAAGGAATATTAAATCACATTATAATTTTAAAAGTGACAATTCAGTTATTCCAAAGCTTTGAAAAAGCATGTTTGGAACATTCTGAGCATATGAATCTACTTTGCCAGTTGCAAATTCTCTGAAATCTAAACACAGGTTATTTCCAATGAAAATCAAGCATCCTTCCCGAGGGCGCCGAAAGGGACAGAGGGCCAGAATATGTATTTGAACAAATTCTAGCTGAAAACTTTCCTAATCTGGGAAGGGAAACAGGCATTCAGATCCAGGAAATAGAGAGATCCCCCCCTAAAATCAATAAAAACCGTTCAACACCTCGACATTTAATTGTGAAGCTTGCAAATTCCAAAGATAAGGAGAAGATCCTTAAAGCAGCAAGAGACAAGAAATCCCTGACTTTTATGGGGAGGAGTATTAGGGTAACAGCAGACCTCTCCACAGAGACCTGGCAGGCCAGAAAGGGCTGGCAGGATATATTCAGGGTCCTAAATGAAAAGAACATGCAACCAAGAATACTTTATCCAGCAAGGCTCTCATTCAAAATGGAAGGAGAGATAAAGAGCTTCCAAGACAGGCAGCAACTAAAAGAATATGTGACCTCCAAACCAGCTCTGCAAGAAATTTTAAGGGGGCCTCTTAAAATTCCCCTTTAAGAAGAAGTTCAGTGGAACAGTCCACAAAAACAAAGACTGAATAGATATCATGATGACACTAAACTCATATCTCTCAATAGTAACTCTGAATGTGAACGGGCTTAATGACCCCATCAAAAGGCGCAGGGTTTCAGACTGGATAAAAAAGCAGGACCCATCTATTTGCTGTCTACAAGAGACTCATTTTAGACAGAAGGACACCTACAGCCTGAAAATAAAAGGTTGGAGAACCATTTACCATTCGAATGGTCCTCAAAAGAAAGCAGGGGTAGCCATCCTTATATCAGATAAACTAAAATTTACCCCAAAGACTGTAGTGAGAGATGAAGAGGGACACTATATCATACTTAAAGGATCTATTCAACAAGAGGACTTAACAATCCTCAATATATATGCTCCAAATGTGGGAGCTGCCAAATATATAAATCGATTATTAACCAAAGTGAAGAAATACTTAGATAATAATACACTTATACTTGGTGACTTCAATCTAGCTCTTTCTATACTCGATAGGTCTTCTAAGCAAAACATCTCCAAAGAAACGAGAGCTTTAAATGATACACTGGACCAGATGGATTTCACAGATATCTACAGAACTTTACATCCAAACTCAACTGAATACACATTCTTCTCAAGCGCACATGGAACTTTCTCCAGAATAGACCACATATTGGGTCACAAATCGGGTCTGAACCGATACCAAAAGATTGGGATTGTCCCCTGCATATTCTCGGACCATAATGCCTTGAAATTAGAACTAAATCACAACAAGAAGTTTGGAAGGACCTCAAACACATGGAGGTTAAGGACCATCCTGCTAAAAGATAAAAGGGTCAACCAGGAAATTAAGGAAGAATTAAAAAGATTCATGGAAACTAACGAGAATGAAGATACAACCGTTCAAAATCTTTGGGATGCAGCAAAAGCAGTCCTAAGGGGGAAATACATCGCAATACAAGCATCCATTCAAAAACTGGAAAGAACTCAAATACAAAAGCTAACCTTACACATAAAGGAGCTAGAGAAAAAACAGCAAATAGATCCTACACCCAAGAGAAGAAGGGAGCTAATAAAGATTCGAGCAGAACTCAACGAAATCGAGACCAGAAGAACTGTGGAACAGATCAACAGAACCAGGAGTTGGTTCTTTGAAAGAATTAATAAGATAGATAAACCATTAGCCAGCCTTATTAAAAAGAAGAGAGAGAAGACTCAAATTAATAAAATCATGAATGAGAAAGGAGAGATCACTACCAACACCAAGGAAATACAAACGATTTTAAAAACCTATTATGAACAGCTATACGCCAATAAATTAGGCAATCTAGAAGAAATGGACGCATTCCTGGAAAGCCACAAACTACCAAAACTGGAACAGGAAGAAATAGAAAACCTGAACAGGCCAATAACCAGGGAGGAAATTGAAGCAGTCATCAAAAACCTCCCAAGACACAAGAGTCCAGGGCCAGATGGCTTCCCAGGAGAATTTTATCAAACGTTTAAAGAAGAAATCATACCTATTCTCCTAAAGCTGTTTGGAAAGATAGAAAGAGATGGAGTACTTCCAAATTCGTTCTATGAAGCCAGCATCACCTTAATTCCAAAGCCAGACAAAGACCCCGCCAAAAAGGAGAATTACAGACCAATATCCCTGATGAACATGGATGCAAAAATTCTCAACAAGATACTGGCCAATAGGATCCAACAGTACATTAAGAAAATTATTCACCATGACCAAGTAGGATTTATCCCTGGGACACAAGGCTGGTTCAACACCCGTAAAACAATCAATGTGATTCATCATATCAGCAAGAGAAAAACCAAGAACCATATGATCCTCTCATTGGATGCAGAGAAAGCATTTGACAAAATACAGCATCCATTCCTGATCAAAACTCTTCAGAGTGTAGGGATAGAGGGAACATTCCTTGACATCTTAAAAGCCATCTATGAAAAGCCCACAGCAAATATCATTCTCAATGGGGAAGCACTGGGAGCCTTTCCCCTAAGATCAGGAACAAGACAGGGATGTCCACTCTCACCACTGCTATTCAACATAGTACTGGAAGTCCTAGCCTCAGCAATCAGACAACAAAAAGACATTAAAGGCATTCAAATTGGCAAAGAAGAAGTCAAACTCTCCCTCTTCACCGATGACATGATACTCTACATACAAAACCCAAAAGTCTCCACCCCAAGATTGCTAGAACTCATACAGCAATTCGGTAGCGTGGCAGGATACAAAATCAATGCCCAGAAGTCAGTGGCATTTCTATACACTAACAATGAGACTGAAGAAAGAGAAATTAAGGAGTCAATCCCATTTACAATTGCACCCAAAAGCATAAGATACCTAGGAATAAACCTAACCAAAGATGTAAAGGATCTATACCCTCAAAACTATAGAACACTTCTGAAAGAAATTGAGGAAGACACAAAGAGATGGAAAAATATTCCATGCTCATGGATTGGCAGAATCAATATTGTGAAAATGTCAATGTTACCCAGGGCAATATACACGTTTAATGCAATCCCTATCAAAATACCATGGACTTTCTTCAGAGAGTTAGAACAAATTATTTTAAGATTTGTGTGGAATCAGAAAAGACCCCGAATAGCCAGGGGAATTTTAAAAAAGAAAACCATATCTGGGGGCATCACAATGCCAGATTTCAGGTTGTACTACAAAGCTGTGGTCATCAAGACAGTGTGGTACTGGCACAAAAACAGACACATAGATCAGTGGAACAGAATAGAGAATCCAGAAGTGGACCCTGAACTTTATGGGCAACTAATATTCGATAAAGGAGGAAAGACTATCCATTGGAAGAAAGACAGTCTCTTCAATAAATGGTGCTGGGAAAATTGGACATCCACATGCAGAAGAATGAAACTAGACCACTCTCTTTCACCATACACAAAGATAAACTCAAAATGGATGAAAGATCTAAATGTGAGACAAGATTCCATCAAAATCCTAGAGAAGAACACAGGCAACACCCTTTTTGAACTCGGCCATAGTAACTTCTTGCAAGATACATCCACGAAGGCAAAAGAAACAAAAGCAAAAATGAACTATTGGGACTTCATCAAGATAAGAAGCTTTTGCACAGCAAAGGATACAGTCAACAAAACTAAAAGACAACCTACAGAATGGGAGAAGATATTTGCAAATGACATATCAGATAAAGGGCTAGTTTCCAAGATCTATAAAGAACTTATTAAACTCAACACCAAAGAAACAAACAATCCAATCATGAAATGGGCAAAAGACATGAACAGAAATCTCACAGAAGAAGACATAGACATGGCCAACATGCACATGAGAAAATGCTCTGCATCACTTGCCATCAGGGAAATACAAATCAAAACCACAATGAGATACCACCTCACACCAGTGAGAATGGGAAAAATTAACAAGGCAGGAAACAACAAATGTTGGAGAGGATGTGGAGAAAAGGGAACCCTCTTACACTGTTGGTGGGAATGTGAACTGGTGCAGCCACTCTGGAAAACTGTGTGGAGGTTCCTCAAACAGTTAAAAATATACCTGCCCTACGACCCAGCAATTGCACTGTTGGGGATTTACCCCAAAGATACAAATGCAATGAAACGCCGGGACACCTGCACCCCGATGTTTCTAGCAGCAATGGCCACGATAGCCAAACTGTGGAAGGAGCCTCGGTGTCCAACGAAAGATGAATGGATAAAGAAGATGTGGTTTATGTATACAATGGAATATTACTCAGCTATTAGAAATGACAAATACCCACCATTTGCTTCAACGTGGATGGAACTGGAGGGTATTATGCTGAGTGAAGTAAGTCAATTGGAGAAGGACAAACATTATATGTTCTCATTCATTTGGGGAATATAAATAATAGTGAAAGGGAAAATAAGGGAAGGGAGAAGAAATGTGTGGGAAATATCAGAAAGGGAGACAGAACATAAAGACTGCTAACTCTGGGAAACGAACTAGGGGTGGTAGAAGGGGAGGAGGGCGGGGGGTGGGAGTGAATGGGTGACGGGCACTGGGTGTTATTCTGTATGTTAGTAAATTGAACACCAATAAAAAATAAATAAATAATAAAAAAAAAAAAGAAAAAAAAAAGAAAATCAAGCATCCTGATGAGCTCCAAGTCTAAAGCATACTCCAGATTTCAAAATCTTAGTCCCAAAATAAGTAAAATAGGTCAATAATCTTTAAAACTTAAAAATCACCTTTTGAAATAATAAGATTTGGATACAGCAGGTAAATAAAATGTATTATTGGGTCAAAAACATACTGCTAAAATTAATTTTACCTATTTCTTGTTATTTTAAAAATATGGCTATCAAAAATATAAAATATATGGCTTACATTACATTTCTGTTGAACAGCATTTTATTTAGACAGAATCTCTCTGTAAAACAAACTGTATAGCTTTCTACTCCCAAACTTCATAGTGACCAATCAAAAAGGGATTAGCTTTCTATCAAAGTTGTATGAACTCCTTTGCATGAATCCAGTACAGAGGATGTTTCAATTGCTTGGGGTATTTTCTGAATGCAATAGCCATCCCTCCCAGTTAAAAGTTCTGCACTTAGTCTGTCATTTTATACCTAAATAAAGCAGCTTCCAGAGACCATATTCTAAGAGGCTGCAGATCCAGGTCTCTTTTGTTAGAGTTTCCACCTCTTAGCCTAGAGTTCTGGGATAGCTTGTGTGTCAGCAGCAAGGGCAGTACAGATCCATGCTTCACAGACCTTGTGAGGGGCTAGGCTCTAGAACCAGTGAAGGGGCCAAGTCCTGGTGGTTCCACTAAATCTGGAACCAGATTTAGTATATTACAATCTAAACTACCCAATACCAGGACACCTGGGTGGCTCAGTTAAATGTCTGCCTTCGGCTCAGGCCATGATCCTAGAGTCCTGGGATTGAGCTCCATGTTGGGCTCCTCGCTGGGCAGGGAGCCTGCTCCTCCCTCTCCCTCTACCTGCTGCTCTGCCTACTTATGTGCTCCCTCTCTCTCTGTCTCTCTGTCAAATAAATAAACTACCTGATACCAGCTAACTACAGACAAGTTATCTGTCCCCATGGCTTAAACTTCATCTTAAAATGGGGATTTTTAGAAACAGTACCAAATGTATGGGTTTTAAAAATCAAATGAGGTAGCCCAGGTAAAGTGCCTAGAATTAGTGCTAGGCTTATCAGAGGAGGCCAACATACATAGTTCTCGTAGGATGTGCAGGGAAGGTGACAGTTCGCAGTAGTCCAGAGCATCCTTTATTATTTGTTTTGTTCCCTGAACCCACTTGTTCAACTCCTGTAATTAACCCACACTGACACCCAGAATTAGACAGTTGTGGATCTCACAACAAACCAATTATCAGTCTGTGTTGGCCACTTTTTGTGTAGGTGGCTATACTAATTCAAAAGCAAATATCCAACATTAACAAAGTCCAATCTCCCGAATTTTAGGGATGGAAAGACAGGACAAAATTCTGTATTTTAAAAGGACAGATTCATATTAGAAACATCTTACTAATGCTAGAATAGCCCTACACGTCTTCGTGGTACTATGTCCATGTCAACCCAGCAATTCAGGTCCTTATCCTTGTCAACACCCAAAGGCCTCTTGCAGACAGATGCCTGAATTCTGATACTCATGAGACTAGGTGAACAAGCAACATGAAAATAATTTTACCAGAGGCTTACTAAAGAATAGAAACGCCTCAAAGATTGCAGTCAGAAATGTTAGAGTGAATCCCATCAGTCCTAAGCAAGGATTTGAGCTTTTTCAATAATAATAATTAAAACAAAACAAAACTTTTCTACTTATTATGATCATTCTTCTCTGCTCTTGCCACACCAAAAGCTAAATATAATTAGCAGTGTGAGTAATTAGTTGGTGACCAGATGGTATGGATGAAGGACACCACCTAAGGAGGAGGTGCAAATGGAAATAGCAGGTGTCTAACCAACGTGTCTGGGCAATGTCAGTGCCGTCAGGTTACGTCATTGTGTGAATTTGGCCATCTACACGCACAGTTTAAAGACAAAAATAAATAGTAATAGCTTCCCACTGACACTTCAGAAAGAATTGGATGGGGCCCTCTGTGTGACCACCGGCCAACACCCATGCAGCTACTGCTGCTGTGCCAGTACCTGTAACAGACACCGTCTGTGCAGGGGTTGTGAACCCTCACGATGACGAAAACGTGCTGGAAGTGGGATCGGATGTTTTTTGGGCTGAATGGCTGTGCTCCTGGCTCTTGGAAAACAATTGTTACAATATCATTTCCAATATGTCGCTTCCGTAGGAGCTAAAACAAAAAATAAGCAAACACCATAAATGACAACACTCTGCATTTTCCTCAATTCCCTTATGTAACTGTATTTAAAACATTCATTATTAATCAGGCCATATTAAGGTAGGCAATCTCCACAGTTGCTGTCAATATTTTAGCCTGTCTTATTTCCTCCCAGGAAGAATATAGAAATGAGTATTCTGAAATTTGCATAAAATATAGAGCCCGTTCAGGAGCAAACCAATATCTGGCATATTATGCCAAGTTCTAGCCTCTCCAAAGTCTCAGTTTCCATAACAACAGTTTTGTTCCATTTTCACATAAGAAAGAAACTTGCCATAGGGAAGATTTTTTAGAAAAGAGAATGGCTGAAGTAATTACAATGCAATTTATGTTCTGCTTTAATTCACTTCATTTAAAGAAATGTGGCTAAGGTGTTTTCGAACATGTTTGTTGTGTCACCAGCTGGGAATGCAGAAATTACTAATATTCCTTAAAGCAGGTTAAATTACAAGTTTAAATCACTTTTTTAATTACAATGAAAGCTGCTTAAGACCACCTTCTGTTTCACATTTAATGCTAATGGTGTTTTGGAAAGGTGGCTTTCAAATTCAGGGAACCCAAGTCAGGCTAGGCCAAGAGGGGTTTATTAGATAGTTTAATTCAGTAGTGTGAAATAAAGTTGAACAAAATTTGTATTTCTCATATTTATTAATATAGAGCCTCTAATAAGGAGAAAAATAATGAAATATACCATTGATATCAACTCTGTTAGGCATAAGCTTACATTTATAAAACTTTTTTTCTTAATTTTCCAGCAACTTTAACTTACACAAATTACATACCAGTAAAATCAATGATCTAATATTGGCTGCCGGCTGGGAGAAACAATAGCCTTTTAGATTAGGGTTGAGAATTGGGAGTTAGAATGTTCCAGAAATGTACTTTTTAACCTTAGGAATTTCAAAGCATCCCAAATTATCTTCTAATGAGGCCATTTACTTTCATTTCTAAACATGATATATTATTGGATGTTACAGAAATAAAGGTCTGTACTGATTGCTATACAGAATATGCCCATTATTAAACATTATTAATCTACTCAAGATCTTGGACACAACAACAAAATCAATTGGTCTATGTATCATGTCATTCCTGCATAGATGATTTCATTGCCTTTTTGATGCAATGTCGTTCTTTCTTCAAACATTGATTGACATGTAACACTAAGGTCTTAATAAAGGACCCAAATAGAAATAAATCCATTTACCCATCTCACATTATCTATAATGAAAGACAGTATCTATAAACAAATTCTTGCCACAGATTTTAAAAGATATGTTCTTTCTGGTTTTTTTCCCCCCCAAGCATAAAGTGATCTATGTAGAAGAAATAAATTCCCTAGCTAGAGAACTAAAATCTCTTAATATGCAACAGTACAAATTATTTCTTCACTCTGATTTAGGACCATAAAAACACTTTTGCCTTGAGTGGGCCTCCAAATTAACTAATTTAAATAGCTGTCCATTTAAATGCCAACTTATGCTGCTCAACACCCTTCAACTCATTTAGGAGAAATAAACAAGTAATTGAATCTTGTTAACTACATATATCATACTTTCTCTGAGTAATCAGGTAGAAAGAATAATCCTTTAAAGGATCCTTTAGGGATCCCTGGGTGGCGCAGCGGTTTAGCGCCTGCCTTTGGCCCAGGGCGTGATCCTGGAGACCCGGGATCGAATCCCACATCGGGCTCCTGGTGCATGGAGCCTGCTTCTCCTTCTGCCTATGTCTCTGCCTCTCTCTCTCTCTGTGTGTGACTATCATAAAATAAATAAAAAATTAAAAAAAAAAAAAGGATCCTTTAAAGATCATTTGTCAATGTTCTGAAATTTTTTGTCTACTTACCAATCAGAATAAGAAAAACATATTTTTTCTTAGCATGATGTTTTCCTCTCTGGATAATCTAGAACTTGGAATTTGCATAGAAAATTGTCAACAAATTCCAGATCATAGAATTTATCTTAAATAGGTTTATTTCAGATTTGTGACTGATTCACTGCTTTGCTTCCTATTTTTGATTACTGTGGTAATCATAAGAGGCAAAATTTTGTTACCTAGATTTGTGATTTAATCAAACCTGCAGTGATGAAGTGTTAGATTAGATCAGTGTTTGGTTAAATTCTGGGAAAGAGGATGTGATTCATTCTGCAGCTGGCCTGTGTTCTGTTAGCACAACAGTTGACAATAACAAAATCTATATCCATTTTAGGGTCAGAAGTAATACTGGACCACTTGTGTTTATAACTGCTATTGAAAGGAGAAGCTGTTAGTTCTCTGGCTCTTTTAAATGTCAGTTTGGTATCATTTATTCTGAAATGTTTTTTTAAAAACAGCAACTACCACATACTTTCTAAAACAATAGTACACGTTTCTATTTTGCTCTGTAACAATCTGCCACTTTAAGTTTTCTTCATTTACTATGTCAATGACCACATTTTAGTGATAGGCATTGTGCTTTTAGATCCTCTTAAAAGAAACTCTGTGATGTACACAAAGGCAATCAACATTTTTTATGTTCTTTGCTGTCTCCAGACAAACATTAAGAAAAAACCTTTTTCTGAAAGCCCATTGACATTTATTTTGGTTTTTCTCCAAGTTAGTATACCAGAACTCCTTTGAAAACTGAAATGACACATCAGTACTTTCCTGTTTTGTACCCTAGCCTCTTGAGATGGAATTTCACCCACTCATACTTGTTCTCTGCAACCCTGCAGGGTCACCTAATCACCATGATTTCAACTTGTTCTCTTCAGATTCCATGAAAACTTCAATCCTCGTGGGTGAAAAGCAAATGATTAATTCACAAAGCCATCCAGCTGGCTGTTAACCTAGAATTTGTGTCTCTTCATTTGTTTTCAGCTCATTTGCTATTCGTTATTTCCGCAAAGTACAAAGCTTCCTGCCGCGGTGACAGGTGCAACATTAAATTCTGGTTTAAGATTTTACAAACTTGCCACTTAGGCTTCTGGGGGAAATGAACAAGGGCGAAGAAACACAGACAACACCAGGATCTCTTACCTGTTGCTTGTTGTTAGGTGTGTATGGCAGCATGGTGGAAACATGGAACATAATTTCATAGTCTTTATATGTTGTATACAGAGAATGAGTTCCAGTGGAGTCAGCTACAGTAAAAAAAAGTATATATATAATGATGAGATGACTATAAGAATAGGAAAAATAGTTCACTTAAGGAAAATATCTCAAAAAAAAAAAAAGGGGGAAATGGTTTAGAATGAAAAGATGTTAGATAAGATCTAGCATTGGTGTTCTCGCCCACTTTTTGTATCTGATTTTCTTTGGTAGTCTAGTGAAGATACCTTCTCAGAATAATATTTGTAAATGTATAATATATATGTTTTCAATAGAACTCCATTATACTGTAAAATAGCAAAAATAATTTTAAAATATGATGTTAGATTTCTATAACAAGTTTTAGCAATTGATTTAATAATAACCACTATGATTTTGAAGTAGTGATGTACATAAGCAATATTTTGAAGGATCTCCAAGAAAAATACAGTATGAAAATATCTTCACTTTCTGCCTGCAATAAAATCATAGGTAGAACTTACACAACTGTAGTTGGCTGCCTACATTCAAAACTGAAGGAAGTGTTAAATTTTAATTAGGGGGTCAGTGAAAATAAATGTAAAATTATTTCCCATCCAAGTTTATACACCCCTAAATTCTGTCCACAGACATCAGAAGAAGGACATCTTTTCCAATACTTTTAAGAGAAATGTTTTGTTCTTAAGAAACAAAATTTAACAAGACTGTAACACTGAATAACAAAGATATTAGAGCAATGTCCAACAATGTTTTAAGACTGTGCTCTGCTCTCACCTTTCTTAAACAGCAACCTCTACCCACTTGATCATTAACAAACCAATTGGCCACAAACCACTGGACACCAGAGAAGGGAATTATTAAGTGTCCAAACGAAAGGGAGTACTACCTCTAGTCTTAAAGGCACTGGACTTAATAGGCTGCAAAATGACAGAAGTGCGTTCATTCTGGGTAAACTGAAGCCTCCATCAACCATACCGTTGAGGACCAGAACAGTTTCCTGCATTTTAGAGAAGCTCCAAGACAAAGCCCCTGGCATACACCATGAGGCAGTTGTTCTCAAATTTAGTATGCACAGTGGCATCTGGAGAACTGGTTTAAAGGCAGATTCCCATGCACCACCCCCAGTGGGTCTGGGGCTGGGCAGAGGAATCTATTTTAATAAACACCCCCAGGGTGACTGTAATGCAGTAGCTCCACTGCCCTTAGGCACTGCTCCAAGAATAGACCACAATGGTGGCTTGCACAAAGACTTGTAAAAATGTTCAAGGGCCTGGTGTTTCAACCTCAAGCTTCTTGGAGATCTTAATTTTTAAAGCTGACATTAGATGCAAAGGGTTAAAAGCAAGCTAAAAGTGAAATAAAGCATAGATTACACTTCAAAAATTGAAAAAATATGTACCAACATATAACTTCCCAAGGAAAAAAAAATCTTCTAAATGCTAATGACCAGCAACACAAAAACTACAAATTACTACAATAAATAATTGAACTATCTAAGACAGGTTTCAAGTATGAAGAACATATCTACTGTTAAGGACTCTTGCTATAAATAACTCTTGAACTGATTAGGACATTTTTAAAACCTTAAAGTGAACGTGTCAGCTTTGACATGTACTTACATGTGTTTCAAGTCAATTTTGAGCAAAATTAATGAACCAGAAAAGAGACTGTCATCTAGTATTCATGAATTACATTTCGCTTTCTATGTCTGTCTAATTCTAAAAGGATTCTACTGCCAGAGAGAGAAGCTGATATGGAAGACAACGCTGAAGATAATCTGTTTTTCTACTGCTGGCACATTCTCTCTTTCCTTTCTGCATGCCTCATTTACAAAATGTACACTGCTTGACCAGCCTTTTTCTGGGGACTTTTGGAAACCCCCAAGTTTTGCTGATAAACAGTTTGAATAGTTTCAGAAGTTTCCGAGATGAAAAAGGGCCAAAATAATGAAATTTTCCTTTCTGAGAAGAAAGGAATACCAAAATCCTGAAAATACTAAGTACATAAAAACAAAATTGTTAACCTTTATCGGGGAGAATGGAAAATGAGGTTTGTTATATATTCTAAAGAATACAGCATCCAATGTTGCTATTACTATATATTTTTAGTGACCCTGAAACCCTGAATCCATGAAAAATTTAATAGCATGACAATCAGGAAAATGAAAATGACAAAAGTCCTTTTCTCTCTGGCTGAAGAGAACATATGTTGAAAATTTTCTAAAGGGAAATATGCTTTAAGAAGAGAGTTATGGAAGGAAGATAATGCTCCTTCATATTTGGTGAGGAGCTTTAAAAGTCAAAAAGTAAATTCCGGCATCCTATGGGTCATCTTGATAATCATATTATTTGCTTGCAAATCATACTACCAGCAAGTGGCACACACCCACTAATAAGGTCAGCACTCTATGCTAAGTCATAGAAAGTAAAATTTCTAATATTCCGTGTAGATAAAAGGCACTGAATAATTGAGGAATGGTGACAATATTTTTCTCAGCTGCTTTGAAAAAGTGTAGATACATGATAACATCCTACATTAGGTATTTCTATTTGAAGATGGTATGAACTGGTTAATTAATGAGTTTGGAGAACAGTTTCAGATTGTGTCATAATCATCCTTGACTGCTCTTTTGGGCTCAACTCTGTTACTTTTAGGTAGTCTGAAACCTTCGTTGATAAGGTGAATGTATATAAATCTGAATGAGGAAAAGTAATCAGACTTTCATAACAACCATTTCTCAGTCACTAACAGATGTATTGGAGTTAAGAAAAGCTAGATGAAAGAAAACAAGCCTATGGAATTTGATTTCAGGAAAGTTCCTAGTTTTAAATATTTACGAACACATGAGAAAAGTAATCTCATTAACTAAACACACGCTGGCTAAATAAAGTCAACAGAATGAAGAAGGCTTAAGCTCCATTAATTAAATGTAACTCACCACTACAGAACATGTCAAATGCAAGATGAAATCAGATTGCTTGTAGGTCGCATTTTTATCCCTTTATTTAATTTGAAATATAATAATAGTCAGGTGGCTGCTGGGGACCACCCCTTGAAGACCCTCAGATGTCCCATTTATGCACCTCGCCTCAGGGTCTGGGGAATGCAGAAGTTAATGCTCAGAAACACAGCCAGGGCCCCGTACTGACATCTGGAACATCAGCACATATTCAAGAGGAGACACACTTCTGCCCTTGTGGTACTACGCACTCACTCACTAATGAAGTATTTGGGGAAATCAAGAATTTCTACCTACTCTGGCATCCACCGTGTCTACTAGTATTTTTTCAAGGTACATTCAGCCATGGCCAGGAGATGTGTTCCTTTACTTCAGTAAGGGTCAGACCAAGAAGGGTTTGTTGTCCTGCCCTTGACCATGACAGAAGAATCCACACTGTTTCAGTTCAAGGCATGTGTGAGTGTGCATGTGAATGTACACTGTGCACGGAGCCTCACATTTGAGCTTCTTAAAAATCAGTAACAGAGGGGTGAGAAAAGTTGAGACAGTGCGAGGCTGGCACTCAGGAGTTAGCCCCTACTGTTTTCTGCTAATGACTCACTTGGCAAGACATCTACAATTACCTGGATTCCCAATTTGGAAGTAAGAATATCTGAATTTGAATGACAGCAGCATCATTTGCTAAAAGACAACAGGTCATTTCACTTCTCTGCCTGTTGATATTCTTACAGCTGTGAGGATTAAGTGAAATAATGTATATGAAAGGGCTAGCCCATAAAGAAGATGCTCAAGATGTGATTAGAATTTAGAATTTTGTGCAGTTGAGGTAAAAAGTGTAGTTTCCTTAAGTAGGAACCTTTACATATTTTAATTTCTTTGCCAAGTGCATTCCAGGAACACGCACAAGAAAAATCTTAGAACAGTTCAAAGTTAAAGAGGTGAAAAAAGAATCCTTTTCTTCATTCATTAGTGCCTACAACTCCATATGGCCCTCTGCATATACAGAGCATTTAAGCAATGGTAGTTGTCTCCAGTTCTTTATCAAAGTTTAAATATTCCAAATAAAGGACTTATTTTCTTTATGAAAAAGCTTGTATCTCTTCTGAGACTCTGAATCTCAGAGGTACGTAACACTGCTGAAAAATGGGGAAGCAACAAGCGTTCACTAATTTGCAGCAAATGAATGAAAGCAAGGCTTTTAAGGAATGCTTTACAAGGGCTTCTAAAGTCTCCTATGTTGGGTCTTGACAAATGAGCCTCATCCAGGAAATGATTTTCCAAATAATCATCCATATCCACAGCTAAACATGAAGGTGGTCTCCAGCTTTCAAACAACAAACTGCTTTGTGGTAAGTTTATTTTTGTCTTTACTGCTGTATGAGAGGATGGTAATTATCTAGAGGTCATGTCATCCAAATACGGAGACAAAGTGAGGAAGAAAAAAAATCCACCAATGAAAATGTCTTCATTATAGAACTGGTCCAACCCCTGTCACATCTGTAGCTTGTTTGCTAAAAGACCTTATTTCTGAACCAAGAAAAGAGACTTGTATGAAAAACTGGGAAAAACAAGAAATGGTTCAATAGCTCCATCAAAAATCTGAATAGAACTGTAATGCATGACAAGCAAAGCCGTTTCTTGAGATGGCTTCGGTACTTTGAGCCCAAGGGCTTGAGAAAGGGATGGACACAACCACAAGGCAGAGTTCTGGGCTTCACTGTACTTAATTGTACATTTATGCTTTTTCTGAACACTTTATCAACCATAGCACTAGGGTCTGTTCTACTTCCCAAGTACTTATTACCTGTCTAACCTTGGGCACTTTAATCTAAAGAAGCCAAGTCTGTGAAATGGGAATAACTAGTACTCAGCAAGGTCTGTGAGGGGCTACATGAGATGACAAATATAAAAAGTACCTGGGACTTTTGCTTCCAGCCAGCCACACAAGTACTCGGTATAGGACTTGTTTTCCCATTATAAGTAACTAAAAAACTGACAAAATATCTGAAACAGCCTTTTTTCACACATTTTTATAATAGACAGCATTGGATAATGATCCTAGAGAAAAAAGAGCCAAAGAAGATGAACCCTCTGATCCCACTAGGTTTTCTACCTGGAGGTACTTTTGGAACAACAGCACAGAGCATGGCTCTGAAGAGGAAAGCCAAAATATACTTGTGTTTAGAAGCCTGAGGTAGCTGATATTTGCTGGGCAGAGCTACACTGTGAAAGGGGTTCAGAAATCTGCATAAGGGCCCCCTTGAATCTTGGGTTAAATAGTATAAGCTGCACACACAGAGTAAGATTCCAAAAGCCAGGCAAAGAAAAACTATTAGGGTAATGTATAGCATGGTGGCTATAGTTGGTAATACTGTACTGCATATTTGAAAGTTGAAGAGTAGATCTTAAAAGTTCTCATCACAAGAAAAAAATTTTTGGTAACCTTGTATGGTGA
Source organism: Canis lupus baileyi (assembly GCF_048164855.1). Lineage (NCBI taxonomy): Eukaryota > Metazoa > Chordata > Mammalia > Carnivora > Canidae > Canis > Canis lupus. Next base: position 46,636,505 of record NC_132846.1, on the reverse strand, counting down.
CACATGATAACTAGACTTTTACAATATACACAAATATTGAATCATTACATTCTACACCTGAAACTAATATAATACTATGTGTCAATTATACCTCAATAACAGAAAAACTATTAGGCAAAGAAAAACTACCAGAGAATTGTAAAGCAAACAATTCTCACAGTCCACATAAGGTTCAAAGACACTCAAGTTCTAACCAGCCACAGTAGAGACCTCATTAAACATGCAGGTATTCAGACATAAGAAAAATCGTGCCTCAGTAGAAGAGATAAATTAGACAGTAAAGAACTGCCCTGGGTATGCTTTAATAAAGCTTAAGAAAAAGGTTTATAAAGATTAAGCTGTTTTGTATGTAACTTATCTGCCTACCAAAACTAAACTCAACACTCTTTAAAGACAACAAAATTTAGACACTCAACCATAAAATATTCACAATATACACTCTCCAATCAAAAGTAACCAGACACATGAAGCAGTAACATAGAACTCAAAAGCAGGAGAGAATCTGTTAAATGGAGACCTCATATGAAGGTTGATGGAACTGGCATGCAAAGACTTTAAAACAGCTATCATAAATACGTTCAAGTATTTAAAGAACAATATAACTTAATGAGAAAGTAGGAAATATAAGAAAAGAGGACCAAATTCAATTCTGGCCCCGAAGATGAAAATTTCACTGGACTGGATTAACAGCAGATTAAGACACTATGGAAGAAAAGAAAAAATAGTGAATTTGGAGGATATATTAATAAGAATTATTCAAATGGGGGGATCCCTGGGTGGCGCAGTGGTTTGGCGCCTGCCTTTGGCCCAGGGCGCGATCCTGGAGACCCGGGATCGAATCCCACATCGGGCTCCCGGTGCATGGAGCCTGCTTCTCCCTCTGCCTGTGTCTCTGCCTCTCTCTCTCTGTGACTATCATAAATAAAAAAAAAAAAAAAAAAGAATTATTCAAATGGAAGCATAGAAAAAAAGGTTAAAAAAATAAATCAACAGAGCCTCATTAACCCATGGTATGTCAGTGAGTGACCTAATGTATGTATAATTGAATATTCAGAAGATGGGGACAGGAAAAAATAAGTCAAGATTGGCAATTACTGGGATCCCTGGGTGGCACAGCGGTTTGGCGCCTGCCTTTGGCCCAGGGCGCGATCCTGGAGACCTGGGATCGAGTCCCACGTCGGGCTCCTGGTGCATGGAGCCTGCTACTCCCTCTGCCTATGTCTCTGCCTCTCTCTCTCTCTCTGTGACTATCATAAATAAATAAAAAAAAAAATTAAAAAAAAAAATAAAAGATTGGCAATTACTGGGACACCTGAGTGGTTTTGGCTCAGGGTATCCCGGAATCCCAGGATTGAGTCCCACATCGGGCTCCCTGCTTCTCCCTCTGACTATGTCTCTGAATCTCTCACGAATAAATAAATAAAATCTAAAAAAAAAAAAAAACTGGCAATTACTATTTTTATTTGATAAAAACTATGAATCAACAGATCCAATCACACTTACACTGCTGAATATAAAGAATATGATCCTTTAAGAACAGTTGAACTGGAAAGCTTTCTCTCTCCCCCTCCTCTCCTTTTTTTTTTTTTTTTTTTTTTTTTTTTTTTTTTTAAGAGTGGGGAGAGGCAGAGGAAGAGAGAGAGAATCTTATGCAGACTCCATGCCCAGAGCAGAGCCTGACTTGGGGCTCAATCTCATGATCCTGAGATCAAGACCCTGAGCTGAAATAAAGAGTTGGGATGCTTAACCAACTTAGGCACCCCAGTATTTTCTGTTTTCAATTATTATATTAAAAGAAAGACTTAGGTGACACAAAATAAGATTGGACAAAATATGGTGAAATGACCTCCTAGCATACAGAGCAAAGTTTCATCTCTGGGTGTGCCATGGTCAGTGAGAGGCTGCTGGAGTATGCAGAGGCTGGTTTTGACCCTATCAGCTCAGAGAGAGATAACAAACTGCCTCTGTTCTGAGCTTTAGAATAGAAATATTCTCTTTCTGTTACCTGGAGAAAAACTGATACTCTGAAAGGGCAGAAAAAGAAACTACAGACTCTTCTGCTCATCAGTTTTACCCTGAAAGGTTATAGAGGCCTGTCACGAGGGCACTGTAAGTGAAAAGGGAACTCCTTCCCTGCTGAATTATTACACTATAAAAACGTGCCATTAGAGACAGTTGGCTAATCTAGGTTTATCCCCCTCTAGCTTTCACAGTCATTGGGATATTGGGACAAAATATGCATAGAGTGCTTATTTTGCTTATTCCATTGATGCTACACTGCTTAATGTATCATCCTACTATACATTTCTCACACTGACTTTCATCACGAAGAAGTGCCTGGGAATATGTGAATGCACAAAAAATACAGTCTTATCAGTTTCTAATCTGGCCATTCATGTATAGAATCAGGGTGCTTAAAATGTCCACAATAGCTGAACTCTGGAAAAGAGCTCAGATGTCCATCAACAGATTAACAGATAAATAAGATGTGGTATATACATACAATGGAATATTACTCAGCCATCAAAAAGAATGAAATTTTGCCATTTGCAGCGATGTGGGTGGAGCTAGAGGGTATTATGTATGCTAAGCGAAATAAATCAGAGAAAGATAATTCTACGATCTCATTCACATGTGGAATTTAAGAAACAAAGCAGATGAACCTAGGGGAAGAAAAGGAAAAAATAAGATAAAAACAGAGAGGGAGGCAAACGATAAGAAACTCTTAACTCTCGTGAATAAACTAAGGGTTGCTGGAGGGAAGGTGGGTGGGGGCATAGGGTAACTGGGTGATGGGCATCAAGGAGGGCACTTGATGTGAGGAGCATTGGGTGCTACATGCAACTGATGAATTACTAAATTCTACCCCTGAAACTAACATACTATATATTGAAAAAAAAAAAAAAAAAAAAAAAGAACCAGGGTGCTTATTATATTCTCTTCCCAGACCCTTTCATATAGCTCTTTGTGGTAAGGATAATTTATATAACACAACAAATTGGGACAACATGAATGAAGCGTATTGGGCAAATGTCAGAGCATCTGGAAAAGAAGGGTCTCAGGACATATTGAGATTGAACATTTTATGCACTTGCAGGCACAGTATGGAACGTTAAAATAATATTTAAGAGTTGAGGCTATTTATGGGCTTTAATAGTCTCTCTTGCATGTCGTTTCCAAGTTGGCAACAGCAAAACCATGGCAACAGGAAATTCTTCCCTGCAGTGGAGTTTATGAATGCTTTTCTGTTTTCATGACTCAACTCCTTATTTAATTTCCTGTACAGAAAATCGGAGAGATTACTATAGACTGCAATACAGATGTGCTAATCCAAAGACCCTCTCAAAGAAAAACAGGTCACAGGTGTCCATGGATGGATCTTGAGATAAAATTTAAAACTGTCTCCTCACAGACACACAGCAGACATCAACATACTCTAACCTTAATAGATACTTAAGAACTTAACTATGTTATTAAAGATTTGGGGAATGACAGTGTAAAACCTTGTATGTTCATAAGCCATAGCTAAAACAACTGTTTCATCGTTGTACTTTTAATCAACACATATCAGGAGCGAAACTAATACCAAAGCTAAGAAGCCGATTTTCTTAGGGATTCAATTAGACTATGAATAATAAAAATAGAAAATAAGCAAACAAAAGCCCTCAATGTTAATAGAATACATACATACCATACAAAGGCTAACTGCATAGATGACTGCATCAGGATTACGAAAGAAATTCATGAAAGTAAAAAATTCTAGGGCTTACAACCAGATGGTTCTAAGATTCTGGCATTTTTAACTCACTCCAACATTCAGCTAAATATAGTGAAATTTATGCAACACTATCCAGGAGCAATTCTGCATGATTTGCACCCACTGCTCTACTACTTCATCAACACTTCTGATAACACTATTTTTTTTTTTTTTTTAACAGTCCAATCCTAGCTACTTTGATTATAGTCTTCAATTGTTTTGGTGCCACATCCTCCCTCTCTGGCTTCCTCTCCCCTATCACCAGCAGTGTTCCGCAGTAAATGGCAATGTTGTTTTATGGGCAATTTAGCAGATGAACATCAACACAGCAGGAAGGAAATAAGCCTAGCAGGAGAGTCTAAGTATTTCTTACTTTTGGTGTCAAGCTGCGCCCGATACTTCTCAAATCCTTTGAGCCGAACACGCTCTCCCAATAGCTGAAGGAATTCCTCAAAGGCCGGGCCGGCTGACTCATTGTTGTACATCTCTTCTTCAGTGCTCTGTCCGGCTCTGCAGTACATGATGCCAACCTTCTGCTGATAGTTCAGCTGTGGAGAGAGGCAGTACATTGCATATAGAGACAGACCCACCTTGCCCACTAACTTTTAGGAGTCGATAGAGCACACGCCCATCATATAGCTAACATCTCTCTTCTCTTCAAGTCATTTTTTCTTTTTTAAAGATTTTATTTATTTATTCATGAGACAGCAGAGACATAGGCAGAGGGAGAAGCAGGCTCCCTCCAGTTCCCTGATGGGGAACTCAGTCCCAGGACCCTGGGATCACCACCTGAGCCATAGGCAGATGCTCAAGCCCTGAGCCACCCAGACAGCCCCCTTGAAACCATTCTGTTTTAATTTTTCTGCCTCTAATCCAAAAAAAAAAGAAAAAGAAAAAGAAAAAAGACAGTAGAACAAGCATCTATAACTATAATCTTCACAAATTTAGATAAAAGGTTAGGAAAACGAATTAACACTTTCTGTACACCAAGATCACACATCATTAGAACAGATTTTGATACTGTAGGGAATTTCTCTGAATGGATTACAAATACAAAATGAGTCTGTAAAAAAACATCTTGACAAAAAAAGGTAATTTTTTAACATATGAAAAGACATTTTATTATTATTTTGCTATATAACATATTAGTGAATATACTCAATTGTGTTTCTCAAATGGCAAATGTGACAAAAGATAACATCTTTTTGATTCCTGAAAACCTCAGTATCATCTGTCTTTGGAGGATCCAGTTTCCTAAGACGTCTATGATACTGTCCGTGAGGATACCAACGATTCTTAGTAGTAAAGAACATTTTGCCAAGTTGTTCTATCATGAGTCCTTGCTCAGAGTGTTCATTTTTTTCTTCTAGTCTGGTTTTCAGCACTTGGTCATGTGTTTCTTCATTATTATGCACAGGATCTGGCTGAGGGATAGGTTTTGTAAGCTCATATGGCATGTCCACAGAAGGGTGGTAGCATACTATTGTCCTGCCGTCAGATGTCAAAGAAAGCTCTACTTTGCAATTATAGTCATCTGGTAGAGGAGAATACGTAGATTTATGACAAACACAATATAAAGCTCCATTTTGAATTGGAAATAAATGTTTCCAGACAGTTCTGTTTGATATTGCCCATTTTACTGCTGCCTATGCCATGGTCAATCAAGATGCTATTGGGTGTTGTGAAAGATGATCTGAAGAGAGACGGATTTTAAATTCTGCTTCCACGCGTAACTATTTTCATCCCTGTGTCAGCGGCACCACGAGCCCGCCATTTTACCTCAATCCCGGTTATTTTTTTAAATCATCTCCCCCTTTTAGAAAGGGAAGGCTTTACAAATTTAAAAGCAGAGGTTCACTTTATAAAAGATACTTAAAAATATATTGTTTCACACTAAAAAGCCCATAAATCTACTTGTGAGGTTTTTTGCCTTTGGTAAAACTGGAAAAGATTTCATTCCCAATGCCGTTTTTCCAATATATTAAATTATAAATCTGACATATCTTTGTTAGAGCTTTAGCATCATCAACAGTGTACTTTTCAAGTATTTTTCTAAAAGATGAGTGCCTGAATAGAAACTTTAAACTTAAAAGGGGTTTCATAATGGCAAATCAGCTAGTGGCAAATATTCCTTCCTCAGAGACATTAAAACAAATCATTCAGGAGATTTAAATATGATATAACATTAATCAAAATATTTATACATCATTGAAAAGTCTAGTCATTCTGCAAACAAATTTTAAGGTGGTATTAGTCATTTAACAAAATGTTAGTTTTTCTTTTTCAGATTTATTTATTTATTTGAGAGAGAAAGAGTGCACGTGTGGGAAAGTAAGGTGGGGGGAGAGTAGACAGAGAGAGAAGATCTGGAAGCTTCTGAGTGTGGAGCTTGACATGGGGCTGGATTCCAAGACCCTGAGATCACGACCTGAGCTGAAACCAAGAGTCAGACGCTCAACCGACTGACCCACCCAGGGGCCCCAAGATGTTAGCTTCCAATATAAAAATTTAGACTTTTAACTCCCCACAGAAATCGAGGTGCTCCATACTGCTTTGTCCTCTTTCCAGAGTGGCACTGCAACCACTGCATCAGTTAATTTTCATCTCCCAAAGTGAAAAGGGGAAGATAAGAGGCAAAATTTTAATAGCTAACATTTACTGAATATTCTCCATATGTCAATTGCTGTTTAGTATTTAAGATACATTAGCTTATCCTCACAACAGCCCATACAGCTAATATTATCCTGTGTGACATATCAGCAGAGTAGGAGCACAGAAAGAGGAAGTGACTGGTCTAGTAGGGAGACACAAAACCACAAACTCAGTCCCGTGACTCAGCACCATTAAATATTACCAAGATTCAAGCAGTCTTGATTTCTAGCACTCCAACATAGTCCACAGCCTCTGATTTGCACTTCTGAAGTTGAAAGGTTAAAAATCAAATTTAAGCAAACACATCTGGCAGTAAAACTCGATGTGGGATTAGTACTTTTAATTAATTAATTAAATTAATTAAATTATTATTTATTTAAGTACATTAGTACTTTAATTTATTCTACATTATATGAATATTCACATTTTTCCCCTGTAGAAATATTAATGTGATTGTGGGGTGCTCAGAACCCACTGGGAATATTACTATATGATGTATACATTGTTATCCTTATAAAATGTGGACATTTCTGAATTCTGAAACACATCCAATCCCTGCCATTTTACATAAGTGACTGTGAACCTGAGCTACTCTTTCCAACTTTCTAAACCAAATGACTCCTAATAGTAACAAGAAAATGTCATGGGGGAAAATCTCTCACTTGCCTTCCTCCCTCCACTGCATACTACCTATTTGACAAGGAAGTTCCACAGCCTTTATATGACCCCCCCAGACATGAGAGCTCCCTAAAAGTGCTATAATTGCACAGAATTGACTCCACCTTGCTCTGCCTATACCAGCAAGCAGAAGGTAAAGTTCCAAGTCTGAAACTTTCAAATAACTGGATACAGCAATAATGGAATATTATTTCTACTTCATTTAAGTTATTGACAGAAACACATTTGACTTATTTTCATAAACCACATGTAGGAAAAACGAAACAGAAGAAGTTAGAATAAAACCTACTGCACACTACTGACATTGCACCCTTCTCTCTGCTGGCCTGCTTCAAATGTCTGACCGTGGCTGACTAATGCTTGCAGTGGGACTCCCACAGGTAGAGATCACACCTTGGCTTTAGAATTAATCTGAGTACCTACCCTGTTAGGTCTCAACAAATAAAAAGTAGTGGTAGGCTCTGTGTCAACTACAAAAGAAGTCCTTAATACAGCCAGATCCTTACTCTCTCCCTGCATGGAGAGCTATCAAAGAGATGAAACCATGTGGAGAAAGGAAGGGGCTTTGAGTGATTTGCTGTTTGGCTCTGTGCCTCTCAGATCAGCCTTCTTGTGCCACAATGCAAAACAAAAGTCACTCTGTTCCAGAGAAAGCATCACAGTGACACTGGATTTGTAGATGGCTTTTTAAAACTTCTCTGATAAAGGCCTAAGATTTCACTGGGCAATGTTCAAAAGGATTCGTTTATATAAAAAAGGAGTTCACTACAGAGGGAAGTAAAGAGACTTGCCCCAAACCTCTGGAGAAGCTGAATCTGAGGCCACTGAGACAGTGTGCCGCCGTCTTTTGACGGATTTCTCCTACTCTAGTGAACTCCATTGGCAACTAGGAGCACAAACTGGTGTCTGCTGCTTGTGAGAAGAAGAAGCCTTTAAGAGGATTAGGAAATGTGTTAGAATGTCAAATTTCCTCCGGTTTGAAACTGTGCCAAATGTCACTGTTCTATCCTCTAACGTGACAATATTACTATTCTTGGTTTCTACTGCAATTAAATCAAGGTAGGTGGTATTCTCTGAATGCAGGCTCCTGGGATCCTTAGTCAGCAACCATGTTCCCTGCCAGGGTAAGAGGAGCTATTAAGGAGGAGTTATGTAAATATAATAAGGAATGTGTCATGAGAAAGAACAAATGTACACGGAGTCAGAGCTAAGGTTTGGGGTTTTGAGTCATTATTAGGTTATATATATAACAGCATTTTTTTTTGAGACACACACAAACACATCTGTATGGGTTTACATATATGAATATATAATACTTCCATGTAATGCTCAAAATGGAGTTATGATGACACCAGAAGCCATTCTGAGAACAGGTTGTATCTATCCACAGTTTAGGATTATTGCTTTGGATAATCTCAAGGTCATGCTATACAAAAGTCTTGTATGCATATCAGCTTTTCACAGAGAGCATTATGGAAGTGTCTGGAACCTCAACAATGTTCTATCATAAAAAGTAATGATGGTAAAAAAAAAAAAAAGTAATGATGGTCAATAGGACAAAGGCTATATTTGAGATAAAGCTCTTGAAAGCAAAGTATCCTTAAAACCCTTACCAAAAGTGACATGGGCTCTCACAGCTAGGAACCATCAGTACACAAAATTGCTCTTCCTCTAATGAAGTGGATATTTCAACAGAATCAAAGGAACAAATACTGCCATCTGATTTGCAAAGCCCTGAGTTTCTGGGAAGATGAATGATAAAGTCAGAGCCCTCTGGCAACAGAAACAGATGAAGCATCAGCTTCTCAGAACTGACCTGAAGTTCTGCATTTTCAACTTTTTTTGCCTAGTGTCCCAGTCTCAGGAAGGCTACTGGGGCGGCAAAGACCATGAGAACAACTGACTTCTCAAATTCCTGTAAAATCTTCATGTTGTCTGACTTAATCCAGAAATTTAAAAGTCACTATGAGTCATAGTATTTCATTTTGAGGCAGTTCTCAGAGTGTGGGCCATAAAGCCCTGAGGGTGCTTGAGCTTTGCTCTGGGACATAGCTATTTGGAAAAAGTTTGATCCTTTCAGTTCGTGCTTTTAAATTCTGTTCATTAGTACAACAGCAGTGTTTAATGTGAGGATAATTTTGCCCCACTACTGAGGCAAAACCATTTTGAGATTACTCTCTGCCATATGAACTATGAGGTTCTGCAGTCTGCCTGGTGGAAGCAGAAACTCTTCCCAGACTTATGGGAGGTCCGAGGATTTGCCCCCCTAAACCTGTAGGGTGGTTCTTACCTTAGTCTCAAGTAGCTTCCTCAAATGCACGCACACTTACTAGTACTTACTTACCTCTGCAAACCCCATCCCTCCTTGGCTTCCCTGAACTCACATTAAGTCTCAACCCAGAGACACTGCTGGGCTTCTCCCAGATGCCCCTCCCAATAGTGCGGTCTGGAAACTCTTCAGGCAGAAAGCTGGTGTGATCTAACCATTCATTTAATTTGTAGCCCACCTCCCAGAGATCACTGTCCTTTGCTGCCTAATGCCCAATGTCCTAAAAATCACTGTTTCATTGTTTTGCCTAGTTGTTTTTAAAGTTGTTTCAGATGGAAAGATAAATCTAGTCCCTCTTTTCTTAATCGTAGCTGGAAGCAGAAATCTGTCTTGAATTTTTAAATTAACTTTATTGGTATATAATTTTTGAATAATAAACTGCATCCATTTGATGTAATGAGCTCTAATACACTGTACCACCATCAAAATACAGAAAATTTCCATTATCTCCAAGTTTCCTGATTCCTGTTGTAGTCAATCTCTGCATGAACTCACTCAGATGCTCACTGGTATTTTTTCCCCCACTATAAAATAGTTTTGCATACATTTTTAAGAATATTTTGGTTGGGTAATATCCACTGTGAGGGTTACTCTTCTGGCACTCTAGAAACCTGTGCCGGCTTCTACCTTCTCTTTAGGCTTCTGAGCACAACAAATGGTTGATGTTAACAACTAATTGTTCTATTCTACTTACAGTCCTTCTTCCAACGGTTTGTAATTTTTCTCTTGTTCTTCTGTTTTCAGAAATTTGTATCCTGATGGACATATGCCTGATTTTCTTTGTATTTATTGTGCTTAGGGCAGGCAGTGCTCCATAAATCCATCTTAATCCATTATCTTTCATAAACTTTGGAAATCTTTCTACCAATATTTCTTCAAATATTGACTCTGTACCCCAAATAATGCTTTGTTTTCCTCCTGGGAATTCCGTCACATATATGTATTTCATTCTGGCTCAATGCCTTTAATGTAGTTTTCTGTATTTCTCATTTTTAAAAAAATATTTTTGGGGGGGTTCTTTTTTGTCTCCATTCTTCAGTTTTAACTTTTCTGGTAACTGCACTCCTATGTCTGTTGCAGCATTATTTACATAACCATACTATGGAAGCAGCCCAAGTGCTCACTGACTGATGAATGGATAAAGATGTGGATATACACACACAATGGAGTATCACTCAGCCATAAAAAAAGAATGAAATCTTGTGATTTGCAACAACATGGATGCATTTAAGAGTATCATGCTAAATGAAACACTTCAATCACAGAAAGACGAATGCCATATGATTTCATTCATATGTGGAATTTAAGAAACAAAACAAACAAAAGCAAAGGAAAAAATGGGGGGAAGACAAACCATTTGTTCTTAACTACAGAGAACAAACTGATAGCTACTAGAGGGGAGGTGGGCAGGGGGAGAAGAAGGGGATGAAGGGGATGGAGATTAAAGAGTACATTTATCATGATTTTAAAGGAAAAGGAAAAGAAAAACAATTTTCTCATAGCTTATCCTCAATCCATCAATTTTCCCTTTTGCTCAATATGGTTCTTAAACACATCTATTGAAATGTTAACTTTTTCCATTCCAGAATTTCAATTTGATGGTCTTACAGATGCAGTGATTCCTGAGCTTCATTTTTGAATTCTGTAGCCCTCATGAAATTAAGGTTCATCTGTCACCTAACTTTTATCTGCAGCTTTATGTGGACTTAAGCCTCAAGCCTCTCATACAATAGCAAATGTCTAAGGAAAAAAGTATTGCATGATATTTTGGTGAATACCATTTTCTCAATTACTTCTTTCCTGGATCAAGTTTTTGGTGTTATGTTTCAGAACTCTTTATCAGGTCCTAGGTCCCAAAGAGTATGTCAAAACTCTTATAGTTTTACATTTCAATGATCCATCTGAATAAATTTCTGCATGATGTGTGATATTTAGATCAAGATTCTTATTTTGTCTGTGGATATTTAATTATCCCAGCACCTTTGCTTGAAAAACCTATCCTTCCTAAACTGAACTGTTCTTACACCTTTGTTAAAAATCACTTGGATATATATGGAGATGGATGGTATTTCTAGTTTTTCTATTCTGTTCCATTGATCCCTTAATCTGTCCTCCCAATAATAAAACATAGTTCTGATTACTATAGTCACATATTAAGTCTTAAAAATCAGGAAGAATAATAATTTCTCCCACTTCATTCTTCTTTTTCAAAATTGTTTTAGCTATTCTAGTTCCTTTGCCTTTCCATATAAGTTTCAGAATAATCCTGTCTACAATTACAAAATATCTTATTGGGATTTTGATATTGTGTTAACTATATATCCATTAGGAGAGAACTGAATCACTAATACGTTGAGTCTTCCAATCAATGAACATGGCATGTCTCTCCATTTACTTAGGTCTTCTTTGATTTCTTTCAGCAACGTTTTATAGTTTTTAGCACACTAGTCCTATATATGTTTTGTTAGATATATAACCAAGCACTTCATTTTTTATTGTGGAATTGTAAGTGGTACTGTATTTTAATTTTAGGTTCCACACATTAAGAGAAATCAAATTGAGAAATCAAATTACTTTTACTCCAAAGTAAAAAGCTTTTGTGCAGTGAAGGAAACCATCAAAAAAAGGAAAAGGCAAACTGCTGAACAGAAGATATTTGCAAATAATATGTCTGATAAGGGATTAATAAATACCCAAAACACATAGAGAATGCATACAACTCAACACTAAAGAAAAAATAACCCTATATAAGTAATCCAATTAATATGGGCAGAGAACCTGAAGACATTTTTCTGAAGAAGATATACAGATGGCCAAGGGACACATGAAAAGATGCTCAACATCACTACTCATCAGAGAAATGCAAATCAAAACCATAATGAGATATTACCTCAGAATGGTTAAAATCAAAACCACAAGAAATAATAAGTGTTGATGAGGATGTGGAGAAAAGGGAACCCTCATATACAACTGATGGGAATGCAAATTGGGGCAGCCCCTGTAGAAGATAGAATGGAGGTTTCTCAAAAAAATTAAAACTGAAAATGATCCAGTAATTCCACTATTGCGTATTTACCCAAAGAAAGTGAAAACACTAACTCAATAAGATAAACGAACCCCTATGATTATTACAGCATTACTTCCAACAGCCAAGATATGCAAGCAACCTAAGTGTCCATCAATAGATGCATGGATAAAGAAGATGTAGAATACATATACAATGGGATATTACTCTGATATTATGATTATAATCATAAAAAGGAATTAGATCTTGTCATTTACAACAACATGGATGGACCTAGAAGACATTGTGCTAGGTGAAATAAGTCAGAGAAAGACAAATACCATATGATTTTGTTTATATGTGAAATCTAAAATATACCAACAAACAAAGCGGAAACAAACCCACAAATATAGAGAACAAACTGGTGGTTGCAGGGCAGGGGTGGGTGGGTGCAGCAAGGACAAAATGGGTGAAGGGGAGTGGGAGGTACAGGCTTCCAGATACGAAATGAGTAAGTCATGGGGATGAAAGATCTGCATAGGAAATATAGTTAATGGTACTGTAATGTACTGTAATTACTGTAATACTGTAATACCGACAGACGGTAGCTACACTGTGGGGAGCATAACATAGTGTATACCCTTGTTGAATCACTGCCCTGTACAGCTGAAACTAATATAACACTGTGCGTCAACTATACTTTAATTAAAAGAAATAACAAAGATATCAAATTGATCACTGTGAATTGATGCTGAATCCTACAATCTTGCTGAACACATCTCCATAGTTATAGGAAGTTTTTGTAGATTCACGGGGGTTTTGTACACAGACCATCATGTCACCTGAAATAGGGACAGTTTTATTTTTTTACTTCCTTCATCTAACATCTTTTATTTCCTTTTCTTGCTTTATTGTGCTAACTGGCACTTCCAGCACCATGTCGAATAGCAACGGTGACAGCGTATATCCTTGTCTTCTTAACACTAAGTCTTTCATCAGTAATAGGATTTGAGCTATAGATGCTTCTCATTAAGTTAAGTAAGTTCTCTCTACTTCCATTTTTATCATAAATGACCACTGTGTTGTTCCTCAAATCCCATGGTCCTTAGTCAATCTGCCTCCTCTCTACTTTGCAAATTCACTTTATGTTTGCTTCATATACAGTCAGTGTACAAGGTTTTTACCTGTACTAGCAGGAAGAATAAGCAAAAAATAGATCTATCTCATATTTCCAGGAGCAAAGGTACAAACTTACTTCTAAAAAATATTTTGTTCGGTGTTTCTGGTTATTCTCATTTGGTGGGCTGGTCTGCAGCAAGCTACTCTGTCATTATTGGATATGAAGACCTTGCTAATTTTTTAAAATCCTCATGATTCACACCGATAGTTTACTTTGGCTTGTTCTTCATAAACATGACCACTTTCTTAACCACTTCTTAAAGACTCATCACTATACTGCCCCCTAAGAAGAATGTCAAAGAGACTGGAAAAATTCACTGTTGTGAGCAAAAAATGCTAATTAGAAAATTTATCCTCATTGGGAATTACTAACAAAAATTAGATTGCTTTTTAAAAATGGCATAGATACTAGGTAGGAAAGTTATTTAAAAAATCTGACTGAAAAAAAAAATCTGACTGAGATGCTGTCAAAATTATTTATATTTGTGCACATATCCTAAGCTATTTTTATCTTCACATAACATTAAAAAAATTCTAAACAAACACAATAATCTAATGTGTGAAATTTCTTTTTTTTTTTAAATTTTATTTATTTATGATAGTCACACAGAGAGAGAGAGAGAGAGAGGCAGAGACATAGGCAGAGGGAGAAGCCGGCTCCATGCACCAGGAGCCCGACGTGGGATTCGATCCCAGGTCTCCAGGATCACGCCCTGGGCCAAAGGCAGACGCCAAACCGCTGCGCCACCCAGGGATCCCTAATGTGTGAAATTTCTCAAAAAAATAAAATGCTTCATAATGGGTATTAAATTGGTAACAAATGTACCTGGTTTTGATTTGACATTAAGATGAATTTCTATTATATAGAAAAAGGCTCTTCACTGCAGCATTGTTTTTAATAGGAAAAGACTGGAATTAATCCAAATGCCCATCAATAGGGAAGCTGATAAATTATAGTATAGCAATATAATAGAATATTATGCAGTCATAAAAACAATGGGAAAGCTTTCTAAATATTGACATAGAAAGATCTCCAAAATGCATTACTCAGTGAAAAAAGAAAATGTCCACAAGATGTTATATTCTGTATAAGGAAGAATTAAGTCTCTATATGCATATTTGATGATATCTATATAAAGAAAGAAAGGAATACTTAAGAAACTGATAAAAGTGGTAACTGTAGGAAGGGGTGGCAGACAGAACAGAGTAGGAATGGAATCCTTCTGAGTAAACATAATTACTTTGATTTAATTACTTTGATTTCTGTACCACTCGAAGATATCAGCTAGTTACGGTACATTCCACAGGAAAGAAACTAGTTTAGATTTTTATATTAAAACTGAATTTAAAACACAATACACCACTGAAAGTCAGGACTGAAATATCTGCACCCAATTACTCTTTTTGGACTGCGAACCAGAGTCTTCACTGCATGTCTGTGCCATGCCCACCTCCATCCCAGTAAACCGCAGTCCTACCATAGTCAAATGTCTTCCAAATGCTACTGCTATCAGCTGTGTTAATCACAGAATCTTACCACTGGAAAGGACTCCAACCAGTCATCCAAACCTAGACTCACCCAGGCAAAAGAACACAGATGAGCTAGTGCAGAGTAATAATTACTTGTGAATAGACAAGATAAAGCTACCAGTGATACCTGATGACTGTCACGTGTATTTCTCTCCTGATAATGTACATATACATCCTTGAGTTATCTAAAACCAATGTGGTGTCCACCTGAACTTTAACTGTGTATTAGCTGTTATCATAATCTAGACGAAGAATAAAATTTCAGGAATGGTAATTGTTCTGCCAAAACTTCATTCATATAACATGGGTTTTGGGAAAAATGTTTTCCTTATGGTTCATTCTTTAAATCTAACTGCCTGAATCAAAGAAGAAAGTGGCTGGTCAAACTCATTTGTCCTCAGTAAAATAGTGCAATATGGCAATGAATAGGCTACGCCAGCAGAGAATATCCTCCATATCCTTAATCAAAGAATCCGCACTATCCATTATTAAATAAACATTGCTGCTTTCCTTAACATTTATTCTTGAAATATTACAGACCTAATTAGATATGATCGTTTTCCCCTTTAACTTCAGTAACTTGAAGGGTAAGTTTTTAAGGAATATTTTCATTTCTTTGTATTTTTAAGAACTATCTAGAAAAATAGTAGAGATACTCATTTAGGTAAAACCACCACTGTGAACATGAAACTTGACATTTCCTATTGAAAACAGGACTACCGATTTTCTCTACTACAAACTGGCAATTGTACTTTAATATGTTATACTTAATACTGGGCACTCAAGCCAGCAGCAATAATGTCTGGAGCCATCTTTCCACAGTTTCTTCTCCCACTCATGGGAGGGAAAGGAGAATGGGGTGTTTGGTGCATTGCATAAGAATGTAGGCTCTGGAATCTGCATTCCTGGATTCAAGACCTGCCTCCACCAGACCTTAATTATGAATGCTGGGGGCTTTTGGCCTCTATGTCTCAGTGTTCTTGTCTGTAAAACAAGAACATTAACAGCACTGACATCAAAGAGTTCTGAGGACTAATTAAAGTAATTCATGTAAATTGCTTCACATGGTACCTGGCTTGGTCACTGCTCAATAAAAAAAATATCTATTTTTATTACTCTTTTCCATGTGCCTCGTACTCCTGTTCAGCTAGAGTGCTTTCATCCCTCTGTGCTTTGTTCTTATTGTTCTGAGTCTAGACCACCGCACTGCTTGCTCTCTGGCCTGATGAAATCCTCTTCCCCTCCACGGCCCATCTTGGGAATGGGCCTAAGCAATCATGACTTGGCCCTGTTGGCTTGCACCTCTATTGCTCTTCGTTTGCAATTCTCTTATTATATTCATTATATTAAACCTGACTTTCATTATAGTAATTTATGACCTTGTCTTTTTCATGGGTGAGGACTGTGTCTTACTAGCTTATTTATTCTTCATGGTATTTAACAATCTGCAAAGAGTGGTTCTCAATAAACATTTATTAGATTTGAAACAGTTGTGCTTACTTATGATGGTGAGCATAACATTATCCTGCCTGTACCAGCAGCTCTCTCATGGGATGCTTACAAAGATTAAATGAGATAGTGCATGTAATGGGCTACTAACAAGGTATTATTTTATCATTATCAACCACAGTTAATAGTTCTTTGGTGTGTATCATGTGCCGAGCCCAGGGGCTTTTCATTCCCCTTGCACTGAGTAGATAACATAAACGTGTTTTTTAAATGACTGATGAAGAAAAATGGCTCTGACATGGCAAATTTAAAAGTAACTATTAGCTGTATCATTAAAAAGTTGGCTTGAATAGTTCCTGATATTTCACAGCACAGTTTTGAGAATCTAAATAATTCGAGACATGCAAAGGTATAAAAACTTGCAAACTGTAAAAACAAAGGGCAGTATTCTACAAATGTGTGTACCCAGTGATCAGGACTCTTAAGGGAAAACAGTGCTGAGAAAATCTCCCATCTTCTCAACCATAAAACAGGCCAATGATTAGAACCTCTGTGCAGGGTGCAATGAGGAATAAATAAATAAATTGGGACATGGTGAAGTGCTTACAACAGTGTAATAAGAAAACTGGTCTACCTTGTTTTTATCATAAATGATGCTCTTAATTATCTAATAAGTGAACATCTTAGGGCCAAGACAGATAAAGTCAATCCAAAGTTGACCTGAATTTTCTGAGCCACAATCTGTTCTAAATTCTTGACAGTGTGATATCACTTAGGTTATTGCCCTGTATAGGGAGATGGACATGGGCATTAATAAATAGTGAGAGGCCCAGAAGGATATCAGGAAGGAGAATGTGAAAACTTGGATAAGCACGTATTCATTTTCTAAAACTTAAAATTTTCTAAAAATTAAAATGCCTAACTTCAGTTCCTGCAAACACATCAGCCTAATAAAATAAAAAACACATCAGGCTCCCGGTGCATGGAGCCTAGTTCTCCCTCTGCCTATGTCTCTGCCTCTCTCTCTCTCTCTCTCTGTGTGTCACTATCATGAATAAATAAATAAAATCTTAAAAAAAAAAAAAAAAAACTTCTTGGGGATCCCCGGGTGGCTCAGCGGTTTCGCGCCTGCCTTTGGCCCAGGGCGCGTTCCTGGAGTCCCGGGATCGAGTCCCACATCGGGCTCCCTGCATGGAGCCTGCTTCTCCCTCTGCCCGTGTCTCTGCTTCTCTCTCTCTCTCTCTCTCTGTCTCTCATGAATAAATAAATAAATAATTTTTTTAAAAAAGAACCAAATCCATCAATTCGGATGTAGAAAATTTCGTCAAATGAGAAATGTTCGGAGCCCAGAGACTTAAGAAGAAAGAAAATAAATAACTGCAAAGATATCATCCCTGGCAATAAATGGTATATGTTTTCCTTGTCAAAAGAGAAATATCAAGGTCTGTATTCTGGAAATCTGGGCAGCAAGAATGGTTTCCCCCAGCAACCAAACTCACCCCTTGTTCATCCAGTTTCATGAGCTGCTCTGTGACCTTGGGGGTATTGAAGGCCAGCCGCAGGCACTGGACATTAAGCTCAGGAATCACATGCTCCAGCACTTCCTTCAGGGGCAGGCCTCTGGCTGTCGAGTGCTTTGCCGTTGAGGGAATGGCATCCTCCAGGACCGAGCCTCTCAGTGTCATGAGCTGAAAGACAGACGTGCTCTGATGAGGCCTCTCTCGGTGTGGGAGAGGTGCAAACACGCAGACTGCACCCACACGGCACCCATACCCGAGGCTGCGATGCCCCCTGAGAGTGGGGAGAGGCTTCTGAATGAGGAGGGTGACAGAAAATACTCTGCATATGAAAAACGAGGCCAAGGCTTCCAAGAAGACCCAGGCAAGTCCAAAGGAACACATCATCAGGCCTTCCAAAGACACCTACTTCAAGAACAAATAAAGCATTTCCATAAAGACCTCAGTAAGCTCAAGGTCTTCATATGGCTGTAAACTGCCACTAACCAAATTGAGGAGATATCCCAGAGAAATATCTGAAGAACAAATGCTCAGGATTTAGATGTTGCACCTTTTAAAAAATTTTACATTATGTTATAGTATTACATAATTATTTTACATTATGTTATTCTATTACATAATTTTATTAGATTATTTAATTACAAAAGATAAGGGGAAGGATAAAGTTTTAAATTTCATAACATACTGCTGACAAGCACAAGCTATCTGTATCCCCAAATGCTACTACAGTAAGACCATGACTGTAGTTAGTACAGCAGCATAGTCAATAGCACTGCAAGTCACTTTCAATTTCCCCTTATTTCTTAAGATACTTTCCATTATTATGAAATAGAAACATAAGCAAAGAAATTTCCCTATGAAATAATGATCTGTTGAAGTAAATACAAAGCCTAGAGCAGTCTCATTTCCCAAAACGTTGTCATGCTGCACAGTTGTTAATACAACATAAACACCATAAACACTGTATGGTGACCCATCATGTGGAACACCTGCCCATGAAGCCGGTAGGGGGTAGGGTGAGGCCCTGGACTGCAGCAGGAGTGGCAAGAGCTAACCGAGGAAGGAGTGCGTGCTGATGGGCAGGTGTGGGGTGTGCAAAGGGCAGGGGGAAGAAGTACACGATGGCAATTCAGAAGGCTTGTGTTTACTGAGGGAAGTGCAACATGTTCAGGTGGAAAAGGGTCCCAAGGCAGGAAGTGGAGCGCTGTGGCTCAGAGCATAAGAAAACACCCTCATGGAAGAGGGGGGCACTAAGAAGGGGCCCTGGAATTGAGAGGAAATTCTATAAAAAATAATGTCAGAAAGTGAAAGGTGGAGAGGTAAGGAAGAACAGGAAGTGGGGCAGAAAGAGCCACTGCTGTCATGTAGCGGGATCTGAAGAGAGGGTGGCTGGTGAAGCTGGCAGGTTGCGGGGCGGGGAGGCGTGCACCTGAGGGGTGTGCACCCCATCAGGCTCCCACGGGCAGCCTCAGACCCTGTCTGAACAGGGAAGGTGATGTGTACTCTAAGATGAACAGCAAGAGGAAGGAGCCGCAGGCAGACAAGACATTCTGGGAAATCAGTCAAAGAGGACGTGACACAGGGTTAGCAGGGAAATGGAAACCAAATGAAGAATCACCAGGGAAGTCGAATCCCTAACATCTGCCAACTGATGGGTAAGAGAGAAGATGGCAGGAAAAGCAAAATTTACCAACATCTTGCTCTCCATACAAGAACAAGGTACTATTCATTTGATTAATAGCTTTTCTTTCGTTTATAAATCACTTGTTTTCAAATGACACTTGTGTAAAAAAAATCATTTTCCCTGTGACTTAATACCGAATTTGGCAGAAATGGCTTCTGGGGCTTTGTATGTTTGTGTTTTAAGTCACAGGAAACTGCTCAACAACCCAGTTACTGTGCTCCTCCTTCCATGAGATAACCTGTGCCGGAGAGACAGGAAGCAGCAGGCGCTGGAAGTCTTTTCAGCTGAGAAACCAAAACCAGGAATGCTAATCCTGCACCACAGACAGACAGCAGCTCACCTCAAGGAAGCCAAAGCAGAGGAGAAAAAGAATGACTCATTTTTATATCTGGATTTTTTAAATGATTTCCAGAAACAAGACAAGAATCCTTTTAATTCCCTGTGCACCTTTGCTTAAAAACACTCACATGTTGTCAGGTTTTGTTCATCAACTGTGAGGCTTACAAATATGTTCATGTTTTTGTTTATGTTGTTGGGGCACCTGGGTGGCTCAGTGGTTGAGCCTCTGCCTTTGGCTCAGGGCATGATCCCGCGGTCCTGGGATCAAGTCCCACTTTGGGATCCCTGCATGGAGCCTGCTTCTCCCTCTGCCCGTGTCTGTGTCTCTGCCTCTCTCTCTCTCTCTCATGAATAAATAAATAAAATCTTTAAAAAAATGTTTTTGTTTATGTTTTACAATGACGATTTCTACAATTTCTACCAAAATGAAAAGAGGAAAGAGTGAAGTGCCTGTTGGACAGGGACCAACCATCTAGAGAGGTTTCTCTCAAAGGACTTCTGTTAGTTTATTTCTGTGAAAAGTCTCAGTAACCTATCACAGTTGGACCACATCTAAGGATGACTTGTATTGGAAAGGAAAAAGTGACATGAAAGCTAAGGATACTTTATTACGTACACATGAGAGAGGGAAGGGCAGGCCATGGGGAGGAAGGGATAGCACTACCTCCGATTATAGGCATTAGACCTGTAGCCATGAGCAAGTCAGACAACAGTCCCCATCCTCACGGGGCTTAAATTCTAGCGGAGGGAAAAAACAAACACAATAAAAAGTGCAACACGTGAGGTGAGATGGTATGAAGTGTTTGTGAAAAAAAAAACAAAAAAACAAAAAAACAAAGCCTAGCACTAGACATGAAATGGGATGTATGGGAGTAGAAATGTTAGATCCAGTGGCCAGGGAAGGCCCCTGTGATTCAGGAGTAAAGGTCAGGAGGAAATGAGGGCACCCCAGCAGGAGGAGGCCAGGGGAAGATGCAGCAGGAAGGAGGAACAGGGGGCAGTGAAGCCCTGAGGCAGAGGTGAGGAGGTGGCCCAGGGGGAAAGGAGGCCAGCATGCATGGTGTCCTAAGTAGCAAGGGATATCAGAGCATAAGAAAACAACAATAAGAAATAAGTATAAGAAATAAAACAAGTATCCCTTGACTGGCTTGTAGTCAGGAGAGGGGAAGTGCTAAAGGGTTCTGCACTGAGGAAGAACACACAGGGATTACATTTCTGTAGGGTCCCTGCAGGGCTTGGCGCAGAGCAGAGAAAGGTGGTGGCGGCCGGGCCCAGGCCCAAGTGGGGGAATGAAAGAAGGGACTGAATTCTGGGCATATTTTGGAGACATAGTCAACAAGCTGTGCTGACATACCCGACTGGGGGTTGGGAGGCAAGGAGGAGAGAAGAGTCCAGTGTGACTTTAAGTTTCTGGCCTGAACAACTTCAGTAACAGAGTTGTCAGTTAAACGTTAATTTGAACATAAAAGCAAGTGATGATGGTATCTTAAACCATGAGCAACATCTGACTTGGATGTTCCAGTCAAAGGCTAAGGCAATGGACCGAAGGGACGATGGATGGGCCCACTTTGGGTCCAGGTAGCAAGGGATGAAGGGATGAAAGGACGGAGGTAGGAGAGGCAAAGCCCCCAACCACAGCGGGGGATCACGTTCACCTAGCACAGCTGGAGACAGAGGGGCGGGGACCAGATGGGGATACCCGCAGAGCAAGCTGCAGGCAACAGACCAGTGACAGGATGGGGGAAGAAATCCTTCACTTAGAACACTCCAACCTCTGGCATGAAGGACAGCAGGAAGTGGAGTGGCCCTGGGAGGGGAAACAGGTGAGAACAGGACAAAAATACCT
Source organism: Canis lupus baileyi (assembly GCF_048164855.1). Taxonomy (NCBI): domain Eukaryota; kingdom Metazoa; phylum Chordata; class Mammalia; order Carnivora; family Canidae; genus Canis; species Canis lupus. The sequence continues at coordinate 46,614,541 of NC_132846.1, read as the reverse complement.
GAAGCAAAGTAACATGCTCACAGAAATCCAAGAAGCCAGAAAGGGGCGACTCCCTACGTCCAACTTCAAAACCAGCATGTTCTCTGTGCTTTTCATGCTCAACGAAAGCATTTACCCTCTTCACGATCAGCTCTGGTGTGGAGAGACAGTGCAGTAGAGCATGTGAGCTCTTCAGTTCTCTCTGACCACTACACACAACCTATTAGATGCTGAAGTCATGCCTTTAAAAAAATCCTATTTTTAATTTCCCTGGAGTTCAAGCTGAGGACCAATTACTAAGTGAAGCCAACCCCTGAAACCTGGCCTTGTATTCAGTGGGGGAAATGAAGTAAATGCCCTATTTAAACTAGTTTCAAAACCATTATTTCCTAGATACCTCAGGGGAGTATTAGGCATTAATGCATAACAACAATGCTAAAGTGCATTTGGCGCAGGGAGGCAATAATAAATTCACACTGACATGTTTAGAAAGAAAACAAAGGAGAAACCTTATTGTCCCAAACTTGTTCATGAGTTTACAACAACAAACAACAACAACAAACTGCTTTGTTGGCCATTTGATTTTCCCTTTTCTTTTCTGACTTGAATTTCATTTTAAAATAAAAACTCAAATATTTTGTGTGCTTTGATTCCTACAGAGCTCCAAGAGCCGGTCTGGAGAGAGCCTCGGGTTTGCAGGGTTATTTTTAAGCCTCCTCACAGTCTAGGGAACAGGCCCAGGAGAGGGCAAAGTAGAAGCAGAAGAAGAGTCTCCTTCCTCCTTTTTGGGTCAAGAACTGTCCGAAGCAACAGTTTGGAAGGGCGGTTAACTCCTGGATGACCCTCTCTCATCTGTAGGGCTGCTGGGGCTCAGTGCTTTCCAGCCAACCGAGCGGCCCACGGAGCAGGATATGCAACATCCAATTTGGAATCCTGCAGGCTCCAGTTTCCTGGGGCCATGCTTAACTGCGGTATCTTTCTCCGAATCAAAACTCCCATTCATTCACTGCATCTACCCCAGGGTAGATGGAAAGGAAGGACCCAAATCTAACCATTAGGTCCACCCCCATCACCACCAGAACAAATGAAAAGAGCCATTGTTTATTCTAAGACATTTGTAGCTATGTGCTATTAAATTTAATTGCTTTGCTACTGCTGCTCCTCATTCCAATCAAGCCTCAATCTTTCTGGTTTGCAACTTACCTCACTGGTTCTAAAAATTATTCGGTAGTTGTATGGAGATCCGTTTTCCTTTGTTTCTTCTGGTTTTTCCCTTCGAATGCTCACAGCCACTGGACCAAGATTCTCATCGGCCCCAAAATAGTTCCAGTGTTCTTAGGCGAAATAAGAAAACAAAATTAGAACATTTACACAACACTTTAAAAATGTTATAATCTGTTTGAGGTTCAGATCACTCAGAAGTTATGTAAATAAAATGTCAACACATTTAACAAATATTCTTCAATAAGTTATAAAATCAGACTTGGGGCAGCCCCGGTGGCTCAGTGGTTGAACGCCTGCCTTCAGCCCAGTGGGTGATCCTGGAGACCTGGGACTGAGTCCCACGTTGGGCTCCCTGCATGGAGTCTGCTTCTGCCTCTGCCTGTGTCTCTGCCTCTCTCTCTCTCTGTCATGAATAAATAAATAAAATCTTTAAAAAAATAAAATAAAATCAGACTTGGCTTCGCAAGTTTGGTCAGCACTGAACAGAGGATTTTTTTTTTTTTAAACTATTTTGCAACTTACTACACTCTACCTTTTTTTTTTTTTTTTTAAGAAATTGTGTTCTGTCCCATATTCTACTATTTAAATAGGCTACACAGTGTGGGCTTCCTTGCCTAAGGGAAGGTTTGTGCCAGCACTTCTTAGCTTTTGTTAAAAAACAAAAAACAACCCTACACCTGTTGAGAATACAATTTGAGGATTGAGGGATTTCCCCCAGATTAAAAAAGACTTTCCAGGGGGCACCTGGTGCCTCTCAGTCCATTAAGCATCTGACTTTGGCTCAGGTCATGATCCCAGTGTCCTGGGATGGAGGGTGGGCATCCGCATCAGGCTCCCTGCTAAGTGGCAAGTCTGCTTCTCCCTCTTCCTCTGCCCCTCCCCCTGCTTGTGCTCTCCATCTCTCTCTCTCTCAAATTAATAATATTAATGATGATGATGATACTTCCCAGAACTGGAGAGGGGAGAAAGGTCTGTGAGTTACTCTCTCCCACCAAGAGTGGGGTCTATGAGGAAAGAGCTTCTAAGAGCCCCTAGGAGACAGCAGCAGACACAAAGGGCTCTGGTTCCCCTACAGTGAGCACTAGAGACACCCTGCAAAGCCAAGAACCTGAAGGGCAGGTTTGGGCTGGGATAACAGGTCTCTCCTGGGTTAAGTAGTGTGGTCAGGTGCCTGATGACTCAGGGCCGTTTTCTCAGTGTGCTGGCACTGCTCAAGACCCCAAACCTTAGCACAACCTTGGGATTGGGGAAAAGTCTCCAAATAACTTGGGTTGAATACTTTCTTCCTCTGGACCAGATGGAAAGTCAGGATCAAAATTAAACTAACTTACAAAAATATTTTTTAAATGATATTCACTACACAATAAGTATATACTTCTTTAAAAAAATTAAATTAGATGTTCACAGATAAGGAAGTCCATAAAACACAGAACTACAGGAAAAGCTAAAGTAGATAACTTATTTTTCAAACCTTCACAATTCTTCACATGGTCCTATCTCATTTACATGTGACAAGGCTAGATGACGGAGTCATGACATGGTTAAGTTATCCTCATACAAAATGTATACAATTGAAAATACATATCTTTCCCATATAAAATATAGAAGTATTTGAAAATCCATGAGAATAAGAAGAAATAACGGCATGAAATGTCTGATTGTGTAGTTTTAAAATTTAGGTAGCGTATATGAAGCTACCTTGCAAGTACTAAAGAATGATTATGGAAGATATAATGACACAGTGAGGGCTCTCCAAAAACATTATCATAATCCATGGAAATTCAAAAGAAGGAAACGAATGGGAATATAGGCAGCAAACATCTCATACATGGGACAATGGGAGAAGCAACCCAACAGATGTCATAAAATTTATGTACAAACACTCATGTATACCCTCAAAGCCCAGCACTGTGAGAATTGCACTCCAAGACTGTTTATTCTTACTTTGCATAAAATTTTAATAAGCTTGGTTATCTGGTCTTCAAGTTCATGGCTTTATTTCAGAAGTGTGATCATTCCAGATGTTGACAAAGTCCAGAGTGTAGGGCTGACAAAGACTTGCATGCAGACAGCAATGTGAAAGAACAACTGACAACAAGGAAGAAAACAGAAAGGCAGGAGACAGAAACTGTATGAAAAAGTGAGCAAGAACTTAAAGGAAAACAAGAGAGAACTTAAAGAAAAACAAATGGTCCTAGCCATTTAAGCAAAGGGTTTATTAACACACTTAAAGAACTTCAGAGAGTATTTTAATACCACAAAACAGAACAATACAGTGGATGTGTCAAAGGGGAGTATGAGCCACATGCGTTATATTCTGTTCTTTGCACTTTGTGGACCTGACTGGAATCCAACACTCTAGAAAGGTCTCCAACACACCTCATAGACCTCAGGAAGGGCAGGTGAGACTGCTGTTCTCTGTGGCTGGAGAGGTTCAAAGCTGCTATCAATTCATTGCCAGTAACCTCAACTCCCTTCAAGTTGTCCTGGGGCAGATACTTCAAAGGTCCTCTGTTCTCATTCCACATAGCCCCGTCCCATAATCTACCTTCTCTTCAATCTTAGCAAATGACAGCACTAACACCACATGGAAAATAAAGGAGCTGTGTCATTTTCCACCATCATACACACAAACTGACCTGGAGCCAGACTTTTGCTTCTTTTTCTTTATAATCCCAAACCCAATCTCCCACCTAAAGTCTGGTCTTCACTCATTCCACCTCCCCTGGAACTCTCATGCCTCAATTGCCTTCTTCATCTTCAGCATCTCCCTCTCTACTTTGCTCATTCCCATCATCACTGAATCAGACTCCTGTCTCCATCATCTTTAAACAGAAAACTTGTCAACTCCTTATCATCCTTCATGTTGTCTCCTCTGTCTTTGCTTCCACTGGCAACTTTGTGAAAGACCTGCCTAGTTCCTCACCTTAAAATTATTACAACCTGACTCTTGTTGCACAGCCACCAACACCAACTTTTAAGTTAAAACAAATAGATATTTTTGGCCCTTATTGTGCTCCAAATTCTCCATAACATCTGGCCCAGGCGATCATTTTCTCTAGAAAGACATTCACCTCCTAGCTTCTGTGACAGCACTCTTCTGTAGATTTTTCTTCTGCACTCTGGCTGTTCTTACTCCACCGCCCTTCCTCTTCCCATTGTGAATAATTCACCCACACTCAGAAAGAACTTCTACCATAATCTCAAACTTGAGGACTCTCAAAAGTCTAGTTGCCTACTATAGACATCTCAAACCCACTATCTTCACATCTTCCCAAAGGTGCTCTGTCCATGAGCATTTACAAACATGAACTCACTACCGTCCACAGAAGCCTGCACAGCTTTCCCTGCAGTCCTGATTTCAACAACTGCTATGACATTGACCTAGCTGCCCATGCCAGACACCCTGGGAATTCTAGCTCCTAAACAGCTCTCAAATCTACCTACCTTCTTTCCCATCCCACTGCCATGGGCTTACCCTCAGCATCATATGCCTAGATATTTGTAGGTCTTCTAACTGGCTGGCTTTTATCCAAATTGTTCACACAGTAGCCTGCTTCTCTCTCCACCTGTGTCTCTGTCTCTGTCTCTCACTGTGTCTCTCATGAATAAATAAATAAAATCTTAAAACAACAACAAAAAAGAAATGCAGGTAGGTATTAGGCCACTAAAACTAATGACATTTTAGTGCCAGCATACTGGAATGCCAGAAACCGATACTGCAAACACTCTATCAGAATGATATAATGCAGGGAAGTGAGGCACTTTGCCAAGCACTCTAATATTTGTATCCACCATGAAAATATAGGTATTCCCTTCTTTTCTACAGATGTGGCAGCTATGATTTAGAGAGAGTAAGTCACTGCACAGCCACAACCAGCAAACAACTGTAACAGATTTCAAACACAGGATTTTAACTGATTTCAAAGCTCAATTTTTTAGCCATTTTATATTAACATTATCTTCCCTAAAGTTTCTGAAATTATATTATGAATACAAAAGTCTAATAAAATTGGATGCCTAAAGGGATTAACTAGCTAGATCATGCGTAGAGAAAGCTTTACTGAGTTCAAATTGCTCAAGTGGCCAGAAGGGCGATTTATGCATTTTCTGGAAGAAAAAAAAAAACCGTGGATTTTGGATTGGTTTAATATTACCAGAAAAGGTTAAGATAATTTAGAAGTATCTTAATCAGAAATCTCTGAAAATATCTGAAATCAGGTTTTTAAAAAATAGAGGTTGTATCAAAACAAAAGCTTTATTCCTTGATATAAGTCACGGCTTCCCTGTGTTTAAAGGGAGAGATATTAACATTTTATCCATAGATGGTTGATTGTCCCCCCAACCTTCATTTTTCACACCGCACACCCAAACCAACAATTACCCTGAAGTTCTCAGTTCTGGTTCCTGAGTTTTAGCAAGGGAGAAACAAAGAATGTCAATGAGCAGTTGTGCCATCACTAGAATATTCCACATAAATAACTATATTTTTGGTCAACACATTCACAATAGTAAGTAATCTCACATTCTGAGAAAGGGGAACTCCCTCAACACCCCCAAGTAATTAGATTAAGTACAGTCACATCACCTGGTTATGAGCTGCATATAAACAGGTGTGTACAAGGCAACAAAAAGATAAGCCTGGTAACCCATAAAGGAAGAAAGAAAAATACAGTCACAAGAGCTATAGGGTTCAACCAGCAATTTTTGGATCATCTGAGTTGGGTCTTCATGATATTTGCAGACTCTGTATTAATACTTCAGTTGTACATTTCTCTAGGGAGATTGGCACAATCTGCACTGTGTAGAATTATGGACAGAAGCATATTTTTTAAATAATTTGTAAAGTTAAAATATTTCCTTAAAATTGTCAATTTAAAAATTTAAAAAGAGAAAACAGACAGGATAAACACAAAACAAAGGGAAAGCAAATGAAACTAGGCTACTATTTCACACCTAGCAAACTAGCAACCACAGTTCTGAAGTGAAAGATGGTGCTTGGTGGAGCTGTCACCTTCATACTCCATTGGTGGCACTGTGAACTGATACCAGCCATTTCAGACAGCATCTAAACAATATATGCTAACATCACAAAAATGTTCAGATTCTCATCTTAGTTACCCTGGTTGACTATGCAGGAGGAAAAATGGCCCCTTCCATTTTCTCTTAAAAAAAGCATCTTAAGTCCCTGCAGAAGGAAACTCTATAGATACAAGTGCTGAGTAGACAGACTTGGGTCTCCCTATGTCTACAGGTCAGAGAATGGAACAATTGACTATTATTATTATTATTATTATTATTATTATTTCACCATTTTCAGTATCTTAAGCTATTTTTTCATATAACAGTCTACTTGGTTTGTTACTAGTGTGCACTGGTAATGCCGTCAACCTGAACTCTGACCTTCAGTATTGTCATCAGACAGAGAATCCTGATCCAACAGGAAGATCCCTCACTGCAGCACATGCTTCTGCAGAGCTGCTCCTCTCTGCCTGTTCGAATTGTACAAAGGTTTCATTTCCATGCAACTTGTTATATCTTAACAAGACTAATAATTAGGTTAGAAAGAGAGGACAGGTCTAAAGTTAGGAGAATTAAAAAAAAAAAAAAAGAAAAGAAAGCAACAGCAGCATATTCTACTTTTAAAAATGAAACACAGGCTTGGCAAAGGAGAGGCAATAAGAGGCCAACTTTGTAAAGAATGGCTCTTTCCGAGAAGTGCACCACTCAGATATTCTCAGTCTCTGGTCCCCAAAGGGCTCATCCTAATTATAAGGGTGGAGGTTCCATGAGAACTAAATAGCCCAGGACTTTGCATCATAATCAAAAGCAGGTCAGAGTAATGGATGGGGACATTTACACAGGACTGGCCACATGCCAGAAGCCTGTCCCAAAGCTCTCCACTAAGCTTATAATTATTGTTGCATAAGAGTCATTGTGCACATTGACAAAGCACACAGTGCTCTGAAGTCCCAATTCTTTTTACCATAGGTAATTCTTAAAAAGGAGAGTGATCTACTTGCCAAAACTGCATGAAGTGGTGGGGCTTGTGAGAGCATGTGACTAAGCAGCCCATAACAGCCCCCTAACTTGCCAATAAAATGTAGACTTTAATATGAAGTTATGTTGACGTTAATAACTTACATCAAAATGATTAAAGGAAAAAAACACAAAACTGTTTGAAATAAAGGGACAATAAAGGGCAACAGAATCAAAATGGAGGAATTTTAATTGACCCTTATCTATGACAATTAGCCAATAATTCAAGCTCACTAATTTTGAACGAAATAAAAATGCTTTGGGACTATAATAAGTATTCAAAAATGTAAACTATAAGTATTCCAAGTAATGGAATGATGAACAAGATAATGTTCATCTATACAATCTTAAACATACCAGTCAGACATTTCTGTTCTAAGCTTTCTTAAGAACAACTTGGCAGTAAAAATCAATGGTCCTATAAAGTTCACAGCATTTGATTTACAGGTCTCTACCTTATGGAAGTAACTGGGTAGGTGGGGGGAAAGTTATGTAACAAGGTCATTTATGTACGGTCAGAGATTTTTTAATCTTATCTATGGATAGAAATTATGGGGCCCATGAACATGAATGAAAAAAATGTGTATCTTTATTTTCATCAACTTCTAAATGAAATGTAGCATTTCTGTCAATGTAAGACAAACTACAATAATATACTAGCTGTACATGTGACTTTGACACCAAAAGAAACCACAGAAATTTTCACATCATATTATAGTTGCTACAGACATATCAAAATGTCAATTATGCTCATCACTACTTTGAAAGTTATCAGACCTGATGCTAGATCACTTTGTCAATGTAGAAGAAAGAAACATATTTATTGGTATGTCGACAAAACTTTAAACACTTTTACAATTGTATTTTAATATGCCTGGTTTGCTTTGTATTTTTATACACTTAAATATACTATTCTAATTTAAGAAAGAAAAAAAAAAAGCTTATTCTAAGGAGAATCCATAGGTTTTGCCAAACTGCCAAAGAGGTCAATGGGGGAAAATGAAAACAAAAGTGAAAGAAACAAACCTTAGGAATATCTGAAATAAACATTATGTAATAATGAAAAACTGGAAAATCTTATATCTGCATTTGCTGGAAAACTTTAAATAAATGATGGCACAGCCAATTATGGAACCATGAAAAAATTTATAAACTGTATCTAATGATCCTATCTACTAAAAAAATGAATAGGCTTGTATTAAAAAGATGAAACAAAATCACCAGTAATTCCATGATTAACTTTCTAATTTTCTATAGTTACTAATTTTTCTGTAATGAATACATATGTAACTCCCATAATGGGAAGATTTTTAAAAATATAAGAAAATGTATTTGGTTTGCAAATGGCCAATGAGTCTTAAAAACACTTTAAAAGGCTGTGTATTAGTAACTCTTTACTTTTCATGTTAACACTAATTCAAATGTCAGGTCAGAAAAAAAATGCATTTAACATTCAAATGAGAGAAATTACAATGAAACACCGGTCTCTAACTCAACTTTATTATACTTAAAACACTCTTTGTCCCTCCTTACCAGAGATATTGTAGCAAGAGGTCTTCCTACCTAAAAATGCTTTCGAAGGATCTGGAATAATGTCCCTCAGAGATCTCAGCCAGAAATGCAGTCAAAGGAGAAGTTGCTGCTATTCAGGGGGTCAGGGACAACACAGGGTGTCTCAACAAAACAGCACAGCCCACAGACTTAACTGGCTGCCTACACCAGCTGCACACTTTGCTCCTGCCGATGCTCCTCTAACACCAAAACTTCTACTTGACTTGAAGGCAGTTAGAAAGAGGTCGCCTTGGTGGCTCAGTCGGTTAAGTGCCTGACTCCTGATTTTAGCTCAGGTCATGATCTCAGGATTGTGGAATCAAGCCCCGTGTCAGGCTCCTTGATGAGCGGGGAGTTTGCTTGAGGATTCTCTCTCTCCCTCTGCCCTTCCCCTGCCACTGATGTGCTCTCTCTTTCTCAAATAAATAAATAAAATCTTTTTTTTTTTAATTTTTATTTATTTATGAGTCACAGAGAGGGAGAGAGAGAGAGAGGCAGAGACACGGGCAGAGGGAGAAGCAGGCTCCATGCACCGGGAGCCCGACGTGGGATTCGATCCCTGGTCTCCAGGAACTCGCCCTGGGCCAAAGGCAGGCGCCAAACTGCTGCGCCACCCAGGGAAGGGATCCCTAAATAAAATCTTTTAAAAAGACTCTTGCTGCCCTGAAGATCTGATGAATGGCCTCCATGTACAGCAGAGGGGCTCCATGAGAAGCCCAGGAAAGGAACTGACACAGTAAAGCTTGAGCATCCAATTTAAGAGCTCAAGATGAAGGGATCATCACTGGGTGTCTAAAGTTATAATGTTTGGAAAACATGTGAGACAGGCTTTTATTATGTGTCAAGTTGTACTGAAAGAATAGATCTAAAGAACCCTTCTTCCCTTGGGACAGCAAAGTGAAGAAAGAGCATATGGGAATCCATAAGCATGGCAGTCATTTCGATGCACTTTGAAACAGGAAGTTGGGGAAGCACTCCTGTGCCTCCCCTGTGGATGGTTCGTATCCTATGTGAGCTACTGTAATTGACCACACCTGAGGTTTTTGGTTTTTGGCTTTTCAACTTGACTACTTTATACTTAGAGAAAAGCTGCAAAAATGGTACAGGGAGTTTCCATAGAACCATGACCCAGGGTCCTCCTGGGATGTGGACTAGATGGAGTCACATAAGAAGCTAACATCTTATGTGACTCCATCTAGTAACAATTATCATAATCAGAACCAGGAGGCTCACACTGGTTCACTCCCATTAACTAATGCTTTTAGTCAAATCCCAGCAGGGTCCCATGTTGTACTTTGTTATTTCTCCTTAGTCCCCCGCGGTCTGTTATAGCTACTTGGTTTTTGCCGGTCTTTCATGACTATGGCACCTGGTGGTCAGAGTATTTACCAACCCACTGGGGTCTGCCTGGTGGTCTCACATGACTGGACTGAGGGTATGTACTTTGGGCAAGAGAGCCACAGAAATGATGTCACCTTCCCAGTGCATCAATTCCTGGGGTTCAGTCCATTAAGGTGGCACCTGCCAGGTCCTATCTTGCAGGGAGATCTTTTGAGATTACACAACCCCTGCTTCTCCTCACCTGTCACTCACAGATTTTGGCATCTATCAGTTGGTCTAATACAGTTCACAAAAGTAAAATTCAATCTCCATATGGGTGTTCTGGGCCTATGAGGATCAGCTGGTGGTCCTGGTTAATTCTCAGTAAACCACCATGACCACACACAGACTTGTCTGTGGTCTCATTTCCTGAAAAGAGAGGGAAAGGAACTGCCACATATTATTTGGGGTCTGTAGTAGAACACAAGGTCATGTGCACAGAGGGCCCTTGTGGCCTCTCCCTGACACTATAAAAATGGGACATACTCAATAGATCTTAGACTTCACATCCACACCAAACACTCATTCTACTGTGGAACATTCACAGAGCCTGCCTGGTCTGGGGTCCTGGCCTTCAAGGAGTGCTCAGACTGGTTATGAACCAACGCATCATGGGAAATGCTACACAGAAACACGCGCACAGGGTGACTTAGGGCAGTGATAGGGAAGGCCCACGAGAGGCAGGAGCCTGGCAGGTGGTTAAGAGGGGAATACAACATGTGTGTACCGGGGTGGAGGAGGAAAGGCAGCTCCAGGCAGAACAGAGCATGAAGTCTGCCCAAGGCTGACACCCACGTGGATCACCTCCTGCATGGTGGTCACTGCCCTCTCACTCTCCAGGGACATTTTTGTGTTAGGAGGTTGCACTACTGTTCCAGCACCTGCCCTCCGTCCAGTGAGGCCTGCTGAGGAAAGGGACCCATAGCACTGAGGGGAAGCCTGCCACCCACACTAATTCTCCCATAAACAAGATCACCAGACAACTAAGGAAAACCAATCACAGTGTGAGAGAGAAAAATAAGAAAACAAAATAAATCCAAGAAGATACAGATCACCAGAAGAACTTAGGTGAAAAAATTTCTAATGAACAGCAATGGAGGAATGTGGGGTATAAAAAATAAGGAGAAGCTATTGTCAAACATAACTACAGGGAAACAAAAATAATGAGATCCTGGGGATTAAATACACAATTAGTGAAATAAGAGAAAGGCCTAGATAAAAGAACACAGAAAGGCATACACCAATCCCTTGTCCAAGAGGTAAAATTGATAAATAAAGAATAAAAAAGAAACAAATTACAAAAGCAAAGCACGGAGGATAAATTCAGAGGTTCCACTCTTCATCTAAATGGACTCTGGAAAGAAGGCACAAATAAACTGTAGATTTTTAAAACTACTTCTTAAAATTCAGAAAAAATAATGCTTGAATTATTTCTAATTCTCAAGTATTTCTCATAACGCTCAAATGTTTCTCATTTGTCTCAACATCAGACTTTAAACACCATGAAGACCGGTGGAGGTGCTTTGCTCTCTGGCAGGCATAGTAGCTGACAGAGTAAATGCTCAATCAATACTATTTAATGAATGAAGATATAAATATGTGCCTTTCTTTTTCTAGTAAGCTTTATGCCTAACATGGGGCCTAAACTCACAATCCCTAGATCAAAGGTTATATGCTCTACCAGGCTAAGTCGGCCAGGTGCTCCATGTGTACTCGTTGATTTTTTTGTTTTTTTTAAAGATTTATTTATTTTTAGAGAGAGAGAATGCCCACATGTGAGTGGGAGGAAGGGCAGAGGGAGAGGGAGAGAATCTCCAGCAGACTTCCCTCTAAGCATAGAGCCTGACTTTGGGTTCGATCTCACCACCCTGAGAACATGATCTGGGCTGAAACCAAGAGTCAGATGCTCAAGTCAGATTGACCCACCCAGGTACCCCTACTTGTTGCTTTCTTTAAAACTACTTTAAAAAACACGAAGAACACTCCTGTTAATACTAAGTGGGATAATGAATGTGTGTGTCGTATATGTAAGATATAGAAGATTATAAACCAAAATCTTGGGATTAGGAGAGGGATTACTTTCTTCACTTCTGTATTATTAATTTTTATAATAAGCATATGTATATTTTTTGTGTGACTTGTTTATTGCCAGTTTCCTCCACCCTCCATGACGGTGGTCTGTTTTGCCTACCATTCCAGCACCTGAAACCTTGCCAAGCATGATGTACGCACTCATGCCTACGTGGCAGCCATGGACATGCAACACCTGAGTCTCCCTTCCTGAGAGTTTTCCAGCTCAGCCACTCTGTTCCCGGGCATTTCCCATCCATGAACTGAGCATGCTGGGGTTGGCCATTACTGCCCAACACAGAAGTCCTCTAAAGCTTATTCTTCACTCCACTGTGTTGACTACAACTTTGGGAGATCTGCACCATGGTTTGAGGCTCCTCTTGTCTACTTCTGCTCTTTTTCCTTTCAAGATTCACATCTACATCATGGACTGAAGGCTTTCCCTACTCAATTCTGCTTCTTCCCCTTTCCTCTCTCCGAGGCATCACTCCCAAACCCCCCACAAACCACTTGAAAGTCTGTACCATCTCAACATCTGCTTCTCAGAGGACTCATGTTACACAATGTATTTGTTACAGGACTAAATTCACAACATAATATAAATTTACATTGTTGTAAGGTTAGATTATATTTGGCAAAGGCAAGAGACTGGATTTTGAGTAAGGTAGACTAGAGATGTTGAGACTAAGACATCTATGCTAAAGCTTCGGCAAGAGGCAATGAGGGGGGCAGCTCAGGTGGCTCAGTGGTTTAGTGCTGCCTTCAGCCCAGGGCGTGATCCTGGAGACCCGGGATCGAGTCTCACATTGGGCTCCCTGCATGGAGCCTACTTCTCCCTCTGCCTGTGTCTCTGCCTCTCTCTCTCTCTCTCTCTCTCTCTCTCTCTCTGTGTGTGTGTCTCTCATGATTAAATAAATAAAACCTTAAAAAAAAAAAAAAAGAGGCAATGAGGGCCTACAGCCAGAATGCTGAGAACAGGACATGGAGAATAGGAAGTCAGCAGCCATCTGAAGGTAGACTCAAGGAGCCCTCCCAACTGATCAGAGCTGGAGTACAAGCAGAGGAGACAAAGAGGCGGCAGTGCTTCAAAACCAAGTAACTGGTGAAACCAGTGGCATTTACAGCAAGAGGGCATTGATGAGGAAGGCTTGTTAGGGAGAAAAAACTAAGAAGTCAACATTTATGTGCGTGGCTTGGGGTTGCCAACTTGACAGCCATCTAGTTGGAAGCAGCTGACAGCTGCTGACAAAAAGGGTAGCTAGGGGCACCAATGTGGCTCAGTTGGTTAACTTCTGACTCTTGATCTCAACTCAGGGTCTTGACCTCAGGGTCATGAGTTCAAGCCCCACACTGGGTTCCATGCTGGGCACAGAGCCTACTAGAAAGAAAGAAAAGAAAAGGGATCTAGAACAGAAGGGAAAGCCTGGGCACACAGGGATTGCAACTGGAGAAGTATGCTAATTATCTTTTCCAAAGAGAATTTTTTGAGGTCATTAATTATAAAGGAAATAAATAAATCATGCTGATGAAATAGAAATAAAAGATCCAAGTGGAAACAATGTGTTAATAATGAAGGTTGGATAGCTGAGAATCAAATTTGGTTGTTGGAGCAGAAGTGGAATAGGAGACACAGTAAACAAAGCAAGCAAACCAATAAAGCATACCTATCACCAGAGAGCGGGCGGGCATTCAGGAGCTACCAGAAAACAAGTCCTGGCATCTAATTCTAAAATAAGTTTCTTGTATGGAACTCTCCAAAGAGGCTAAAAAATGACATGATGGGCAATGCTTCATCTCCAGTTTTATTGCAACAATAAATTGTTTTTATATGACCGCATCTTAAAAAGATGACCTTGAATAAAGTCAAGTGTTTGCGCAAATGTGGCCTTCTGATGGTTTATCTTGACTTAAAAATAAAACATAGGGGGATGCCTGGGTGGCTCAGCAGTTGAGCGTCTGTCTGCCTTTGGCTCAGGGCATGATCCCAGGATTCAGGATCAAGTCCCGCATCAGGCTCCCTGCATGGAGCCTGCTTCTCCCTCTGCCTATGTCTCTGCTTCTCTCTCTGTGTGTGTCTCTCAGGAATAAATAAATAAGTAAAATCTTTAAAAAATAAAAATAAAACATAGGAAGGAACAGCTGAGGCACATACCCTTTTTAACCAACTTCACAAACCTCTGAGTTGAGATGGCTCAGGTCATATGGCATCCTGAATTCCGTACAGATCAGAGTGCAGATCATCAGTATTAAAATTCAGGGGATCACAGCCAACAAAGAAGGGGAGGATTGTTTCCAAAGGAGCCAACATGCAAACCTTCATACCTAATGGCCTCCTTACTTCTGGAAGCCCTGAGCAGATAAAAAGATGGTAACAAATCACACTCCTGGGTTAGCTCAAGAAGGTATTTAATCTCCCTGAAAATTAAATTAGCTCAAAATCTCCCTGAAAGGGTGACCTAAGTAGAGAACTACCTTCAAACCAATCATGTACAGTTTATGTGATCTCAGTTTAAAAACAAGGCTATTAAAACAACGAATTATTATACACATATAAAATCCTTCCTTATGAATGTTGGCCAAAATTAACTGTTAAGTTCAGGAACACAGAGCCCAACATGTTTCAGTCAAGTAGACTTGTTGGCTTATCACCTCCCTGAAAAAAAAAAATAAAACTGTCCACATCAAAACACTAAACAGCATCATTAACCTTAAAGAACCCTGAACTGTAAGACAACCTAACTTTTCTCAAGTTTAATGCTGCAATACTTATAGGAGGATTAAACAACAAACACAGATTTTTCAAGTAAGCTTGGCTGGACAGTGTTCCCTGATGATCTACATGCACCACACTCTCCTCCAGTAAAACTTAACACCAGCTCCTTGATGCTCATCTAACAAACTTGAGCTTCAAGACCAGCTCTCGATAGCAAAATTGAGAATATATCAGAGTGCTAAAACTATCACTTCAAGTACACATGAAGTTAAGGCATATATATATATTCTAAAGAAATGATGCTGAAGATGGCTGATTTACCTCTCACCCTCTTATACAGAAAAGTGGACATTACAAGGGCAACTGAAATCCAATTATCAATTGATTGTTTGGGGCTCAGCACACTACTGCTGTAACTGATGTGTACGTGTATGTGAGATAGAGAACACACCCAAACATGTGTGGTGGGGTGAAGAGAGGTGGAGGCAGAGGACAGGGAGTGAACAATAAAAGCAATCAAATCTTATGGCTTAAGGTTATCAGAATAATAATTAGATATACAAGCATCAGGAGTGGGAAACTATTCTTAGATGAGCTTCAGACCAGATAATGGCAGTCTCTCCCAGCCACTGAGCAACAAAGAGAGGCCTGTCCCTACCACACCATCTCCAATAACTGGACTTTGAGAGCGACATCCCACCTGGCATAGGGACTAGCCTATCAACCCTGTTGATCTACAATGCAACAGACGCCACTGCTGAGACAACCTGTGGCCCCTCTTTTCCACACATGCATCACTCTGAATGGGATTCAGAGAAGGCCTGCCTCCCTGACAATTGTACACTCGGTGCAAAATTAGAAAAGTCCTATATGGCCACAGAAAGTGAGGGGATTGATGGCTGGGAGAGTCTCCTCCTCAACAAGCCATGTTGGCTCTGGGCAACATCATAACCATTCTCTAACAGTTTTCTCCACTTAGAAACTTCCTGGGTACTTTGATCATGCTATCCAAATAAAAACTAAACACAAGGGCAGCCCACGTGGCTCAGCAGTTTAGGGCCGCCTTCAGCCCAGGGCCTGATCCTGGAGACCCGGGATCAAGTCCCACGTCAGGCTCCCTGCATGGAGCCTGCTTCTCCCTCTGCCTGTGTCTCTGCCTCTCTCTCTCTCTCTCTCTCTCTCTGTGCATCTCTCATGAATAAGTCTTTTTTAAAAAAAAACTAAACACAAAATACATATATGGACTCAAAGAAGGAGGACTCTATTAATTTTAATGTTATCCTACTGCCTGTCTTGTGTCTCTCTAGGAAGGCTCCGGTTCATCTCTTGCACTCATCACAAGGACAGCTTTGCTTCAGGGGCCTGAGAGAGAGAAGTCCGCATAAAACCCCAAGTAAAAACACAATATATGTTAACTGTATTATTACTGTCTTTTAATAATAAAGTGTCACACACACTAGCAAACCAGCAAAGGGGAGTAGGCAAGAGAAAGGAGTGAGGAGCAGAAAAGCTTGATGGTGCGGTGCCTATTTTAGTAAGTGCAAACGGTGGGCTTCCTCCACTGGCCCAGCCTCTATCCAGCAACAGACGGGGCTTACACGGCATAGCCAGATAGCCTCTGAAGTCTAAATACACAAAATAACAACATGCATAAAAACAGTGTGATATCAGAGAGTGACTGCAGTTTCATGGGCCAAACTTAAATTTTACATATAACGTCGACTGCCAAGGGTACTTCACACAAGTGAATCCCTCCCCACCAGAGACAGCCACAGTGAAGTCAGGAATGCATTACACAGCACTGGTGATGAAGAGGCTGGACTGACAGCCAGATCAGCAGTGCTATACTCTGATGCTCGAAGAGAAATTGTACCTAACATCGATGTACTCCTCCAACAAGAGGACTCACTTTCAGCTTCTGATTAGGAAGAAAGGAGTTAATACACTCAAGTTATAAAGGAAAGGCCTCAAGTTCTACAGGTTAACCATATTCTATATAGTGACTGAATACAGATATATAACTTTTTAAATATGCAGTTACACTTTCAGGGACTTAATTTCAGCTTCAAATGAGGTTACTCAGAGCCATAATTTATTGCCATATTATGACAAATGACCTGTCTGATTTGAAAATGCTAAGTTGTGTGGCCCCAAAAAACACAGTAAGCACTCTGAAACTGCCCCCTACTGGACCAACTTCCTGGATTAACTCGTGCTCAGAGTTCTCTCCCTACACCAAGAACGCAATTCCCAAGAACGCAAGTGGGCGATCTCCAGCACCACACACGCTGTTCCCACCAGCTGGACTTCATGCTGACCAAGCCAGGCTGTGTCTTCCCAAACCTGTTCATGCCAGTCGACTTGTTATTGCAATTATGAAATTTAATTAAGTATTATGAAAGCTGGTGGAATAAGAGTATAAAAGATAAATCTTGTTTCTATTAAAAACTAAGCTGAAGGCTTTGGAAAGACTTAATAAAAGTAAGTCACTAAAAAGAAAGCTACTGGATTAGAAGTGAGCAAGACAACTATAAAAAAGGAGGGAAAAAAAATGAAACCTAAGATTCTGTAAGACTGGATTGTTTTGCTAGTGTCTGTGGTAGTGCTTATGGCTTATACTCTTAATACAATGTAAAACTCAAAATAGTAGGATCACTGTCAAAGAAAAACCCTTGGCTTTACAAGAGTCTGAATATATTTCATATATATTTATATATTTTACTGAAAATAAAATACTTTGAGTATGCATAACTTTTTAAAGATTCCCTGCTTTTAACTGGTTATTTTCAATTAACCAGTTCCAATTATGCTGGGCAAGAGGGTATTTTCCATGCTTCAAAACAGAAATGACTTTGGATTAGTGGTTTTTAAATTTATGAAGTGTTATGATCTAAGCTGGATTCCTCTGGAATATAGATGTCCGAATTTTTATCCCATATAAATTTCTACCAGATTTAAACACAAAAACGTATTCTTTCCCTTCAGTCTAGTATAGTAGAGAGAAGAGCACAGTGGTTAAGAACATGACATGAGACACACCAGAAGTGGCATCCTGGCTCCCACACTACTAGCTCCATGTCAGCTGAACTGCTTACATGTGCTTAACCACATAACCCCTGGTCTTCTCATCTGGAGAATGCCATCACTAACAGTACCTATCTCAGTGGGCATTTTGAGGTTGAAATGAGAAAACACAGGTCATATCAAATACTTAAGAAAAGCTCCTGGTACATAGTTTAGTGCTCAAAAATGTTCATTAATAATATTATACTGCCTAACAGAAAAAGTGCCTACTACTCCATAAGTAAACTCATAACCAATATGTTCTCAATGTATCTTTTTTAACAAGATGGCCTCCACCAACAGACCACTCAGAAATACCTGTGGAAAATGTCCCCAGGTACAATAAAGCAGGGGTTCTCAGCTAGATGCAACTCCCAAAAGATATCTGGCAATTCCTGGAGACATTTTAGGTCATCACAGTTGGGGGAGGTCTATCTAATGGCATTTAGGATATAGAGGCCAGGGCTGGCTATTAATCCTCCTACATCCTACAATGCACACAAGACAGCCACCTCCAACAAAGAATTATCTGGGCCCAAATGCCAAGATGGCAACACTGAGAAACCTTGTACCTTAAAGGACAGTATATAAGGAAAAAGTGATTTAAAAAAGCAGAACTCGGGCAGCCCCGGTGGCGCAGCGGTTTAGTGCCGCCTGCAGCCTGGGGTGTGATCCTGGAGACCCGGGATCGAGTCCCGCATCGGGCTTCCTGCATGGGGCCTGCTTCTCCCTCTGCCTGTGTCTCTGCCTCTCTCTCGCTCTCTCTGAATGAATAAATAAATAAATTTCAAAAAAAAAATAAAAGCAGAACTCTATAAAATTATTGAGAGCATAGATTGCTTAAAAGTGAAAATGGGATTTCCATTATCATATTGTCAAATATATATGACAGAGATATTTAGAAAACATGGATACTTAGCAGCAAGACAAGATTCCTACGGTCAATAAACCCTCCTGAATAAGGTCTATGATGTAATAACCTTACAGTAAGTTTTATCTCAATGTGAGCAATGCAATATAACTACAAGAGCCCTGGAAGTGGAACTTTATTAGGAAGAAGTTGACTAAGTAAGATTCAAAAACCTCAAAGCAGTAGGTAGAAAGTCAGAACACTGCTCTAAGTACTTTGCATCCAGGGGACCACTTAACCAGGCTGCAGAGATTCCTGAGCAGCTAATGGATCACAGTGTAGGTCCTTCCTTGGCAAGCATCCTGTTTCTTGGCTTGGGTACTTACAGAACTTAAGCTCACTCTTCAATTAATAATGTGGCTCAAAAATACTATTAGATGGCTCCTCAGACTTCTTTTAAACTACGTACTGTTCAGTAAATCACTGGGCCTTTCTTCAAAGCATGAGATAAAACTATAAAGTACAACCCAAAAATATATGCATATGTATTCCCCCCTCACCCCAAACAGAAAAGACTAGAAAGGAAGTCTCCAACATGTTCAGGGTACTTAACTCTTTAGTTCCTTTTCTACCCCATTCAATAAAACCTAGATTTGATTCCTGCCTAAGACTTACGAGCTCTGTGACTTTTGTCAAATAATGTAATTAATGTTCAATAGAATTCCTATCAAAAGGATAGGAATGTAGAAGTCCCATTTGCTGATGAGAACATTGAGGCAGGAAAGAAGTGGTTCTGTACAAACTACAAAAGTGCTAAGAAAAGGTGGCACTATGATTGTTTCTGCAGTCCTTAAAAAAAAAAAAAAAAAGCTGTATTTAATATATTTTCGGGACGCCTGGATGGCTCAGTGGTTGAGCGTCTACCTTTGGCCCAGGGCGTGATCCCAGAGTTCCAGGATCGAGTCCCACATCGGGCTCCCTGCATGGAGCCTGCTTCTCCCTTTGCCAGTGTCTCTGCCTCTTTTTGTGTCTCTCATGAATAAATAAATAAAAATCCTAAAAAAAATAAGAAAATATTTTCAACTTTATGAATTTCCCTCTCCACGTAACAGAGCTAGTTTTTTTACATAAAGACTATAGTTTCATCCACTAAACTTAAAAAAAAAATTAAGTATACATTTTTACACTCAAAAAGGAGGACGGAACTCAAAAAGGCAAAGAGAGGTAAGTTGTAGTAGGTAACATTTAACTATTTTATATAGCATGCTACAGGATCTCCACTCACCCTTCTGATAGAAGAATTTCCTGTAGTAATATGCACCCAGATCCACATGCTCCACGATGTATCTCTTGACCCTGTCCAGATGCAACACGAGGTTGTCCTTGGGCACCTCGAGTACCGCCACTCCTGCATTTGTGCAATGGGAACTAAGCGTAGACTCAAAGGAGGCGCTTTCACACCCACTAAATGAACCAGAATTGGATTTTGACAGGCTGATCTTCCTTTCACCTTCTCCACCGATCTCATTCCGAAAATACGGGCAGCTCATTACAAGTTCATTGCTCTTATCGTCTCCCTGGTCCATGCTGAGGCTCCCCTTGGAATTCAGGTCCTCCGTGCTGCCCATCGGGGAGCTAAAGCTGGCCGAGTGGGACAGAGGCCCCGAGACCAGGGAGGCCACGGCAGCGGCCGATGCCCCCGTGGTGGTGTTTCTCCTCTTGATAACATTGTGCCTGTTCAAAATCGCCTCGTTCAAGTCAAATAATATACTCTGGACATCGTAGTGGGCAAAGCACTTTGGGCACGTCCAGGGCCGGACGGAGTCTTCCGACCGGTTGTCTTCGAGATCCGACGATTTCCCAAGTTCCTCACCTTTGGCATTGCGTAATTTCCGAAAAATGGACGAGTCTCCAGTTTCAGATTTGGAACGGCGCTTGAGTGGTTTTTCCCTTTCCTTAAACAGCCTGAGGTTCTCTCTCTGGGAGATGGGCCCGTCGAGAACATCCAGAGAGAAACCGGAGCCCTTGCCCCCACCGGCGATGAGAAAGTCACTGAGCTTGGTTGGAGTGGGACCCCGATCGGACTTGTCGTCTTTGTAGCCCTTTAACAGGTCGAAGAAGCTCTCCCCCGACGTTCCCTGCTTGTCGATCGACGAGGTGCTACCATATTCCCTGTGCAGTGAGGGCCCCGTCTTGTACGTGGGCGAGATACATTCATCGAAGCTGTCCACGTCAAGTTCACTTATGGTGATATCGCTGTTGCTCCGCTGCCGGATCCTGCGGAGAGCCTTCCTCGGGGAGCTGGGGTAGGCCTCGGGCATGAGAAATCTGGAGTCCATGTTCTCCGCCGGCCTCGTCTTGTTCTTCAGCGTGTTCTGTATGCTCTTCAGCATGGCCGAGTCACTGGAATTGAGGCTAACAGAACTTCCCTGACTCACAGGACTGCTTTTGGAGGACAGGCTCTCAAGGCAACTTGAGGTTTCTATTTCCTGGCTTGAACGGCTAGATTCTTTCACGTTCTCCTTTCTTGGGGGCCAATCCGCAATCCTAGCCCTAACCCCCATCTTGGGGACTCCGGGGGTGGAGGTTATATGGTGAGAACCTTCACTTCGGGGGGGCCCTACCGGAGCCATGACCGAGGACCCTAAGCTGCCGTTCTGGGACCTGAAGCGCCGCATGTAGAAGTCGTCAGAGTGGACTTTGGGAGCGCCATCTGTGGTGACAACCGAGGCCCTTTCGGGGGCAGCAGGCCGCTCTGTCTGCGACCGTTTCAAGCTGGTCATGATGTAGAAGCAATCAGACTCAAATCCCTCCACCAAGGACCATCATATCTAAGTTTTAAATGTGCACTTCCCTTTTGGAGAACGGTTTCCAGAAAACACAGCAGTTGCATGAGATCTTAATCTTTTTCATTTAAAAGGTGAAACGATCCTTTATTTCCAAACCGCTGAAAATCCAGATCTCCAAAACATTATAATCCACAATGGTTCCTTTGCTTTACTTTCACAGACAGCTTTCTTTCAGAAAAAACTGAATGGAACTTGTATTACGGGGACTCCGTGACTGCCACAATCCCATGCTTTCTCTAAAAGAGAGAGGAAGGACAATTAGAATTAGCATTTGATAAATATCTCTAAAAATAAATATGCAATTGCTAAACCCAGACGCATGAAAATAAAAGACTCAATAATGGATTGTGGTTCACAGTTCAGAGCCCATCTTTTTAGTAAAGCAGGTTTGAAAGAAAGGAAGGACGTGAAAGCATTTTATAAAATCCATCTTTTAAATGATACACATCTTGAAAGACTATTAATACTTTAACTTCACTGAACTGTCTCATGCAGTAGGGAGGGTAGGGTGGGGATCTTATTCCAGGACATCAAGGCTCCCACCCCAAGTACGGACCAAGTACAGGCTCCAGTGACCTCCGATAATGTGGAGCGTCACGAACCACTGTGCCGACCAGAAGTTCGAGACGTGACCAACGGAGTTCAATAATCAGAGCAACATATGGTCAGTTTTTTAACAAGACTAAAAATGGTGTTATCGAGTACACTGCAACACTCACTTTTTACCATCTTTCACATTTTAAAATCCCGACTTGCTTTTTCGGTTTCTTTACAAACGCTTAACATAGTTGGCAAGAGCAAATACAATAGAGAGAAAATAAACAGGGTTTTCCCGGAGCCATTATATCCATTAGCACTCCTCTGTATTTCCCTCACTTTATTACTTACCCCTGCGAGGAAGGGATGAATCCCGCATTCACCACCACCTCTTCCCCAGCACTCCTTAGTCTATTCTTGAAGCTAGAAATATTCGGCTAATTAACAAAACGCCTGCATTTCCTTACGCATTGCATCCTCCCCGACCCTCCGGTGCTGATTTATGAAGACAGCAGAAACAAAATGCTGCTCTGGACAGACCTCTCCATATTCCCCGACAGACGACAGAGGAGTGTTAGCATCCTTGCAGGTGATGGGTGAAGAACACCAACTTCCTCGTGAGCCCGTCAGGCAGGAGGCAAGAGGCACACATTCTGAGTACAACACCCCGCACGGTTGCATACATCCTGAAAATAAAGGCAGAGGACCCTGTTCCAAGGCTCCACAAATTACACAAGGGGTGGCCTTTAAATTCTTGCCAAAGACATGTTTGGAGGGATGCTGCTGAACCAGCACTGCGCTGACAGGGCTGCATTGTCTACAAATCACGGCTGACACCCCGAGGACGACCCGCGCTCGCTGCACTCCGCTCCTCGGTAACAAGCACTTACTTCCACGATAATTAAGCATCTCGCTAGTCGGCCTCCTGCCTCCGAGGCAGCCGCTTTAATTCCTCTTGCAGTACGCAGCATCATTTTAGAAGCCTCGCTGCTATTTAAAGGCTGGAACATTTAGGGGAGTTTCAAAAACTGCACGCCGCCTGCAGAATGCAGGGCCGGCTGAGCTCCAGCTGGGCTCCGGGGCAGGGCCCATAGGCCAGGCAGATAAACGCCAATTGTTTTCACTCTGGCTCCTCTTCCCTTGCTTTTGTGACCCGGATAAAGGCTTTGCACCGCTACCTAATTAAACCTGGCTTTGGAGCTTTCTAGATACTTCTGTCCTCGGATTGCTAGGATTTCCTTTACAATTCAAAACGTTGCAGGCTCCTCTTGAACGGTAAGCCTTCAAGTGGAATAACGTGCTAACTGTTGCTTCCAGAGGCCGAGGGGCAGCACATGGGGCCACAGCTGAGGTTCGAGAAGTGCTCTGCGTAAAATGGGAGGAAAACCAGCCAACTGAGCCAAAATGCAAAGTAATCTCCAGTCCATCTCCAAAAGGAAAAAAAAAAAAAAAAAAAAAAACCTCTAGACAACCAAAGCTAGAATTTATGAGCTGTTTTGTAACTGGGGGGGTGGGGTGGGGTGGGGCGTTTAAGTCTATGAAATATCTTCCAAACAAAGAATACACTGACATAAAGAACAATTCTGAGTAGATTCTTCTAAAAATCAGATGCTTTCTCACCAGCTCACAGAAACCCAAATAAATATACTATTCCCAGAGCTTTGTCTCTAAAAGGCCAACACACTAATGCCACCGTGATAACAAGACATTCTTGTCACATTTCATTTCCCTTAGAAAATACTTTGTTGCAGAACTGTCTTTTTTAGGATATGTGAAGTTGTATCCACTGGAGGAGGGAACTGAAAGCCAGCCCTAAAAGACAATAAATAGAACTGACTTGGAAATGCCCAGGCTTGGCTGTCTCTACTATAGACCTCCTCTTCAGAACCATCTCAAAGGCTTTCTGGATTTTTTTTTTTTAATGAGTTTTAAAAAATCTTATATTTCATAAAAATTTCTTTGCAGTGTGAAAGAAATGCCAAGACTTTTGTTACATCTTGTAAAACACTGCAAGTTTTCTTTTAATTTCAAAATACAGATGGGCACATAGGGAGAGAACGTGCCCATAGTTCAATGACCTGTAAAAACTAAGGCATTGAAGACAGACAACTAAGTTAAATAACGAGGTTTTTATGCTGTCATTGGATCTTCTCTACTATTCTCATTCCCTCCCTGCCCCATCCCTCTTTCTTTCTCCCTATCCTGTTTATAGCATCAAACCCCTTTCAGCACAATATGAACTTTGGACAGAGATTGGTATAGGTAGAAATATATGAATATTTTGCATTTGTTAAACTAGCCAAAAATAAAGATGTCAGCCATGTGTGACAGGTCAGTAACACCTAAGACCTATTGCTTAGGGTTTAGAGAACAACAAACATATGCTTATAATTATTAATAATTCTCTTAATTATCAGCAAACCTGCTTAAGCATCATTACATACAGTAAAAAGCAATAGATTTAAATAGAACAATACTAATTTATATCATGTCATCTCCATCTGTTGGAAGGATAAGCTATATAAAAATTTTCTTTGTACATGTTTCACTTTCCACCTCTAGGTACTACTACTTGAGTCTATGGTAGACCCATTCAGCAAGAATATCAACCCACTGTTTATCAGAAAACAAGAAGATGCATTCAAATCCTAGTGGTTGACAGTCTTTTTATCACTCAAGGTCTATCACAACATAACCCACCATCCTTTTTTGATAATGCCAGTCTTCCAGAAGGACTTCCTCCTCTGTTTTAAATCATTCCCAGCATTTCTGAATTTCCTTCTGAGCATCAACCACACACTTAGTGTTAGGGACATTTGAGGAAACAAACCCTCCATTCAAGGGAACCTATAGGTGTAAAAACAATCCTAATCATTCTGGCTCCTTGAGACATTTAAACTCTTGATTCCTCCCTCCTTCCTAAAATGCTCTTCTCTAGATTTCCATGATAACCATGTTCTTTGTTTTCTCTTGCTTTGTCTTTTTGCTCACTCTTCAGTATCACTGGTGGGCTCCACTTAAAAGCTAATGACTCCAGAGTGGCATTTTTGGCTGGCTTCTCTTATCATCCTTCCTACCTTGGGCAGGGGGGCTTTATAGAGTATTAGGATGTCTGAGAGAACTGAGTACAGCAAAATGAGACAGCAGTATGGGGTGGCATGGGGACACTCAAATAAAAATATTACTCTGGAGAGTAGGATGTTGTTGACTTGGTTGGATCACAGCTGCCTATGCAACTGAATGAAAACAGAATAATGGATTTATGGGGGGAGATGACTGCATGGTAGCCAGTGTGCTCTGGTGATGTCATAGGTACCTGAACCTTCAAATATAATCTCTGTGCAATTACCTCCAAATGTCTACTCATAACCCTCTCTGTAAACTCCAGATAAAATATATGCAAGTATTCATTTCATATCTTCCTTATTTACCCATTTTGTACAATGAATTAACTACCAGAAAAATGGAAAAACAACTTTTTTTTTTCAAGAAATGAATGAGGGATAAGGAAGTCAGAACAATAAATAATTGAAGGAACCAATTGAAAGGAACAACATGAGAAACTTTCTTTGTGCCAAGGGCATAAATAATAGTTTAAAGGCTACACAAGAAAATGTGGAAAGGAAAAAACAAAATAAAACCCCCAAACCAAAAAACTCAACAATTATACTTCCTGTCCTGAAATGATTTACAACACAATATAGTATGTTCACCAAAAAGATGTAGCACTGCTCATCAAATATGTCTGCACTCCAAAATGGGATGTTGTTAGATTCCTCTCACTGGTATTTATTTAATATTAGTTATGAAATTTGAGTATTTATGAAAATATCAATAGAAATAGTTTACAAAGTTGTGTATATACATTGATTTAGAATGCCCATAAATATACTTAAGAATGTAACAGAAAGCATTATTTTATTTTATTTATTTTATTATTTTATATTTAATTTTATTTTATTATTTAATTTTAGAAAGCATTATTTTATTTATTATTTTTTTAAATATTTTATTTATTTATGACAGATACAGAGAGAGAGAGAGGCAGAGACACAGGCAGAGGGAGAAGCAGGCTCCATGCACCAGGAGCCCGATGTGGGATTCGATCCCGGGTCTCCAGGATCACGCCCTGGGGCAAAGGCAGGCGCCAAACCGCTGCGCCACCCAGGGATCCCCTAGAAAGCATTATTTTAAAACAGAAATGGTGCACTTGGGTGGCTCAGCGGTTGAGCCTCTGCCTTTGGCTTAGTGATCCAGGCATTCTGGGATCAAGTACCACATCAGCCTCCCCACAGGGAGCCTGCTTCTCCCTCTGCCTCTGTCTCTGCTCTCTCTGTGTGTCTCTCATGAATAAATAAATAGAATCTTTAAAAAAAATAAAATATAAATAGAACCTCACAGTGTTTGAACGTGAGGTTAGCTAAGAGAATCAAATAAGGTAAACTCTTTCCTTTATTTCCCTTCCTGACTTTCTTGAATTTCACTCACAATACATATAAGTACCATCTCAGATGGAAGGGTTGTCTCACTCTTTCAAGTGAGATGCAATGTCCTCTCAGTGGACATCTCAGTGCAATGTCCTGTAAAATTTAAGATTCATGAATCAGCACACAACTTTTTAGACAGGAATTTCCTCCTTCTTTCATTTCTGTCCTGTCCCTCCAACAAAAAGCAGGAAGGATGAGGAAAAACAGGGTTGATAAATCTAGTTCCTGTTCTCAAAATATTCCCTATCTGAAAAAGACACCACTGATGGAGGCAAAAAAGATTCAAAAAACTTGCTCTGAAATTAACGGAGTAAAAAATTGATGGGATACAAAACCTATGTAACAGGATCAAGTTACATTTGAATTTGTAGATAAGAAAGCAGTTTAAAATGTATCTGTCAGGCCAGAGCAAGAACCAAAAGTGAGAGTAACATCTGGCTCCTACCCCCTGCCTGACTTAAAAAGCTCAATGAAAAAGGTTACACTTCAAAGGCCTAATTGAAGGAAACAACAAAATCTGGCAGAAAGCTTGATGGCAGAAAAAGAATGCTAGAATAAAGAAGGTACTGAGCAAGTTATATGGTGGACTTACTGATAAACAATGAAATGATTCGACAGCTGGCAAAACAAGAAGAGAAATAAATGGGAATATTTATCTCTTGTACCTAAATATGACTGAAATCAGCAATTACTAATGTTAATAAGCTAGGTTTGAAGAGCTCAAGGTAGAAAGTAAAGTAAAAGGTAACAAGTAGGAGGGTGACTCAGAATTATTAGAGAGAAAATAATAGGTGTTTGAGGTACAGTAAATACTTTCAAGGAAAAGAAATCGGAGCATACCCACTCATCAGGGGCACTGAGCATTTCCATGCCTGGCACCAATATTAAGTGACAAGACTAGATCAGTGAAACAAATGTGTGTTTTTAATGTACTAGTCTGTACATTTATATTCATATAAAATACATAAAAACTGTATTCAGTACTGTACACTGTGATCTACACAGCTGATCTGTGCTAGACCAATTAATACTAAATATGATCTAGGGAAAGGAGAATGTGACAAATGGATGTCAGGGGAACAACCAATAAATGTCTCATATGCAGGAGGAAAATCCTTGTCAGCTTTTCTCAAATTTTGCTTCAAATTCTGCAAGTTATTAATCCACAAAAAAGGGTCCCATAGTTATATAAGGCAGGGACACACCATATATCACCTCCCTCAGGACATGATAGTACTTTTTAGTAGATTAAAAGTTTCATGAAAGAAAAAATTAGTTTATTTAAACTAGGATTTCTTAACTAATAGGATCATGGATTCACTTTAAAAAAAAATAGAACATTTTTACACTGTGCATCCTACTGAGAATGTAATTAGGGACAAGAATGCTCAATTTTGGGATAAGCTAGGATACAAACAAAATTGTATGTACATTATAAATACAGCTATTTTTCTCTTTTTTAAAGTCATATGTAGATATATAAGCAAGCCAAAGGGAATTCCTGAAAGTACTTACAATGCTTGTCTTTTGATAATTGGATTTAAGAATAACTTCTGGACTTTCTTCTTTCTTTCTTTCTTTTTTTTTTTTATTGGTACTTGTACTATTTATTTTCTAAAATGAACATGTATAACTTTAAAAATCAGAAGAAACACTTAAGAGAAAAAAAATAAACCTTTCACTCTGTTACTTAAAAAGAAAAAAAAAAGACCTGGGAATGTAGTACAATGAACACACATCTGAATACTAATTATAAGATACCGCAACATGTTAAAGCTCCAACCACTCAAATCACCAAACAAGTCAAAGTTCAACAGATTTGTGGTTCTTCCACTAAATTGCCTGATTTAAATTAAATCAAAGAGGGCTACATGAAGTGTAGAGTATTCAAGACTGTAAGATCAGCAGTATTTACAGATTTGATTAATTACTTCACACAGATGATTAACACAACTGCCTGGACTTCCTCATTTACAGACGATTTCTTTAAACTTAGTATCAATATAAAAGTCTCCTCCTGCCCAACAGGCCTCCATTTCAGCACCTCATCAGGTGGTGGTGAGCCGGAAAACCAGGTGAGGCTGCTTAACAGGAGTGAGGCTGAGCCATCATCACTCGTCCCCCTTCCTGGGGAGTGATACTTCCCCATGTCTGAAGACATCTCACCTTCTGTCCTCACTGTCCCCCTCCTACAGAGATTCAGACTCAACGTTAAGAATGTCACCATTTGACTCTCCCACGAGATATCAATGGCTCAATAAATTCAAACAGTACATAACCTGGAGAGGAAGAGTCTAATAGTATTGACCTTCTCCTCTGGGGACAGAGGAAAAGAGGCCTGAACTGTGTATTAAGTCAGATTTAAATTAGATAAGCTATGAAAGCTGCCTTTGATCCACACACAGTTCCTCATGTGTGGATCAAAGGCAGAGAATCCGCATCATTAAGACAGCTTGTCCAGCTGCCAATGTGAACACCAGGGCACCGGTTAGTGTTTTGCACTATGCTAAGTTACCCTCCCAGAAGACACAGAGGGAACATTTCCACCCTCAAATCCCTCTAAAGTACCTGGAACAAGAGGAGAGGAATTTAGGAATCCAGAGGGTCAATTAAGATAGAACATCACAAACAGCTTTATTAAAGATATTGCAGTTCTTTCAATTGAGTATTTATATTCCAAAAAGAAAGTAAGAAAGTACACTTAAAATAGCACATGTAAATTCAGCTTAGAAAAAGAGTAGAAAGTAGTGTAAGAATAATAGATAAACATAAAGTTATCCCTATGTACAACTCTGATGTCCAAATAATTGATAGTCATGATTAATATCAGCAATAACCATATTTCACTTAAGACGACTTGAAAATACCACCCACAGACCAAGACTTAAGAGAAAAAAATTAAAGGGGCGCCTGGGTAGCTCAGTTGGTTGAGCAGCCAACTTTGGTTTTGGCTCAGGTCATGATCTCAGGGTCATGGGATGGAGCCCCACGTGGGGCTCTGAGCTCGGTGGGGAGACTGCTTAAGATCCTCTCTCTCCCTCTGCCCCTACCCCTGCTAATGTGCATACACTCTCAGATAAATAAAATCTTTTTTTAAAAAAATAATTAAAACATAAAAATCACCCAACACTGTCTTAGCATTTCCTTAAATACAGACTGCAGATGGTTCATTTGTCTGTATCATCATACCCTTATTTCTGACTTTAATAAGCTCTCCCTATGGAGCTTTGAAGCGCCAGGACTCCCATCCATTTCATTCCCCAACACATATCCTATGCCTTCAGTCCTCATGAGCCCCCTGTGAGGTGGTATCTCCATGTTCAGGGAGGTAAGTAGATTGCATATGACACAAAGTGCTCACATCCAGTGAGCTTGCTCCAGTAAATACCTGACTGGCAGAGAATTTATGGCAAACAACTACTTCAAAAATATATTATAAAAGAAGAAAAGTCTCCCTGTATAGCCTTAGTTATTACATCTAAAGTCCAACTCCAGTATGAATCTCTACATCTAGCAGAAATACATCTAGTGGGAGAAAAATACTGATAATTAACTTCCTTAAAATGCCAGTGTCAAGTTACTTGTCTTTTGGGAACCTTCATGGCTCCTCAAGTGCCACCCTGTTATTGTCTGACTTAGGCCTGGACAAACTGTGGCACCTTTCCATAGATATCTACTGGATGACTGAACCTGAATTGTATCCTTCTCTGAACTCACATTCAAAATTTAAAACTGTGAATTATGAGAAAGAATACCTTGTCCAAACCCTTCATCTTCTACAGTGTCTCTCAGGTTCAGCAACTGTCAGTTCACCAAAGGCAAAAAGAGAGGGGCAAAGCCCATGTGTGAAGCCAGATTTCCTCATTCCCAGGCTCCTATCTTGTCAGTCATGCCACGATGTTCTTCTCGAACACACTCAACGATCTGTTGCCATCAGTTTTAACTATAGTTTGAGTATCCGTTATGTACCAATTTCTATACACAACCTTGTTTACTCCCCACAGTAAGTGCTGGGAGGTGTGATCCACAGAATTCATGTGTGAGGATCCTGCCAATCCAAAGAGACTGGATCAGTGCGTGGGTCCAATTCCTAAACCATGCTGCTTGCACTAGAACACGCCCTCTCCTAAAAATGCCTCTCCTCTTCCTCCTTTCTGAAATTCATGATTAACCTTACACGAGGCTTTGCCTTTTCTCCCTAATTAAATGTTTAGGTTCCTGAGGGCTTTTTTTTTTTTTTTTAATCTCAAAAGCATTTAAGCTTAATATCCTTGAAATGAAATCATTAAGATACAAAAATCACCTGATTTTGGTTAAAATGGATTAGAAATTAACAGATAAATTAATAGAATTCATATTATAAAATGTAGTTATGGTTGGGACACCTGGGTGGCTCACTGATTGAGCGTCTGCCTTCAGCTCAGGGCATGATCCTAGAGTCCTGGGATCGAATCCCACATCGGGCTCCCCACGGGGAGTCTGCTTCTCCCTCTGCCTAGGTCTCTGTCTCTCTGTGTCTCTCATGAATAATAAATAAAATCTATAACTAATAAATATATGCATACATGCAGTTATGGTCATTTCTTTTTTTTTTTTTTTAAGATTTTATTTATTTACTCATGAGAGAGAGAGAGACACAGGCAGAGAGAGAAGCAGGTTCCACGCAGGAAGCCCGACGTGGGACTCGATCCCGGGTCTCCAGGATCACACCCTGGACTGAAGGCAGCGCTAAACTGCTGAGCCACCCGGGCTGCCCAGTTATGGTCATTTCATAAATACCAGTGTTGAGGGGGATGGGTCAAGGGAAAAAAAAAAAAAAACCCACTCAACCAAAATGTAATAGAGATTTCAGCTTCATCTTTCTTTGGGAGACTTCACAACTACAACAGAAGTGAATAAAAAATAATAGCAACTTGACTTTCTTCTCTTCTATCTAGTTACCATCAAAGGGCATGAAAAAATAGCCACACAAATGAGCAAATCTTTTAAAAGAGCCACCAGAAGTTCATCCATTAGAACTGGGCAAGGCACCATCACAATGAAGTCACCACAAGGTAAACTAATGCACAAGAGAATCAGCTCTTAAAATCCTAGTCAAGTATATAAACACATTCACAGGAAAAGGGAGGGGGCTGGTTAGTACAGCACAGGTGGGAAGGACAACAGAAACCAGAAATTACAAATAACTGCCATCAAATTCATTATGGTCAAGATAATTATCTTCTTTGCTCATGTAATTTTTTCTCCCACACAAGTGCTGCCCCCTTTTGCAATACTGTTTTTCAAGTGTATGAATTATATGCTTTATTTAAAAAAAAAAACATAAAACAGAAATAGTGCAGAAAAAGGGAAAAAAATCTCTCTCTTACTGAGGACACCCGATATTAACTCCATGGGCAGTTACTCCTAATAGTTTGTGAATTCCTCCAGACACTGTGTGGGTTGTGCACTCACAGTAAGACAGGCACTGAATGATAACAACAGAAGCCGGCAAGGATCTGGGGCATAGGAGAGCTCACTTCTGAAGAGACTTAATCCAGTACAGAACCAGGAAACCAAGGCAAAGGGGTGGATGGTGAAGTACAAAGTATACTTGCATCCAGGAGAAGCAGAGGACTTCCTCCCTTGCCAAGCTGACATAAAATACTTGATGAAACACTTCACGACTGGCATATTTTAAATCATGTATATATAAATCCTGGTTCTGAAAATATGAGCCCTCTACAAATGTTTCTGGCAACTTGTCAACAGCAATTAACACAAAAACAAATGAAGTAACTTTTTTTAAACCAATGTACACCATTCCCCCAGGTTTTTTCCTTCACTAATTATGTATGTATATAAATACTCATACGCATTTATACGTAACCCTCAAATAAAGTTATTTTTATTGATTCTATCATACTTAAAAATCTCTGACTTCTAAAGAGAGTTACTGACAAATTTATTATTTTTAAAAATTGAGGAATAATTGACATAACATTATGTTAGTTTCAGGTGTACAACTCAATGATTCAATATTTGTATATGCTGTAAAATGGTAACTGCATATTAGCTGTAAGTCTGGTTAACACCTGTCAACATTCATAGTTACAAAGTTTTTTCTTGTGATGAGAACTTTCAAGTTCTGTTCTCCTACTTTCAAATATGTAATACCATACTTAACTACAGTCACCATGCTGTACATTAGATCACCATGACTTACTCATTTTAAACCCAGAAATTTGTACGTTTTGACCACCTTCACCCATTTCTATTCTTTGTTTTTAAAGGTTTTATTTATTTGAGAGAGAAAGAGAGAGATCACGAGCAGAGGGAGCAGCAGACTAGCTGCAGACGCTCAACCTACTGAGCCACCCAGGTTCCCAACCTTCACCCATTTCACCCCACCCTCCCCAACCTCAGGCAACCACCAATCTATTCTCCATATCCATGAGCTTGGATTTTTTTTGGGGGGGGAGGGGCTTGTTTTTAGATTCCACATTATTCTCAAATATATTAACTTTATCATTTGAACTTTCATTTACAAACGAGAAAAAAAGCTAACTAAAATGCAAACCAACCAAGTGCTCAAAGATAAAATTTTGAGGCAAGAAGTCTTTTTCTGTTTCTTGGCCATGCTTTTCATTTTTGTGACAAAGTGAAATAAATCCCCTGACTGGTATGGTAAGTCTGATCCTCAAATGTCATCTTGTGTGTCTTCATTAGCACTCAAACTTTAAAATTCATCACTCCATTCCACACTGAGTGTTTATAACATGCATGCAAGCACAATACTTACATTCTTCTGCTTAAAACCTCACAATAGGGGCACCTGGATGGCTCATTGGTTGAATGTCTGCCTTTGGCTCAGGGCATGATCCTGGGGTCCTGGGCTCGAATCCCACATAAGGCTTCCTGCATGGAGCCTATGTTTCTGCCGCTCTCTGTGTGTCTCTCATGATTAAATAAATTAAAAAAAAAAAAAAAAACTCACAATAACTTCCCACCACTTTCAAGGCAAAAGAACAATCTCCAAATGCACGATAGATCCCGCTAACGGCGTGTCTCTTTATACTCTCTACATCTTCAGCTCCAGTCAAAAGGCAAGAGAACCAGCTACAATTCCCTGAATGTATCCTGAATAAGACTTCAGAAAAACCAAGTAGGCAACCTGTGATGGAACACAGCCTCCTATAATTCTCTTCCCTCATTCTCTTGGCTTTTTCCTACCACCCTCTTTCTCCTGTTCAACTCTTACTCAAGACTGCATTTGGGTATAGCCTCTCCTAGGACATTGTCTACACTCCAGCCCAGTCCCTGCCATGTTATCTTTTTTTATACAGCATCCCTTTAGAGTACTGCATGTAACTTCTGGTGATTCAAAATCAAGACAGGGATTCTCTACTTTAAAGAAATCATCACTTTACTACTATGCATCATTATCTTCTAACACCAGCTCTGCTGGCAATAAATGAAGGATTCTCCGTTTGATGTCTTCTGACAAAATAATTGATTTTGAAAATTTTTTTTTGACAAAATTGCAGTTAAAACAAGTTTGAAAGAAAAAATATGTTGGAGTAAAGAAAATTCTTTAACAGAACACAGGTGCAAAAAAAGGCCTAACTAGTGTTAAAACAATCATGGGTATAATATGCATCAAAGACATTCAAATCAAAACAATGGTACATCATTTTATACCCATTAGGAAAAATCCTAAGAATGCCAGTACTCACTGGTAATGGTGCACAGTTAAAACAGACATCCTTAGCACCGTCTCCCTGCTCAGCGGGGGAGTCTGCTTCTCCCTCTCCCTCTGCTCCTCCTCCTGCTCATGCTCTCTCTCTAAAATAAATAAAACCTTAAAAAAAAAAAAAAAAAAAAAAAAGCACCAGACATCCTTATGTTGATAAAGGCAATAAAAATTGGTAAAACCCTTTCAGGGGAAACAAACAAACAAAAAAAGATAAACCAGAAAATATTCATATTGTTGGGCTCTGTAATCTCTTTCAACATTTGGAAATGCATAGTTGTCCAGAAGCAAAAGGCATTTTCCTCTGGTAAGCCCCAGAATTCCTCCTCATATTTAGGCCAGCTCTTTCCTATCTTTATTTCTCCAGCAGACCCTGGAATCTCTGCCAGACTTTCCATTCCTTATGAATTCTAGGCATATATTCACTCTTTTGTCTTAAAGTCTCTAACACTCCCATCACATCCTTGGTTCCCAAAAGATAATCATACAAAATATCCTGCTGTTTCAAGGTTTTCTGATGCACCATCAACTAAGCCACAGGTAGGCCATGAGGCAAGGGATTATGCCTTATTTAGCTTTAGGATACTTAGTTCCTACAGAAGTTTAATGATAAATGTCATCCACATTTGATTACAAGAACAAGTGGGATAACAAACACTAAGAACTGATCTTACAATCCATAGAAGGAAAACCTATTGTACAAGAATACTCACTGCTATGCTATTTACTTAGTTTTTCATTTACATTTTTATCAAAGTACTGCATACAATAATTAAAGGCAAATAGTAGTACAACATAAAATAAAAACGAAACAAGAATGCTTTGTCTTCTCCATTCACAGGAGCTATCCCTTTCAATTCATGCCATTGTTCCCTTCAATATTTCCATATTCCTAAATATGTTCATACTGCTATTTCTTGATTTATCTAAAGTATTATCTATTGAAGCTCTATTGTGGAAAATGAGAAATAAGCATACTTCACTATCTCCTTAGCCCTATACTATGTACATATTTTTGTATGTGCATGTGTGTATCATAGCTATACATATATAGCATGATTTATCTTACTGTGGCTGTATTTGCTCAATTACTCCCCTTATTTTTCCTGGAGTTATCAACTGCTTCATTTCCCCCCTCATTTGCTTAGTTTCTATATACCTTACCCTTAATTCTCCCCTAAACTCAACAACAGAAGAATAAAAAGTTTGTTACTGCTTTCCAGTGTTAAAAATAACATGTGCCCTATCAGTTCCATTTCTCTTTTCTGGAACCCTCTCTCCTTAAGCCCTCCATCCTTGCACTCCCACCTGACCTGGCTGATTACTAGGTCTACTGCATTGGCATTCTCAGAAGCACCCCATCATTATTATCTTGACAGTTCCTTCTCTCTTCCCCTCTCATGGATCCCACGCTTCCCAGTTCTCACATCTTTATCATTCTTAAGTTTACTCTCTCATTTTGATGACCACTACCTTCATTCAGCAAATGCCTAAGAAGTATGTATGTACAAGCTTTGAGACTTGGCATGTCTAGCCTTAAACTGACAGTTTGGCTGGGTATAGAACTCTGGGTAGGAAAACATTTAACACTGGAATTTATTTATTTATTTTTTAAAGATTTTATTTATTTATTAATGAGAGAGAGAGACAGAGAGAGGCAGAGACACAGGCAGAGGGAGAGGGAGAAGCAGGCTCCATGCAGCGAGCCTGATGTGGGAGGGAGCCTGATGTGGGACTCGATCTCGGGTCTCCAGGATCAGGCCCTGGGCTGAAGGTGGCGCTAAACCACTGAGCCACCCAGGCTGCCCATTAACACTGGAATTTAGAAGTATTATTTCATTATCTTGTAGCTTCCATTGTTGGAACTGAAAGTCCAGTGATATTCTGATTCCTGTTCTTTTATACATTACATGTTTAGGGTTTTTTTCCCCCCAAGAAGTTTTTAAGATCTTTTCAAATACTGGAGTAGCCTTTCTGTGAGTCTTTTTATTATCCTTGTATTGTATACCCATTAAGCCTTTTAATACAAAAATCTCTCTCTTTTGGGCAGCCCCGGTGGCTCAGAGGTTTAGCGCCACCTTCGGTCCGGGGTGTGATCCTGGAGATCCGGGATCGAGTCCCACATTGGGCTCCCTGCATGGAGTCTGCTTCTCCCTCTGCCTGTGTCTCTGCCTCTCTCTCTCTCTGTCTGTCATGAATAAATAAATAAAAATCTTAAAAAAAAATCTATGTTTTTCACTTAAGTGAAGTTTTCTTTCTTTTCTTTTTTATTTTTTAATAATTGCCATCCTTTCCTTTTCCCTTTCATTTTGAAAGTTGTATTTATTGGATACTGGATCTCCTGAATAGTTAGTTATCTCTTTTCTCCCACCACTCATTTCTTTTTCTTTCAGATACTGGGGAGAATTTTTTTTACCTTCATTTCCTAACCATATTATAAAATGTTTCATATTGGCTCTTGGACTTAATTTTGAAAAAAAAAAAAAAAACTGCATTCAGTGATTGTTTCTTCCATTAAAAAAAATAAATTCTATTTTTATTTCATAACTATAATACTTTTTCCTCATCCTCACTAAAATTAAACTAATTTTTAAAGCTTCTTCATATTCAGTATGAATATCTTCCACATACATACTTTTCTTCTGTTTATTGTGATCACTGTCTTTCTCACTTGGGAGGCTTTTGTTCATAGATCTACTATCACTAGCTATCCTTTTATATTTCATATTCAGGCATTAAAAAGGAAGACGAAAGCTCTGTGTTGAAGCAGGGTTTGCTGACTACCACACAAACTTTCCTAGGGGAGAGGTTGGGTACCCAGTTGTTTTAGTTGTGAAAACTGAACATAGGGAACAATATAATTATCACTGTCTAGCATCTTTTTAGTCTCTGAACTCTCTTCCTATATCCAGGGAAATTCCTTGCTTTATACAGAGTCTATCTTTCACAATGGAAGCTATAAATGCCACACTGTCACTTAAGTAGACAATCTTACAGACAGGGTACAGACAGACATACAACCTGCCCCCAGTCAATGAGATATGCACATCTTGAACTCTGAATTGAAAGGCAGTATCTGGAGAGAGCAAGGGGTAGTGAATCCATGTACATGGGCAGTGGTGGCAGCAGTAGTGCCTCTCATTCTAGTGCTGCCCTCAGTGGTAACACAAAGCTGGACATTCAGTGTTCTGTGTGACTGAGCGTCCCTTGTACTCGTCTATTTTCCAAACTTAGTTCTGCAGCCTTCCCAGTGATTCTGCAAGTCATTTATTTCTCTAAATTCTTTTTCCAACATAAGTCAGACAGAGGGTTTTCCCTTTATACTGGGGGAACCCACAAATGCCAAGTGTATATAGGTCATTTTTAGGATACACTTCAGTTTCTCTAGAAAAGAACAGTTCCATTTCCTGCCTAGCATTCAGCATTCCAAGAACCAAGCTCAGCAAAAACTATTTTAAATAATTCTTCCCGCTTTCTGGAGGCTTTATGATTATACCAGGATAGGGAAGGGACCCCAATATCTACCTACAACTAGTCCGACCTCTCCAATCTTCCCTCAACTTGGGTCCTCCACTTCTGGGGTTGTACAAGGTCAACATTACCTGGAGCCCCTCTGTAAAGGCATTCACTCTCAGCTTTGTGCACATCATGAAATTAGTTACAAAACATCCATCCCTCTCTGCTTCCCAAAATTATGTTGATAATTCTAATCTACTATTTTCCTCTTGTCTTTAAATATTTACAATTTTTTATATTTCTAATAAGGCATAGGGCTTTAAGAGAGGAAAGAAAGAACTGTGGCATATGTTCAATTTGATGTGTTAAACTGGAGACTGATGCTATTAGTCTAAATTGAAAAATTTCAATGACAAGATATTTGAAACATGCAAAAACATAGACATACCTATTACCCATCATCTGGACTTAATAAATGACAATATTCTGCCAATTTCCTTCAGATTACAAAGGAAATTACAAAGGAATAAAATGTTACAAATACAGTTAAAATATCAATTTCCAATCCCATTCCACTCTCAGCTTCTCTGAAGAAACCTCTCAACGAAAGATGCTATACATTCGTCCCATAAGAATTTTGTGTATTCATGAAATCTATACAGATGATATCATTTGGAACGCATCCTTTTACAATTTTTTTCACACAAAAAAATTGTTTTTAAAGATTTATTCATGTTGATACAAAAAGATATAGAGCCTTTATAATAACCTCTGTATGTTTTCCATTCTTTGTATATGACAGATTTTATTGAGTGAAATCTAGGTTATTTCCAACTTTTTGCTATTACAAACAATAAAAGAATAGCCATTGCTTTTATATCTTATTTGGGAAGATGTGTGAAAGTCTCTCTAAAGGATTCTAGAAAGGGAAGTGCTGAAACCTTGAGTCAGAGCATCTTTCAACATTATTAGATACATCAAACTGCTCTCTAAAGTGCTTGAAACAATTTTATAATCCAACAACATACAGGACATCACTTGCTCCATCATCTTTGCCTTTAAATTACTACCAGTATGATAGTATAAAATGTTACCTTGTTGCTCTCACTGGCATTAGGTAAGAATTAAATAATTTAATTTAATAAACCATTTAAATAATTGGTCTTATTTACATTTTGTCCACTTTTGTTACTGACTTGTAGGACTTCTTTATATGCTATGGATATTGATCCTTAATGAGATCCTTCCTATGTATTTGAATGTATTCTTATATTCTGTAGCTTGCCTTTTACCTTTGTTTACAGTATATCTTCTCATATACACATTTAAAATTTTTAACACAAATTTATCATTCTTCCCCTTTATATTTTGGGCTCTTTGTATGTTGCTCAAAAAAAATCCTTCCAGGGCACCTGACTGATTCAGTCAGTTGGCAAAGCATCTGACTCTTGATATTGAGCTCACAAGTCCAAGCCCCATTCTGGATGTGGAGCCTAAATTGTTTTTTAAATCCTCCCAATCCTCAACACCACACACATGCTTTCCTAGATTTTATTCTAAAAGTTGCAAAGTCCCTGTTTATTTTTTTAAGTAGGCCCTATGCTCAATGTGGGGCTAGAGCTCCCGATCCGGAGATGGGGAGTCCCACGTGCCAACTGAGCCAGCTAAGTGCCCCCAAGAGTTTCTCTTTAAAATGTATGTCTTTTTCAGCCAAAATCTGTTTATAGGAATACATTTTTAATTTTACCATTCTGCCCTACCATTATTTTTTGCCTGTTTCTTCTATACTAATTTTTAATACCATGTCAAGCCAAGTCCTCATGTATACAGAGGTTTCTTATAGTCTCCCTATCTATTTGGATGGTCTGTTTTTCTATCTGCCAATGCTGAACCAATTCAAATATCATAATATTATAATATAACCTGCTGACCCCATTAATTCTCCTTTTTCAACTAATTTTAGTATCATTCTTATCAAGTTTCATGGTAATCTCTCTTGGTTTTGTCATTTTGCTTTGTTTTTGAATTGCATTAAATTTATAAATTAACTCATAAAACTTTAAATTCTTTGTAATATTGAGTCTTCCTATTCAATAACATACATAGTTTCTATGTATTTAGATCTTCCTTAAGATCTTTTAATCCAAAGGTCACTGCTTATCATTTGTTATATTTACTATCAGGTACATTATAGTATTTTCTTATTCAGACTAGATTCATTCATATAATCACATTTTCTAATACAGTGTTGCTAGTATACTGAAAAGCTATGGACTTTTTATTTATTTCATATCCAGTAATCTTCCTGAACTCTTATTAGTATTAAAATTTTAATGATTCTTTTTAATTTTTTGCAAAAATGATATTTTTTTTCCTTTTTGTTACCTTATTGAATTGGCTAATGGTTAATATGGTTTCCTTTAAGAAACATTTTTTTAAAATTCATTTATTCACGAGAGACACAGAGAGAAAGAGGCAGAGACACAGGCAGAGGGAGAAACAGGGTCCATGCAGGGAGCCTGACATGGGACTCGATCCCAGGTCTCCAGGATCACACCCTGGCTGAAGGCGGAGCTAAACCCCTAAGCCATCGGGGCTGCCCAAGATACAACGTTGAGTAAAAAAAAAAGATTTGCTATATTCTACTTTATAAACATATATTTATATATGTAAAAACACGAGGACTTCAAATACAAGGGAAATCAAAGAGTTGATTTAGTTGAACACTTGAAATAGTTTTTTTTGGAAGGAAGGGTTTTCTTCTTTATAGCTATTTGCTATAGAGTAGTTTAAAAAACCACAACTACTTTGGAAGTAATATGCAACAAAATAACATATGCTCCATAATTTTTATTAAAACTAGTGAGAGATCAATCAGTAAGAAAGTCATGAAAATATGCCAGAATATTTTAAAAAGGGATAAATCTTATCATATATGGGTATTTGTGCAATGTTAAAGGATCTGTCAGTTAACAAATATGACACTACTCCATACAGCCCGATATCTTCACTAAAGCCTATGGCAAGGAGTACACTTTAGGTTGTGTTCTTACATTACCTTTGTTATGATTTTGGTAGGGAAAAGAGATTGATTACACTTTCAAAAGCATTTTTGAAATGCTGTTTGGACTTGATTATAAAAATCAATGAAAGATCTAATCTTCAATGAAACTATGAGGCAGGGCTACCCACCCCCTTCCCAAAACCAAATTCAGGATCTTTCTATTTCAGAGCACATACAAGAAATGAATTCAAAAAAGTCTCCTTAAAGACTAGGTCTCCAAGACCTAGTGACTTAGAAAACAGAAAAATGATACGCTGACCAACTGAAAAAGT
This sequence comes from Canis lupus baileyi, assembly GCF_048164855.1. Classification (NCBI taxonomy): domain Eukaryota; kingdom Metazoa; phylum Chordata; class Mammalia; order Carnivora; family Canidae; genus Canis; species Canis lupus. The sequence goes on along the minus strand of NC_132846.1, from coordinate 46,573,275 downwards.
TGTATATGGTATAAGTAAAACAAAAATTGGACAATAACGTGAAGGGAAAATTGTCAGAGAAATAAAGTGAATGATAGGCATTAGGGTATATATGAAAATGAAATACGCTAGAAGAAAAATGATAATTTCCAAAGGAGAAAATATAAACAAATAGAAAAGCAGTAATGTTCTTCAAGACAGACCATTTCTCCACATTCTCTTCAACAGCTTTTAATTTTTGCCAATTTGATGATGTGAAATCCAAGTATTTTCTCTACAGAGAGAAATGGAGGGGTATGATTCAGAGGATGAAAGGAAATGGAAAAAAGATAGTTTAAGTCAGGAGCTTGGGATAAAAAGCTGTGGGGTGCTTGGCTAGCTCAGCTGGTAGAGCATGCAACTCTTAATCCCAGGATCATGAGTTCGAGCTCCATACTGAATGGAGAGATGACTTTTTTTTTTTTTTAAGATTTTATTTATTTATTCATGAGAGAGACAGAGCGATGGAGAGGCAGAAACACAGGCAGAGGGAGAAGCAGGCTCCATGCAGGGAGCCCGATGTGGGACTCTATCCCAGGACTGCAGGATCACACCCTGAGCTAAAGGCAGATGCTCAACCACTGAGCTACCCAGGCATCCCAAAAGATTACTTTAAACAAAAAAAACATTTTTTTAAACTGATGACAACAAGGAAGGAAGAGAAATATTGTGCATATTTCTAAGCGGACTACATACCAGAACATAGTAGGCCTCCAGGTATTTGAAAAAAAAAAAAAACTCATCAAGTACATCATTTATTCACATGAAGCCAATGAAAAGTGAGTCTAGAGAAAGGAACACAAAAAGGTACAACTACCTTATAAATTACAAAACAAAATAGCATTAAAGAAGAAGATGAAAAAATACAGGTGGCTAGTCACCCTACTCCCTTACTTCCTGTTTGGGAATAGGAAGTGGTATAAATAACAAAAGATATTATAAAAAAATATAGATAGCAATATTTATTCAGCACTTAGTGTATATCAAGGACTGCGGAAGACATGTTGCATTAGAGGACACAGAGTGCAGTAGGACCCAGGAGAAGGACTTAAGATTTGCAGAGGGAGGGCTTCACGGAGTGAAGAGTGAGCTGCTGCCTGAAGATAAAATAGGAGGGAGCTGGGATGCAAAGCTTGAAGACGACAGTTCAGTAAAAGAGGAACAGGTGCTAAAGCAGTGGTGAATCAATCAAAATATGTGCTGCATTATGAGGTATACAGAAGAATTATGATGGGATTAAGAACATTAATATAATACATAAATAGGTCTTGAGAAATGGTTTGGTCCAGAGATTATGCTCCAAATTACATGAAGGTATAAATGGAAACAAATTATGGTCCAAATGTCAAAAGGAATTATCATAATTCTTAAGGGGTCAAAGCTTTTAACACTATCATACAGGTTCTCAGATTTTAAAAGAATCTAGCAATATAAATATGAAAATAAAAGCAAATTACTTCAACTTATAGAAAGAACCCAATTTGCAATAAAACAAAACAAAAACTCCCACATGTTTTCAAAATGTGTAACCCCAAAGAAGACAGAAAATTTTAAGGGTGATATTTTACAAAACTGGATTAAAAAAAACAGAAAGGAGGTAAAATTAATGGATATCAAGTTTAAAATAAAAACATTAAGTGGGACACCTGGGTGGCTCAGCAGTTGAGCATCTGCCTTTGGCTCAGGGCATGATCTGGGAGTCCCAGGATCGAGTCCCACATCAGGGTCCTTGCATGGAGCCTGCTTCTCTTTCTCTCTGGGTCTCTCTGCCTCTCTTTCTCTATGTCTCTCATGAATAAATAAATAAAAATCTTTAAAAAAAAAAAAAAAAAAAACACCAAGCTGGTGCTATGATAAAAGAAATGTGTAATAAAATATGACATTTTATGTCAAGTCCTACCTAACAAATGAAATCAAGGAAAAACTGAAACATAAAAAGGAGGAATCAAGTGAAAACAATCATATTCGATTATTAATTAGGCAAATATTTACTGTGTGTCTACTTTATACCAGGTATTATTCTTGGCACCCAGGCTACAGAACTGAATGAAAGTGACAAAACTCTTTGCCTTCAGTGGAGTTACAGTCAGTGGAGAGAGACAGGCAAAAAATAAATAATATTTTTTATACCTGCAGAGTGCTATAAAGAATAAAGTAGAAGAGTGATGGGAATCTCAGTTCTTTTTTTAAAAATATTTTATTTATTTATTTATTTATTTTTAAAAGATTTTATTTATTTATTCATGAGAGACACAGAGAAGAGGCGGAGACACAGGCAGAGGGAGAAGGAGGCTCCTCGCAGGGAGCCGGATGCGGGACTCGATCCCACGTCTCCAGGATCACGCCCTGGGCTGAAGGCGGCGCCAAACCGCTGCGCCACCCAGGCTGCCCTATTTATTTATTCGTGAGAGGCAGAGAGAGGCAGAGACATGGGCAGAGGGAGAAATTGGCTCCCCACGGAGAGCTTGATGCAGGACTCAATCCCCAACCCCGGGGATCACACCCTGAGCCAAAGGCAGACACTCAACCGCTGAGCCACCCACGTATCCTGGGAATCTCAATTCTAAACAAGGTCAGAGAAGACCAAAAGTAAGGTGTGGACATTTCTGCCAAGACGTGAAAAGGGAACAAGGCAGTCAGTGTCACACAGATCCAGTGTACACAATAATGAGAAGAGACACTAAAGGACAAAATTCATGAAACAAAAATTATCCTGACCTCTATGCCCTAAAAATAGAATTACCATTCTAGTCAGTTCACTCTCTATGGTGTGTGTATATACATATATAAACTGAGCCAACAGTAAGTATTTAAAAAATCTAAATTGGATTTTTAAAAACTTAGTCTATAGACTTGGATCAAAGTTTAACTTTTAGGCATGTCCGATAAAAACAAAATAATAACTACAGATAGGAGCAAACTGAAACATGAGAAGATGTTTAGTATTCCTGAAAATTGTGGGGTGCTTGGGTGGCTCAGTAAGTTAAGCACCCAACTCTTGGTTTCAGCTCACGTCATGATCTCAGGGATTGTGAGATTGAGCCCTGAGTCAGGTGCGCTGGGAATGGAGAGGGCTTAAGGATTTTCTCTCTCCCTCTGCCCCTCTCCCTATGTGCTCTCTCTCTCACTAAAAAAATTAAAAATAAAAAAGAACTATTAGAATTCCTGAAACCTGAAGAGGGAAATTTCTAACCTACTGGACTAAGCCAGTATCATATGCTGAGATAAATTTGTAACTCTTAATATAAATGATAAACTGAGAATTCAACTCATAACCTTCAGAAAATACAGAAAAATGTCAAGAGAAAAAATAAAAAGTAAAATTTAATTAGTTATAAATATAAAATGATAAAATAAATATGCCTAAGACATGATTTTTTGATAAAAATAATAAAATCTTTGTATCTCTAAAAGTCATATTAGTAGGAATAAAAGAGAAGCAAATTGGAGATTAGAATATATATATAAACTAGTGAATATTTTTAAACCTCTGAAAATGAATAAGCAAGGATACAGGTGATTTCCTATTAAAACAATAGTATGAAGAATTAGAATATCAAAAAAAGACCAATAAAGCTAAAGAAGAAACAACAAAAAAAAAAAATCAATAAAATACCTCCCAAATATGAGATACAGAAATAGCTGGAAATTCTTTCCAACTTGAAGAAATCCTAATTTCTTAATTAAATTAAGAGAACATGTATTATATGTTCCATATGCATAGGAAAAAAATACATGCAAAATACAAACCATAAAATAAAATAAAAGTTGGCAGGTTATCTAATCAATTCTAAGTTAAATAGAATTCCAATTTCAATATTCAAATACTAGAGAAAAGAAAACTAAACTCTTGTATTTTATTTATTGAGAAATAACCATTTGCCAAGTACTGTAATGAAAACTTCACATACATCATCAACAAACACAAGTCAAATTTTAGGCAACATTATTAAAGCTGTTGGTATTTCACATAAATAACTAAAACAAGAACAAAGGTGTAAGATCACTTAATAGACACAAAGTAGGGATTTAATAAAATTCTATGCAAGAATTCTATAAAAATGGCTTCTATTTTTGGTAAAAGTACTTATTTTAGGCAACAAAAAAATTATCATTGGAAATCGAATAATTCATTATGACTAAAATAAAAATGATACAAGTATTAGAAAAAACTGAGACATATGTACCATTAGTTTTTTGCTATCATGGACATGATAGCTGTTATATTAACCATAGTATTCCTGGGGTCTAATATTATCAGGCACATAGACTGAAACAAATGAATAGTATATATATTATGAATAAAATATATAATCACTTGCATAAACACAGTTCAGAACTTGTGTTCTGAACAACACAAGTTGTTCAGAAACTATTAGTAGTAGTTTGTGAGATGACAGCATTTGGCTAACAAATGTTTCAAAGTGAAAAAGTATAATTTCACAGTATAAAAAGTGTACTTATTTTAAAAAGTAACACACTGAAAAAAAGAACAGGAAGAGTCTATTCACCAGAAAATATGAAAGAAAATGTTTCACTTTACTACCGTACCAAACAAAAACAAACAGAATTCAAACTAATTCTTTAATACAATGCTATCAGGATGCAATTAGACAACTGTTTCAAAAGCCATTAAAATATGGGGATTTAACAACAACATAAAAATCCATAACATTAAAAATCAATCTATACAAATAAAAATATAAAAGAAAAAGCATTGCTAATAGCACAAAATGAAAGTAAACTAAATGTATAACTGGAACATGGTTACATAAATTAAGACCCCAGAGGATTTTTAAAATGGCATAAATACTACAGGGAAACATTTTATGATACAATATTAAACTTAAAAAGTATAATGCAAAATTGTATATACAGTTGTTTATGCATGTTGAAAATGAATCATCTTCAGGTTTTAATCACAAAACAAAATTAATCCTTAGCTAGTAAAAAGAACTCCTTTTATAAAGTACAAATTCTTCAGATTTCAAAATCCAATTTTAAAATATTACCCTAAAGTCCCATTTTTCATCATAATATTAAGGAAAACACAGCATTTGCTGTCCTAGTGAGTCATCCGTGAAAATGACAGGTTATGACTACATAAGAATATCTGAAATGAAATTTTGAAAAAATATCTATAATTTATTCCCAGAAGTTAAGGGGTATAGGGAACTGAAAATGCACAGAGCTTCTAAACTTATCTAGTACATACTGTACTCATTCCAGCAGGTATGGAAGACACAAATTACCTACCTCCATTACCTACCTCGAATTTATCCCTCCCAATTCTACCCTAACTATAGATTCTTAATTAGTTCAGGAAGCCAAGGAGCACCTTGGTAGGCATCCTCTATCCTAGCCCCAGGGAAGAAAGCAGGACTTCTCTAAATCAATCATGGACTGGGCCCTTTGCCTATCACCTTCTTCCTTCTGGAAGTACAGGAAACGAGGAAGAGCAACAGGCATCTTATATTTACAAAGGCCAGCCTGAGAAAAGACACTAACGGAATGAAGAACAAAACCCAGGTTCCTCCATGGCATCCCTGAGCATGTGTGCCAGACCTGGAAGTGTTGACTTATTGAGAAAATAAACTTCTCTTTGCCTAAACCACTGTGATTTTCTAATACTTGAAGCAGATCACATTCCTAACTTATAGAAGAAATAAATCTGCATAAAGGTGATTTCTATTTATGAATATTTGCCATTTAATTTTTACCAAAAGTAGATGCTATTTTGATCAAAGATATTTAAACAAGAGGTTGTAGAAAGAATGAAGAAATGAAGAAACAAATGAATAAATAAACGGAAGATTATAATAGGATCTTTAAGATAGTTCTCTAAATTTAGCTCCTACAGTAATTAGAGTCCAGTAGAATATATATGAAAAATCTTACACATGAAGTATAAATTTGGGGTGTTAATAAAGAAGTCTCTTTTCAGCCTATATTTTAATGATTAGCCACAAAAAGTATACCATGTCAAATCTTTCTCAGGAAAACAGTATGAGTCTTTACACAAAAAATAAACTTATATAATTCTTTCCTACTTTAAATGGGAGCTGGCTTCTTATTTTTCAACAGTTAGAAAACCTGCTTTTGGAAACGCCCCAAATTAAATTTTACATATAAAAAAATGCAGAAAACTTTGTATTGTTTGTTTGAAGATTTTATTTATTCATGAGAGACACAGAGAGAGCAAGAGGCAGAGACACAGGCAGAGGGAGAAGCAGGCTCCATGCAGGGAGCCCGACCGACATGGGACTCAATCCCAGGTCTCCAGGATCACACCCTGGGCTCAAGGCAGCACTAAACCGCTGAGCCACCGGGCTGCCCAACTTTGTATTGTTTGTAAAGGTGAATCAGGTTCAAAGTATTCTAGTGAGAATCAGGAATAAAATCCAAATTATTTAATTAAAAAATCAAATTGACTGTAATCAAATGATTATTCTACATTAACCTGTCAGAAAAAAAAAAAAAGTTACGATATTTCACATTGCTATCTCTGTAAGATTATTACTGTCCTAAATGGTAGCACCCTGATCTTTCATAATGTTCTGACACAATCCTGGTATATAGGTTTTCTTGGGGGAGTCCAATGTCACTGAGGGGGAAAAAAATCCGTGAAATGTGCACATTAAGAAAAGCTTTTAATACTTTTTTTTTTATCTTGCTTTGCATTTCTCTACAAAAAGTGAAGCTATAGTTAAGTTGGAGCAGCAAATGAAAATGTTGACATCTGCTACTAGTTTGCATACATTTAAAATGCTTTAGAAAATAAAACAGGTGACTTATTTAGAGACATAAACTAAACCTTCATGAGCAAATCACCTATGTGTGTGTATGCCAATTCCATAGCACCCACCAGCTTTCCACCTGCCTTCCACGCCGTTTCGGATTATAGTTGGTTAAATGGAAGCACAGGAAGTGGTTTGTTGAGGATCTTGACACAACTTCTCACAGAATAGACATCTAACTTCAAACTGGTTGGCATTCTCCACATGTCTAGTTTCCTACTGTCTAACAATCTACTGCTCATAAGGTATCCAGAAAATTAACAGAAAAGGTAAAAACCAGTTTCATCATTAGAAAAGCAAAGCTCTATATCCATATATAGTCATTAAGAACAGTGAGTATCTAGTGCAATGCTTCATACGTTCTGGACACTCAAGCAAAAAAGTATTGCTTTTCCTTCTATTTTTTCAGTCTGCCCTGATATTCACTTGCAAGTGTTTGTTATCCAACAAATACTTGAGGAACTTTTTTATGTGTTAGTCACTGCCCTAAAAATATTACATTTAGTGGGAGAGACAATAAACAGGTAAAAATGACATAAACGTAACAGACAGTACTTAGGCTTTGAATTCAATACAATATTATTTTGAGCTATTGTACCTAGAATGCCACCAAAGATATTAACTCTAAAAAATTAATTTTGGCTTAAAAAATCATGAAAGGCAACATTAACATATCACAAACCGATACTTTTAATAGTTAGCTACAATATAGCTTAACAGTATTCATTTTCCAGCAAATTGGAAGTGTTTTCATTTCAAATGAGTTACATATTTTTTAAAAAACTAAACTTGTACAAATTAGGAAATCAGTGGTTTTCATCATAAAATAAGCCAGAAATAATACTTTACATTCTATCTGGCAGTCAACTCAAGCCTAATGTAACAGTATTCCCACCACGGAAAAGTAAAGTATGTTTCTTTATATCAGTTACACCTGAAAGAAGTCAACCTTCATTGCAGGGCCTCTTAAAACAAGTAAGAACTCAAGTAGGAGTCAATAATGAGTTTAATTTTATTTTACTTTGTTCATTTCCATTCTTTGTATTCAATAAAGTACCATGTTTAATAGAACTACAGCCTATGAATTCAACAAGCACTCTGGTATCCAGAACCAGAGTCAGAAGGTAAATGGCTTCAGGGTCCCTCTGTTCAGAGAGAAGCACAAAAACACAACCCGCGGCTGCCATCACTGGTAACAACGTCCTCCCTGTTTAACAAATAGCAGACCTCCTTTCTTACAGAATCAATGATTGCAAAGAACCTAACGAAAAATATAATAAAATGTGAGGGGAGAAATGATATATAATAGAGAAAGATATTCTATGTATAAAAGTAATGCAAGAAATCAGAAAAGAAAGGCTGATAGATTTGGTTACATAAAACTTTAAGACATCTGTGTATTAAATGGCAAACCTAAAACTAGCAAGAAAACTGGAATGAATTCAATACAGATTTACATACTAAGCATATATGAAGAGTCATGTAAATAAAGATACTAAGACTCTAAAAGAGAATTAGGAAGAGTAGTGTTAACAGACAATTCACAAAGGAGAAAACAATAAATTGGCTAAACGTTTTTAAAAAATTTCTCTTCAGTAAATAAATAAAAATGAGGGTTTTTTTTGGGGGGGGTAGGGGTTGTTCTCATTTTTTGTAAAATGTACTCACTGGCTACTGGGAGGAGTGAAAACTAGTTTAAGAAGAAAAAAAAAAAACGTTTAGAAATAAGTACCAAGGGTCATTATAAAATGTTTACATACTTTTACCCAGCTATTTTATTCCTGAAAATATCTTAAGGAGGAATGCCTGGGTGGCTCAGCAGTTGAGCATCTATCTGCCTTCAGCTCAGGCTGTGATCCCGGAGTCCCAGGATTGAGTCCCACATCGGGCTCCCTACGTGGAACCTGCTTCTGCCTCTGCCTGTGTCTCTGCCTCTCTCTGTCTCTGATGAATAAATAAATTAATAAAACTAACTAACTAACTAACTAACTAACTTAAGGAAATACCCAAAAGACATATCTTATGGAGAAAATGTTCACGACAGCATTATTTACAATAGAAAAGAACTATATGAAATCATAAAAGCCCTCGAACAGTCAGTGATCTTGAAAAAGAAAACAAAACTGGAGGTATCACAATTCCAGATTTCAGGTTACATTATAAAGTGGTAGTATTTAAAACAGTATGGCATTGGCATAAAAACAGACTTATAGATCAATAGAACACAACAGAAAAACCACACATAAACCCACAATTATATGTTCATCTTTGACAAAGGAGGAATGAATATGCAATGGGAAAAAGTCTCTTCCACAAAAGGCGTTGGGAAAACTGTCCTGACAACAACATGAAAAAGAATGAAACTAGACCACTTTCCTATACCATACACAAAAAGAAAACTCAAAATGGATTAAAGACTTTAATGTGAGACCTGAAACCATAAAAATCTTTGAAGAAAGGACAGGCAGTCATCTTCAACATGGGGTGTAGCAATCTTTTTCTAGATATGTCTCTGAAGGCAGGAACATAAAAGCAAAAATAAACTGGGACTACATTAAAATAAAAAAGGAAACAACAAAACTAAAAGGCAACCTACTGAATAGGAGAGGATATTTGCAAATATAGCATATGCAGTAAAGGGTTAGTATCCAAAATATATAAAGAATTGATACAGCTCAATACCCCAAAAACAAATAATCCAATTTTAAAATGGGCAGGGGGTGCCCCAGTGGCTCAGTCAATTGAACGTATGACTCTCGATTGTCTCAGGGATGTGACACTGAGTCCTGCATTGGGCTCCACACTCAGTGGGGCAACTATCTGAGATTCTCCCTCACTTTCTCCCTCTCTCAAATAAATAAAATCTTAAAAAAAAAAAAAAAAGAAGAAGAAGAAGACATAGAGATGGCCACAGACCCTGGAAAAGATGCCCAACATCACAGATCATTGGGCAAATGCAAATCAAAACCACAGTAAAAGTTATCACCTCACACCTGTTATTTGACTAACATCAAAAACACAAGAAACAACAAATGTTGGCAAGGATGTGGAGAAAAAGGAAACCTCCTGCACTGTCAGTGACAAAGCAAACTGGTGCAACCACTATGGAAAACAGTATGGAGCTTCCTCAAAATATTAAAAATAGATATAATCCAGCAATCACAGTACTGGATATTTACCAAAAAAAACCAAGAACACTACCTGAAAAGAAAACATGCACCCCTATGTTTCCTGCAGTATTATTTATAATAGCCAAAGTATGGAAATAACCCAAGTGTCCATCAATAGATGAATGGATAAAGAAGAGGTACACACATACACACACACAGACACACACTCACACACGATGGAATATGACTCAGCTGTAAAAAAGAATGAATTCTTACCATTTGCAACAACATGGATGTAGCTAGAGAGGATAATCCTGAGCAAAATAAGTCAGTCAGACAGAGATAAGATAAATACCATATGATTCTCTAAAGAGATTATGGAATGTCCACAAACACAACACTATATACTCCTCATAACTATGTTCAAGTGTTTAACTACATCAGAGAACACAACATAATGTTAAGTTTAAATTTAAAAAATTATGTAATACAATGTCAACAATGGAAAGAAGAAAAAAACCCTAAACTGTTTTTCTATGGGCTCTAAGATAGGGTCTTTACCAGCTCATCACACTTCCAAGCAATGCACTCGGCACATAGCCGGTACTTAGAAATAGGTTCTTGCTTACACGGAAAGCGAAAAGAAAAACATTAACATAGAAAAATAAACACATGGGATGCCTGTGTGGCTCAGTAGTTGAGCGTTGGCCTTCTGCTCAGGGCGTGATCCCAGAGTCCTGGGATAGAGTCCCACATCGGGCTCCCTGAGTGGAGCCTGCTTCTTCCTCTGCCTGTGTCTCTGTCTCTCTCTGTCTCTCATGAATAAATAAAAATCTTAAAAAAAAAAAAAGAATCATATACATACAAATGTAAATATACATGCATGTGGGTGGATGTGTCTATATATACTTGCAAAAAGAATAGGAATACTAAAAATATAAGAGGTAAAGATTAACTTTTCTGTATGTATGTTTATATTTATAAAATATAAAAAGCAGGGTAGTCTGGGTACCGAAGGCAAGGGGAACAAGAAAGAAAACATTGAAAAACATGCCAGAAATATTTTTTTAATAAAACCAGAGGATGTTGTAATTTGTGAATTGTTATCTTTGTTCTGATCAATATACAAATGAACAAAGAAAAAGCACACACCAGCAATTTATACAGAAGATCACATGGCAGGAGTTTTACTGAAGAATGCAAAGAATGTCTCCTTACGTTTCATCCTGGGGGTAACTGATAAGAAGCTAAAGACTTCATGAAACTAGAAAAAGATGGTCTTTTCTCACTAGTCCATAGCACAAAATGAGATACAAGGTTTTAACCTTCCTGTTTTTTAATCTTTGCAGTTATTTTTAAGTCTCTGATGTTTAAATTCCATAGTTTAAGAGTCATCCACCCTTAAATTCAATACCACGTCTTCATTCATACAAAAGGAAGCAGTAATATTGCTTAAAAAGAAATGAGGCATCTACGCTTCCTGAAATTAATGTTTGAAGGTTTCAGCACAGTGAAACCCCCACTAACTTACTGATACTAAAAGACATGAATTAATTTGTTTAGAAAAATGTAGTATTTAAACAGAAGAACTCTCCAAACCACCTTTGTTGAACAGAAACAATGTATCAGTACATGTTCCTAGAAACTCACAGAAGATGCTACTGTTCATAAATATAGGTGAAAAGAATTTTCCCAGATTTGAGAGTAATCCTTGTGAAAGTACTAGCAAATGTTCCATTCAGACAGGTCAAGGCTCAAAGTATATAATTGGGTGAGGGCATGTATTTCAAATAAAAACCCTATCCTGAAAAATACAAAGAACAATCAGAGCCATCTTTTGTTTCTTGTGGATAGGAAATGACTGATTCCAGCATGCTGTGTTCACCAATCTGCAACATCTCCACTACTAATAAAGCAGATTAGAAACTCAAATTCTTCAATTAATAGATTATCTGAGTACTTAATGCTTCACATACAGTACTGTGCTAAGCTCTCAGTTTAAGAAAGCTGATGAGGACTGCATTTATTTCAAAGAATCAGCTCTACACTAAAAGTGAGCATATACACATTTTGATAATTGCTTTTCATATGTAAAAATATTCTATATGGTGTAGAAGAGTCTTAAGCAGTTCAATGTGACCTTTAATATACATAAATCTATATAACATAGGTGCAGGCCAAGGGAAAAGGCTCCCTCCCTACCCAGTTCCGGTACATTTTCCCTTATCTTAGAATATCATCAATTCATAGGTCTGCTCAAATTCTGATGTGAGCATTCTCCAAGGGCGGGGAAAAAGACCACCTCCTGAAAAACATGCCTTTCCTACCTTGATGCCAAATTTAACAACATTCAAATTAAAGATCCCATTCAGTTGACTGAGGGGTAAAGAAGAACTAAAGAGAAGGGAAAATGAAGCAGAAGAAACACATTTTTCCCTCTTCTGTCATTACTGTTTTTAACCTAACATGTCTCTCAAAGTATTTAGCTCCATGGTGATGGGAGCAGGCGAAAAATATAGAAACACTGAAAGAACAAATTCCCTCAGAATATTTTAGGGTTTCTAACGCAAAGCTTACTGTGGAATTACAGAGGCAAACTAAGTTGAAAATAGATTCTTATAACTTAGTAATGATGTAAAATGAAAAATCTTTCTTTATAATAGCTTTTTAAAAATCCGCTACACTCCCCCTCCCAAATCAGCCATCAACTTGATTTCTTTGCATAGTAATTTCCCAATGTAAAGAATATAGAAGGAAAGACAGGGTTGTTTAGAACAGTGGTTTCGATTTTGTCCCCAAGGGGACATTCGGCACTATCTGGAGTCATTCATGGTTACAACTGGGGAGCAGTGTGCTCTTGCTCTTCTCCAGTGAGCAGAAGCCAAGGGAGACTGCTAACATCTTCTGGTTAAAACAGCCTCCATAACAAAGAATCATCTGGCCTCAAGTGCCAGGGTCCAGAGGTTCAGACTCTGGTGTAGACAATGAAATGCAATGATTTATAATCACCCAAGTTCCAAGACTAGTTCCTTAGGTCAAACAAGTAAGGAAGGCTCTCAGGGTCTCTGCACTGCCCACAGACCGATGTACACCATGATTCTACTTTTACACTCAGGGGTACAGTCATGAAAACTACAGAGGGGAGCTCGCCACTGAATGACTTATGAGCTAAAAAGAAATATAGGACATAGGAAAACATAAGACATAGGAAAATATATTTACAAATAAACCTGGAAAGGTTCTGAAAGAATTTTAACCAACACAAAGCAAAGGATGTCATTAAATGAAATTACATCAATGATATTCTACACATTTTGTGGCAGCAATGACAGATATCCCAAAATTTCCACTAACTGACTTTGCTTGCTAAAAATCTTTCAAAATTTTCTTTCACTCAAAGTTTTTAGATGCCTTATCTAAGATAATTAAGTTTATTCTTTACTTCAATTAATATTTCCTGAATACCTACTCTGTGAAGTGTTCTAAAACCTGAGGATAGGATGGTGAACACAGGGGTAAAGCTGTCATTCAAAGAGCTTACATTCTAGTAGGGAAGAGCAAGAACAAGCAAATCAACAAATAATATAAAGGTCAGAGAATGAAAAGTGCTAGCCGGAAAAATAAAATTAAAAAGTAATATGGTAGGGACACCTGGGTGGCTCAGTGGTTGAGCATCTGCCTTCGGCTCAGGGCATGATCCCAGTGTCCCAGATCGAGTCCCACATTGGGCTCCCTGCATGGAGCCTGCTTCTCCCTCTGCCTGTGTGTGTCTCTGCCTCTCTCTCTGTGTGTCTCTCATGAATAAATAAATAAAATCTTAAAAAAAAAAAAAGTAATATGGTCAAGATGTCTGGTTGGCTATTCTCATCCATTGGTTGGTCAAGGAAGGCCTCTCTGTTAAGAAGTCATTTAAGATAAGAAGACCTAAATGTCAAGAAGGAATCTGCTACCCAAAGGAAGGACATTCCTGGGGCACCTGGGTGGCACAGTCAGTTGGGTGTCTGACTCTTGATTTCGGCTCTGGTTGTGACCTCAAGGATAAAATGCCCCTCATCCCCCCTCCTCTAAAATAAATAAACAAATCTTTAAACAACCACCACCACCACAATAACAAAGGGAGGACATCATAGGCAGAAGGAAGAGCAAGAAGAAAGACCTTAAAATATGAACAGATTTAGCATGCCCAGTGTAAAGAGATCCAGTATGGCTACAGTGGTGGGAGAGGTGATGGCATCAGACTGTAAGGAAGCTTGGAGGCCTTGGTTAGAGCAATATGAAGTCGTCACAGTGTTCCACAGCTTTGTCCTATGACATACCCAGCATGAGACTCACATGGCATGAGTTAAGGTAGGATCAGCAGAAATGGAGAGAAGTGGACAAGGTGGGTATTTTTGAAGATAGAGACAACAAGGCATGCTGACAGTTTAGATGTTGGTAAGCCACATAACACAGTGCTGAATGTATAACCCTATGAATTGAGGAATCAATCTCCAGAGAAATTCAGAGTGGCAGAGAAGCAGGCTTAAGGAATTGAAATAGGGGGCAGCCTGGGTGGCTCAGCGGCTTAGCGACACCTTCAGCCCAGGGTGTGGTCCTGGAGGCCAGGGATCGAGTCCCACATCAGGCTCCCTTCATGGAGCCTGCTTCTGCCTCTGCCTGTGTCTCTGCCTCTCTCTCTTTCTCTCTCTCTCTCTCTCTCTCTCTTTCTCTGTGTGTGTTTCTCATGAATAAATAAATAAAATCTTTTTTAAAAAAAAAAAAAAAAGGAATTGAAATAGGATGACCAACCATGCTGATTTGCCTGGGACTAAGAGGTTTCCCCAAAGGGTATTAAAACCTAAGAGTCCTGAGAAGCCATGGTAAGATAAGTTGCTCACTGTACATAGAAATCAAGAGTTTTGTGTTGAACACTTCCAGTGGACATCTATATGGAGATATAAGGGAGGCTGCTGAAAATACAAATCTGAAGCAAGGCTGAGCTGGAGGTAGAGGATGGAGTAGCACTGAGGTACATGGACAGCACTGAAAGTCCCGGAACCAGAAGACATCATCTCGAGAGAAGACAAGAGGAAAAGGAGGCCAACATGACAGAGCTGGCATTTCTCTTTTTCATGGATAACATGTTGACAGTCCAATTCTCCACCTACATGGCCACTGCCTTCCAGACTTCACACTCCATGTTTTTTACTCTTTCCAGATCTCCCCAGAAAATCAGAAACACAAGGTAAAATGCACATTCCAGAGGCTCTGGGCAACCCATTTCTGCTAAAATCCTCAGCTCTGATGACCCCCATCCTACCCTTCTAAGCTCCTCTCCTGAGTCACAGAGAAGCCCAAGTATACAGAACAGGTTTACTGTTCATCCTCTTCCTTCCCTTTCCCGAAGCTTCTCAAGTAAAGAAATCCATTATTGCTACTGACAAACGTTTGGCCTCTTTTTCCTACTCCCAATCTCACTTCTCCTTTTTTCTAATTATCCTCAACAAGCATGACCTTCAACTTTTCCAATCCCAAACTCTCATAATTAAAAAAAAAAAAAAAAAAATTCTCACAATTGAAGAAAAGGAATACAGTAGCAAGGAAGTAGACAATAGAAACTCTCCAAGGGCAAGTTTCAGTTGAGAGGGACCCACAGTTAATGCATTAGTCTCTTTGAAAAGACTCTGAACATCCTTGGCTGCAGCTTAACTTGGGTACACTAGCATTCAAAAAGGGAACAATTACCAGGGTGACTCAACAGATGGCCCATTTAAACTATGGGATTAACACAATGTGTCTGGTGACCTAGTTCAAGAACTAAATAGATTTCTCCCGATTGAGTAATTTGTGATTGAAAATATCACATGTTTGCAGCTGACCTTGTCTAACTCTATCTGGACAATCTGGGCACAGAGAATAAGAGGATAAATAACACATCAGAAATAATCAAAAGAGGTCCAATGGCTTGGAATGGCCATAGCAGAATTACCTGGCTTCCCTGTGGGACAGCCCCTTCCCTGCAAGGGCAAGCAAGCATCCTGCATAGGGAGAATAAGACTCAAGGTGTAACAGGGGAGAAAGAAAGAAAGAAAGAAAAAAAAAAAAAAAAAGTGACCTCTCAGAAGTAAGGCTCTGCCTAAAAGATGGTAAGATAATTGAAAAGGTAGGATTCAGAGAGAAGTCAATCGATAAAAATAAATTATACCTAGCAAATCCCAATCTACTGATAAATGGACCCTCCTCATCGTGAGGCCCTCTATAAAAGCCAAAGGAGCCACTGTGACTGCCCAAATCTTTCTCCAGAGCTGAAAACATACTAAATCACTATGAACTATTAACAGGTACAATAAAAGTAAAGCAATTTTTTAAGAAGATTTTATTTAATTATTTGAGGGAGAGTGTGTAGGGAGGAGCAGAGGGAAAGGGATAAGCAGGCTCCCTGCTGAGCAGGGAGCCCAATGTGGGGCTCAATCCCAGGACCCTGAGTTCATGACCTGATAACCTGATGACCTGAGCTGAATGAAGGCAGACACTTAACCTACTGAGCCACCCAGGTACCCCAAGGTGAAGAATTTTTAATCATGTATTAAGAAAAAGAACAGAAAAGGCAGACCTGAGTTTAAAAACAAGAACAATGATAATAAGCCTCTGAGGAATAAGGCTTAATAATTGCTTCTGGTCAAACAGTTTAAGATTTCACTGTCTAATCATGTCTTTTCATTTCACTTTTACACTGAATACCATATTTATTTTATTTTTAATTCAGAATATTAGAAATGTTTGCATCCTAGTGTAAATTATATTTAAAATAGTGATTCTCCTGTTGACTATATGTTGATAACTGCATTTTTAGGGCACTTAAAAAATCACAATAAAACATACATCCTTATGTACTGATTTTAACTGATACATAAATACCTTCTATAACCAGCACATTCCTCTCTGTAAGGATAAAAGAAAAATCCATTGGTAATAAAAGATAAATTCTTTATCTTTCAAAGTAATTTAAATTTTGTAAATGACAGAAACACATTGAATTAAATGCTGATAACAGACTTTTCATTACACAATTGGGTTTACAGACTTCTGACATGATGCTTAAGCACAGTAAAGCTATTCAGACACATTTAATGGATACTAAGTAGCATATATTTGCCTGAAAGAAGAAATATATAATTCAATTTGTATATATTTAATGTATTTCATTGCTTCACCTTCACTCTGGTGAAATCACTAAACAATGCTTAGTGTATCTGTTCCATTAGCATTAAGACACTATTCATAGCTTTATAATTTAATGATCTGAAAATACATTAATCTTTAGTTGGTACCTCCTTTAAGAAATGTGTTCTGTGGCATCATAATGGCTCTACAAGGATCAGTAGAGCTTTTTAATAAGGGAAGCAATTTGACAGACAAAGGAAAAGAAACAGACATTGTTTGGATAAAGAAACAGATGAAAATCCTAGGTAGGAATCTTGAAAAAGCATAGCTCATGAACATCTGCTAGTCAAGGAAAGACAGTCTGCTCTGCCAACAGTAACAAACCAGAGAGCCATCCTACTGTCCAGTAGCTCAGAGGTAAAGGAACCCTGCCTGCAAACATTCCAGCAAAATAAATAATCCTGGAAAATTAACACATTCCAAAATCATTTTCATAATTTAAAAATCTATCTAATAGTAAAATACAGGATACAAATAAACCAAAAAAAAAAAAAAAAAGGTTTTCAAGGAGCTCATGTATTCAAAAACATTGTTTCTGAGTCATATAAAATTCTACAGTTGTTGAAGCTAAAAAGCAAGTTACTACAATTAAGTGCTGAACAACTCTTAGGCTAGCTCTTCATAAAACCGCAGAGGACACAAAACAGTAAGCAGCACAGTAATTCTAACACCTGTGCCTCCAACTGGATGTGGAAATTGCCTGGGGATGGACATGACTGAGAAGAGGTATGACCGCACGTGGAGGAATAAAGGAGAACCACCCCTATCTCAAGTGACCGCACATGAAGAGGAGAGAACAGTACAGTCTCCCCCCCCGCCCCAGGAGGCCTCTCTGGCCCCCAGACCAGGTGAGATGTTCACCTCTGCCAAGGGATTCCAAGGAGCCATTCATTCTTTTGAAGCACTTCCCGTGCTCCTCTTTGGGAGCAGAGACCAGGTCTCATCAACCTACATAGGCCCAGACACCAGCATAGTCAGCCACACTGTACCTGCTCAATAAACATTTGATGGAAGAATAAACGAATGAGAAGAAAAACCAGTAAAAGAAAAGAAGCTATTTTCACAGAGATAGAAGAATAAAGAAGGAAGATGAGGGGGACAGAGATAGAAGAATAAAGAAGGAGGATGAGGAGGAGGAAGAGAAATAGAGTCACTTCTGGGGAAATGAGGCAGAAAACAAAGAAAAGAACGAGGGTAATGTAGCACAAATGCACAAAGGAAAGAACAGGAACATGAAGATTGAGAACTCCATTCCTGGAAATAAGGAGATCAAGAATTATAGGGCTCAGCCACTGTGTAAAAAATTTAGGTATAAACTGAGAGGGAAACACTGAAAACTTTTTTCCTGAGATCACAAATAAAGCAAGGATTCCATTCTTACCACTAGTTAGCCTTATGCTGAAAGTTTTAGCTAGTTCAGTAAGGCCAGGATAAGCAAATCTTTTCAAAAGATATAAATCTTTAAAAAGATTTAAAGATGGGAAAGGATGAAGTAAAACTGTCACGATTCACAGACATCTATCATGATCATGTATGTCAATAAGCCTATAAAGTATACACGCACTCAATATTAGAACCAGCAAGAGAACGTAGGAGTTTTGCTAGTCAATATACAAGCAGCAAGTGAAAAATTGGAAATAAAATTTTAAAACATCATTTATAGAAACATAATACTTAATGGAATATGTGAGAAGCCTCTATATTAAAAACTACAAAATGTTGCTCAGAGAAATTAAATGGAGAGGTCTGTGGATGAAAGACTTAGTATTACCAAAATGTCTATTCTCCACAAATTGAAAATTAGGCTCTATGAAATCCCAGTCAAAACCTAGCAAGCTCTGGGATGCCTGGGTGGCTCAGTGGTTGAGTGTCTGCCTTTGGCTCAGGGCATTATTCCAGGATCGAGTCCCACATCAGGCTCCCTGCGAGGAGCCTGCTTCTCCTTCTGCCTCTGTCTCTCTGTCTCTCTTTCTCTGTCTCTCATGAATTAAACACACACACACACACACACATACACAAACCAACAAGCTCTAGGGGCACCTGGCTGGCTTAATGGGTAGAGCATACAACTCTTGATCTTGGGGCTGTGAGTTTGAGCACCATTTTGAGTGTAGAGATTACCTTAAAAAAAAAGGAAAGGAAAAAAATCTAGAAAGCTTTATGGGGGAAAAAAAAGCCAAGCTGACTCTAAAGTTACTTCAAAATGCAAAGAATCTATAATAGTCAAAACAACTATAAAAATAAGAAACAAATTTGGAAGATTTCATTATTTAATTTCAAAACTTATTATAAAGTTACCAAGACAATGTGTAACTGGCATAAGAACAGACAACAGACCCGTGAAACAGAAGAGTGCCCAAGAATAGACTCACCCATATATGCGCAATTGATTTTCAACAAAAGACCAGCTCAGTTAATAGAAATGTCTTTTAATAAATGGTACTAGATATACATATGGGGGGGTTCACCTCAACAATCACCTTATTTCACATACCAAAAAGATTAAGGTTAGATTATCAAGCTAAATGCAAAAGATAAAACCCTAAAGCATCTTTAAGTAAATATAGGAAAAATATATTCCCAATATTGGAGAAGCAAGGATTTCTCAAATAACACACAGTAAAGCAATGATCATGAAAAATGATAAATTAAATTTCAAACAGAGCCTTCTTCTAAAGAGGCACCATAAGTGTGTGTGTGTGTTTGTATGTAACTTTATTACTTAAATATACATAATAGGTATTTTAATATATATTTAAAATCTTACAAATGGAGTTAAAAGATAATTCAAAAATAATTTAGAAAAACTGTCAAGACATGAAAAAAAGATACTCTGAAAAAAATATATAAACGTCCAAGAAGCACATGAAAAGATCCCCAAAACTATTAGACTTCAGGAAAAAACTAAAATCACAATGAGATACTGTTTCACACTTAGTCCACCAGAAATGGCTAAAATGAGAAACAAAACTAAACAGAACCTGACAATACCAAATGCTGATTAAGAATGTGGAGCAACTAGAACGTCATAAACTGCTGGTGTAAAATGGCCCAACCACTTTGGAAAAACAAGTTGGTAGTTTCTTATACAGCAAAACATACATCTACTCCATGAACTAACAATTCTACCCACAGGTATTTACCCAAAAGAAAGGAAAATATATGCCCAGAAAATGACTTCATAATTACAGCAGCCTTATTCATAACTGCCAACAGACAAAACCTAAATCTTAACACTTAAGGTCTATGCATCTTATTGCATATATATTATGTCTCAAAAAACAAAACAAAACAAATCTTGGAAGACGACAGGCATAAAGGAGTGATGATGTAAACATCCCCTCCCCCACGCTTGTCTTCCCAGCACTGGAAACCAGAGAGGGTGAGAGGCCTGAGACACGTAGGAAGATCCATCATGGAGTTCATAGGCAGAGCTGGGATGTGCAGGGAGAGGATCAATATCTGGAAGGCAAGAGAACCATGGGATGGGCAGGATGAAGGAGCTGCCTTTGTCTCCTCCACGTCTCCTACCCCAGCAGTCAGTCCCCAGGTATGCAGAGCTCTTCTGTGCCATTCGATGGGAGAGGTATGGAGAGGAGGACCTCTAGGTACCATGCGCAGCAGCCATACTACCCGCCCAAGATAATGAGACAGTATCTGGCAAAGGGCTGAAATCTCTCTTGTTGGAATGAAGCATGCATTGTGTCAACATGGATTATCTTTCAGAGGAAGAAGTATGCAAGGATCCATCTGTTTCCTGCCCTTCAAGTGACTTGTTTGCTACTTTTAACAAATAACTATGCAGTTAGGCCTGTATTTACTTATCCTTAAAACGGAGATATCACAGAGTAATAAACGTGAGAATCCTCAGGTTAGACAAACATTCTCAATATGGAACATGCTCACTAGGTTGATTTATTCACCAATAGATGGAACTTAACATTTAACAAATGGCCCAATAAAAGAGCTAATTCACCTCATATGGGGTAGTGAATTATATATATGTACCAGAGGTGGAGACAAGAAATTGCTTCCTTGTAGCATAAACAAGTCTGTTGCTGCGGAAGTTACAACTTACACTTGGTTTTCTCTGTGTTTGAGCGCTCTTGATCTCACCCTAATTCCAATTTAAAATGCTCCAATAAAAAAATAAATAAATAAATAAATAAATAAAATAATAAAATAAAATAAAATGCCCCAATAATTAAGTTTAAATATCATCTCTCATTTGAAAGAGACCTTTTTTTTTTTTAAAGATTTTATTTATTCATGAGAGATACACAGAGAGAGGCACAGAAACATAGGCAGAGGGAGAAGCAGGCTCCCTGCGAGGAGCTTGATTTGGAACTTGATCCCCGGACCCCATGATCATGACCTGAGCCTATGGCAGACGCTCAACCACTGAGGCACCCAGGTGCCCTCCAAAGAGAAGAGACTTCTATACTAACAAGAGTTTAAAATGTTTTCATCAGGATGAATCAATGGTTTCCACTGCTATTTTATTCTTCTTTTTCTTATTTAGCCAAGACATCACTTCCAAGATAACTGAAAACTTTGTTAGCCAGCTATAATACTGTGCTTTAAAAAACCCAAAACGCCTAAAAACAAATTCTATGAATCAACTTTATCACAGCCTTTCATACATTGTAATTTCAATATACAGACGGTCCCCAACTTATGATGCTTCAACTTAACGACTTTTTTACTTTACAATAGTGCAAAAGCAAGAAGAGAAAGCATACTTGGAATTTTTATCTTTTCCTGGGCTAGTGATATGTTAAGATCTTCTCTCACGTTCCTGGGCAGCAGCAGCCAGCTGCAGCTCCCAGTCAGTCGTGCGGTCATAAAGGTAAACAGCCAGTACACTGACAACCATTCTGTACCCATATGATCATTCTTTTTTTCACTCTCAGTACAGTGTTCAGCAAATTACACAAGATATTAAACACTTTATTGTAAGATAGGCTTTATGTTGGATGATTTTGCCCAACTTTAGGCTAATGTAAATGTTCTAAGCACGTTTAAGGTAGGCTAGCTAGGTTGAGTTCTGATGTTCAGTAGGTTAGGTATATTAAATGCATTTTTGACTTAGACTATTTTCAACTTAGGATAGGTTTACTGGAATGGAACCCCTCCTAAGCTGAGGAAGATCTGTATACTGGAAAGGAAAGAACATACAGTGACATGCTCAGAAATGTCCTTCTAATCAGGCAGTCTTAGAATACACGCAATCATCAATCAGCCCATCTCCTCCCTTCAGTGAAACAAGCCTCGGATAAGCCAGCGATCAGCGTCTGGAAATAATTCCACGAGGCTTGTCGATGTAAACTATCGGCCAGCTACTGTGAATGTCAAATCCCCCACAAGACAGTATTTTTAGAGCTCCCAGAAAGTCAGCACAGGTTCACTATGAAACCCAAGGAAGCATTTCTGATGAGGTGGTTGCTGCCAATGCAGAAGCACTTTTAGTACTGCTTGCAAGTGTCACATGGCGTTGTCCCACTGAAGAAGGCACCTGTTCAAACAGTATCTGCACAAGCAGCGTCTCTTCACCTACTGGGGCTTAGGACTTAAAACAGACAAGAACGGTTCTGGTTTGTGGTTCCTCTGGGAGAGAGAGCAAGCATCTTTTGCCCCCTCTTTATTTTCCTTACAAGTTATACTTTTAGTAGACCAGGTTACCCATCTCTAAGTCAGCATAGTCTTTCGCATAGATATGTACCACTGAAAAGCCTGAGGGCAAAGAGTTAAGCCCAAACAAAAAGCAATATGCTATACAAAAGCTCCACAAAGGCAACATGTCCAACTGCCAGAGAAGCAGTCCAGTCCCCCTGCTGAACAAGGAGATTGAGACTCTGAAATAATTTTTCACATGGCCAGGAACTTCATGGTCATTGCCAACAGACAATTACTGCCGTATATGAAGGGCAGTGACTCCTGTGTTTGTAAATATTGTGAAATGTCAGAAACTCATGTTAATGCAATGTACACTACAACATTTGTTCAATATGCAAATCATTTTCTTCTGCAAAAGGTCCAGGCCGATAAAAAATGGTGTAATCAAGAACTAGCTATTCCCTGGAAAGAGGACTGTCAAAAGTAGCCATTCTTGGACAGAAGGTCACGAACTGAACAGAATATTTATGGTCACCAACTCTAGCACAGAATAACAGTTATAACTATTTATTATACTTTACAGTTTACTAGGAGAGCATTTTTGTATTCATTATCTCCTTTGGAAAAATGGGCCAAATCTATGCAGGACTACAGGGAACATCCAGCATCAAACAGACCACATGGCCTTAGGAAAGTCACAGAAAAACAATGTTCTCCTCTGCCTCCAGAGGAAAACAACTAACAAAACTGAAATAATTGCATCTTCTCTTGTGCTGAAAAACAGCTGAGAAAAAGTAACTAAGAAACCATTTTACAGATCATGGTGTTCTCCCAGATTTGAAACACTTCATAACTGTAGTCAGTGGACATTCAATAGTCAGTCTACATTCAATAATCATGACCAAAAAAAAAAAAAGTCTGCAAAACAAAGACAGTAACTACTTAAGAAATCAGACTTTCTTTCCTTCTTTCGCCTTCATCTGTTTTTCAAGCATTTAAAACCTAGAAGAATGGGCCGACTTTGCCTTTTGCATCCAGAAATAGCAAAAAACACATACAAACTCCTCCAAGAAGTGCCATGACCTTACCTCTATTTTGTAACATTAGGAAGAAAGTAAACTTAACATTGAGGTTTAAAGATGTGGTGATAAGGACAGAGATCTGAGGCAGCAAACTAGAAAAGGCAGAAGAGAAACACTCTAGCTTCCAGATCCCATTCCTCCAGACCTGACAGATTAACTGCCTTCTGGCCAAGGGATTATCCCTAATACAGCAATTCTGAGATGTGGCTTCCCCTCTACCTCTAAGGGATTCCAAGAATCTCAAAGGATGTGACAAAATTTCAGAACAAAATTGTAATTCATCCAATTTACAGAGGACAATGAAATATAAGAATGGTTGGAAATCACTTCTCTGGGAGTTAGACAACAATGCACCCTCTTACCTTGAAACCTGAATAACTTCTCACATTTTTCGTTCCCGGCAGGAGGGGAGGGGGGAGATCTCAGTGTATAACAGTAGGGAAGAAGATCCAATTTTTTTTTAAAAAGTGGTCCACTTATTTTCTAGCCTCCTCAGAGAATTAATGAAGGAGGAACTCACCTAGTAGCAATTTAGAATGGCTATTTTAAGGACTGGTTTTTGTTTTTTTTTTTTTTCCCCTGCTGTTAAGTGAGCAAGCTAATCAAACATTCTATTAACTGAGCATCTACTATGGAGAAAGAAAAGAAAAAAAACCACTGACAAGTTAACTATTGCTCAAAAGCTGTCTTCAGACCTTGGTCAGCAAATAACGACTACTCAGTGCAAGTGAAGTCAAGAGAAAAAAACAGTTGACAGAATAATGGCAGAGTTAGCAATTTCTCTTTGGTGTTTTACTCTTTAGACTACAAATTCCTCACCCAAACTCTTTACCCTAATTTTTTTCCCCAGATCAGGTCCATCACTTTATTCCTTACTGAACTCTAGTTTATTCTCATTCTCCACTTAGAAAAAGTCAACCCGGGGTGCCAAGGGACTCAATCAGTTAAGCGTCCAACTCTTGGTTTCAGCTGAGGTCATGATCTCATGGTTGTGGGATCAAGCCCCAACATCAGGCTTTGTGCTCAGTGCAGAGTCTGCTTCAGATTCTCTCTCCCTCTCATTTGCTCTCTATTAAATAAATAAAATCTTAAAAAAAATAAATAAGTCAAACCTATCTACCTATACATCTCCCCCAACCCCATATCCATTTCCATGTCTCCATCTCATCTGAATAGGAGAAACAAATGGAAACAGAGAAGAAAAAAGGTAGTCCACTCTAAGGAACAAGGGGACTGGGAGACCCACTAAAAATGACTTCTCCAAATCCTTTCCAAAAAGGGATTACATTGGAATCATACCTAAAAACAAAAAACCCATCAAGCTGTCTTGGTGTGGAGTAGTAAACTTAATAAAATTAGGAACCCACTGACAGTCTTATAACTTGTTAAGAGTACAAGTAGCAAAGAAACAAATGGAGAGGGTTCTTTACTTATGGCATTAGGACCAGGGCTGAGAAGAGTTGCCTGAAATCAATCTAATTCGTGCTATCCAACTGATACACAATCCCAACGTTGTGGATAAAAAGACAATGGTTTAGGGCAGCCCGGGTGGCTCAGCAGTTTAGCGCCACCTTTAGTCCAGGTGTGATCCTGGAGACCCGGGATCGAGTCCCAGGTCAGGCTCCCTGCATGGAGCCTGTTTCTCCCTCTGCCTGTGTCTCTGCCTCTCTCTCTCTCTCTGTCTCTCATGAATAAATAAATAAAATCTTAAAGAAAAAAAAAAAGACAATGGTTCACAACTACTGAACATCATCGTGTAATATCTAAATGTTCCACAGGTAGAACAGGTAGAAAAGATAGGATTATTATTTATTAATAACTTTTAAAAACTTAAAATTTGCTTTCTTCAACCATTAAAATACAAAGATCTCAATTTTGTGCTTAAAACTAAAAACAAAACAAACAAAAAAACTAAAAACACATTGTGACACCAATGAACCTAAGTTGAAGTGTTTTTCAATAATACAATCTTATCAAGTAATGTAAAAGCTGACCTTTTTTGCCTAATATAATTCCCTGGCCTCTCAATGGAAGGCACTGCAATGGCAAACGTGAAATCAGTAAGCTGCAGCTGTGTAACAAAGAATGTTCTTGCTAATGTTCACAGCTTCAGCATTAACACTCTTTTAAAAATCCTCATCCACTTCCAGAGGAGGAGCCTCCCAAAGAATTCCAGGCTAAAATTTAAAGAGACTGCGCCAAAACTGAATGATACCACAAAATGCAGACTTCCTTTAAAGCGACTTTTACTCTCTTTCCTTGGAGGAGAGGACAAAGGCCAGAGCTCTTCTCATTTGTTCTGTTTACACCACAATGGCTTCAGGACCAGAAACTGTGGGGGTCATTACTGGCCAACCGGCTGGAGTGCATCCCTGCTCATGGAGAATGCCTCACTTAAGGCCACTTAAAAGCATCCCATTGGAAGCTGAGAGGGCTGTGGCATACCAAGTTATTTTGGGCCTCAGAGAAGGAGGCCAGCAAACAAATGCTCAGAAACTGTCACACCACCACAAAGGACAAATACTTTCAGATCCAGGGAGATGTCTGTTGTTTGAGTTTTTGTGGTGTGATGTCTGGAAAACCAGACAATAACCCAAGTTATCGTAAACTAAAGCACGGAGTGGGATAAGGAGAGGTCTGAGTCAATGCAGAACAGAGCTCCACAGCTTTGCCCTGTTGTGCTGCTAAGTCGTGTGAAGGTGCTACAGGACAGGGAGGGGAGCAGGGAGAAGAGGGACATCAGAGAGGACGTGCCAGGGGCCAGATACGCTGGATTCAAAAACAGCCAGCCCACGAGAGACTCTGCCTTTCAGTGATCCCTGAAGAATCAGCACACACAGCCTTCGGCCGCTTGACTTTTCTCTCCTATCAACAAAACGTCTTTCTTTTAAAAGTATACTACTCTTCTACTCTTTCTATATAGCAGCTTATTTCACAATACTCCTTCACTTAAACAAGAAATACGCCCTACCCATGAAAATCTCTCCCTAAAAATGGATGTTAACAAAAGAAACCAGTACGGGCCACAGTCCAGCTTCACCCTGTGAGGAAGTGGTCACTACCCGTGGAAATAAACACTGGCAGTAGTTTAGATGATATTAGGCTGAACACGTACCAGATAGAGGTGCTGAAGGGTTTCTGGGTGTCACAACTTCCCATCAGTCCTTTATTAATAAGTGGTGTGAGAGATTTATCGGTTTTAGTGATAGGATCTGTGTCCTGTGAGAACACACGATTCACCAATGTTAGTAACATCTACTTATAGATAGTACAATTATACACAGTTCTCACTTTCATCTTTATGTTTGTCTGTCTTTACATTTCCATAAGCATGTATTAAAGTTATTTTTTAAATATGCTCAGTGTTAAATGAGACTGTCTTGATGCTTTGAATAAATACAACTGAATGGATGGTATTCAAAATGATCATCAAAATACAATTGAAGGATCAAGTTATGCCAGCAACTAATGCTTGGCCTTGGACTAAATCTTTACAACCAATAAACTCTAAACATTTGCAGAGTATAGCAATCGACTAGTACCTCAATGAAGGTGGGTAGAGGGGGTACATTATCAAATTTTAGGGATGGGGTAAAATAGCCAGACAGAAAGAGACAGCTGGTCTACCTTCACACACAGTTTAGCAGAGCTCTCCAGATTACAGAAGGCGCACCTAACCCTACAGACCAGACTAATTTTATTTAATTAATTTGAGAACTTTAAAAAAAGAGAGAGATGGGAAATTTTCATCGAGGATTAGCATTCACTCAGAAAACTGAGACTTCATTTGCACAAAGTCAGAAGGTATTTGCTCCTGAGGGGATAGGACAGAATCAAACATTAAACTCCTGTAGGTACTTTAACGCTCATTAAGAACTTTGGAATTCATGACTGAGGTTTAACAATTCACTGCACCCATTAAACAGAGGTATGGACAACCATGGAAGAAATAATTTATAGAAACTAATCTGGAAACCATAAAGCGATGTTAAATTCTAACTAGAGATATACCTTTCATGCCCCTCTGTTTAGGTATTGGCTAATGACCCAATTATTTACACAATATGCAAACTAAGGGTTGTAAGGTTGGGTGATTTGTATTTGGTACTGAGGCATGGTCTCTTGGCTCCTAATTGCAGAAAGAGATTAAGTGAAAGGTTAATTGGGTACTAAACAAGTCCTCGTGACAAACAAGGATCACAGCTCTTCATGAACGGGCATCCTTCATAAACATAACTTAAATTGTGAATATGAAGGTCTTTGTGACATATTAGGGAAAAAAGCTTAACTAACCACATAATTCAGAATTTTGTCAAGGGTATTCATGAGTTATTTCACAGTTTCTTAGAAACTTACTCTAAAATCTATTAGCTTAATTCAGCATAAGTGCTAATAATAATTTTCTAATTTGAACACCTGATTTTCAACAACCAAAATGAATGTGGCAATGTCTAACAAAGAGCTATGCCCTAGATAAACAAAAACAACCTCACATGCTTGTGCACATATACCCACAGACACAAAACAGTAGTTATGCCTGCAGAATACAAAATTACACGGTGAGCAATGGCTTTCTTCTATTTCCTGTCAAAAGATGCATTCCTATGAGATGCCCACTCACATATATTCCAAAATGAAAATAAAGATTTATCTATGTATCAAAAGGTCAAGTGACATTACAAGTTGAAAATCTGGTCTTTTTGCTATGGATTAGATAAATCTGCTTGTCTTTCTCTTTAGAGCAGACATTAGTAGGATAGTAAACACTGGGCAAAACCCCTAATGCACCATCAGAGAATACCCAAAAGAAAAAAAAAATTAAAAGCCTTTCTTTTTTTTTTAAGATTTTATTTATTCATTTCAGAGAGAGCATGAGCTGGTGCAGGGCGGTCGGGGGGAATGGGGTGCAGAGGGAGAAGCAGACTCACCGCTAAGCAGGGTGCTCAATCTCAGGACCTGGAGATCATGACCTGAGGTGAAGGCAGATACTCCACTGACTGAACCACCTAGGCACCCCAAAAGGCTTACTTTCTATATAAATTCTTCATTTTATCTTTAACCTAAATGACTTGTAAATGTTGCTACTTTAGAATGAATATGATTTTTTTTTAAGTTTTTGCTACAAAACAAGTTGAAACAAAGTACACTTATTTAGTGAAGATAAAAAATTTTCATCAGCTTCATTGCCAGGTACCTAACTGGTCTCAACAAGGCTGTTGACCCTTCATTCTGAGAAAGAGAAGAAAGGGATAACAAAATTCTATCCTAAATATGAGAGACATTGATGAGTGGCAAGTTAAGAGGAAGCAAAATAAATACAATATCAACTTCTAGAATTTCCCCATAACCCCAATTGTGGTATGGCGGTTAAGCTAAGGGTACAGACAGCAAGACAGCCCCTGGACTCCTCTTCCTGAAAGAGAGACAGGCAACAGTTCACAACCTTCTTCACAAAGGTAAGGATACAGAGCTTGGAGGAATCTTCTAAAACCAACCCACAAAATCAAAATTGTTTTTACCAATGTCAAATATTCAATTGCTTTCCATTCTAACTAAAGACATCTGCTTCCACAAATGTATATGTATCATCTAGAATACTTTCCAACTCAAAGAAGAAATCTCCCTCTCTTATTCCCTCAATCAGAATAAAGAATAGAAAACACTTAGTAGCATTCCAGATAATTTGTGCCAATTTAGATGATTCATGTATCGCTTTCCCAGACTAAATGGTCTATGGCCAGTGCTTTCAAGTCAACAAGGGTGCGGAGAGCAAGACCTAATTACAGGTCTGAGTCACTGTCTACCAGTTCTCTCAGACCCATGGACCATCCCCCACAAAGGCACCATTTCATTATGAGGTATAAAATCCAGCCAAGTCTACAAACCCTTTATATAAAAAAATAAATAAGAAGGTATCATTACACATACACATACACACACAAAACAAAAACATCAATTCACAGGACTGATTTCTCAAAGAATAATTTCAATAGGCTTATTCCATCAAAAAGCAACTATAACACTAAATTTTGAATAAAAAATGCACATAAAACATGCTATGGGATTACAATTTAAATGTCTTGCATTTCTTGTATTTATATTTGGCCTGATGTACAACATGGCGTGCTATCTTAAATTCTGATCATCTTCCAATGAGAGAGTAGCTCTTTTCAAGAGGGCCTCAATGATTGGGTGTTTCCACTGATGGCTATCTTTTCACACTGGCAACATTTTAATTTAAGATCCTGGATCCACATTGGAGAAAAAAAAGCTAAAGATACTTACATTTAAATAAAATTAAAAGGAGGACCCATTTTTTAACAAAAAAATGTATATGCACACAGTCCAAAAATCTCCAATTTTATATCAACAGAAGATATTACTGTTTCCTTTCCTGTAACGTGTATACTATATGAATGAAGGAAAAAATATTTTTTGAGCTTACTCCCCCCCCCCCACCACATCAAACATTTAAATAAAAATAACATCCTGGGGAAAAAAAGAAAGAAATTCTCTTCCGATTGTCATAAATCTTTCTCTGACACTCTTATCAGTAATTATGTCCCCAAGTTGAAAGGATTAATGATCGCTGAATGGAAATGACTATTCAGTTCTGTGGAGGCCACATCCCAAACAAGAACAAAGGGTAATAGGAATCCTCCAAGAGCAACAGAACAGTTATTTGATTGTAGAAGTTAAATGACCTAAGATCCATTTCAGGTAAGAATGATACAAAATGATCTCCAAGACTCAAGTTGGACATAAAAGGAAGTAATGACATGGTGCCAGGGACTGAGGTACTGTGTTTCAAAGTACCATGTTTCCCAACCTGTTCACAGGAGGGGATGGGATGCCTCTGCTGGAACTACTGCCACAAATATGAATGGACAATTTAGAAGGCACAAAAATAAATTTTGAAGTTGTAATGGCAGGAAAATGCATATTTACCCAAGTCTGCCAAAAGCATGCATTCTGAGCAGAGGGTGAATCAAGCTATTTAAATAAAAAAGCAGCCCCCACACCCTGAAAAGCCCCATGACGACACAATTGATCCCATAAAAGACCAGACACCGGTTTAAAGAATAAGATTAAAAGCTGTCCACAAGCTGATTAAACTCAACAATTTAAAGTCTAACACATTTACTATAGAATCACTGGGATATCTAGTGTCTCAAAGAAATTCATAGCCTCTTTTCATGATCCTGAATTTATCCTCAACTCCTTTGTGATTTTAAAGATTTTAAATCAAATACATGAACACCAATAAAAAATAAATTAAAAATAAATAAATAAATCAAATACATAGAGTACCCACATTTACCTGAAGTTAAAAAGCGGACAGAAAATCATACTGCACCAATGTGATAAAAGCACAGACAAACGCAAGGGAAAAATAAAGAATAAAATCAAAAGAGTGCTTCCTTGGAGGGAGAAAAAGGCGCTGCTGTTAGGGGGCATTACCCCGGACTTTTACTTGTTCCACACAGAATTAGAAAACATTCGTTTTCTCCAGTGTATTGTAGGAAGAGTACATATTGGGTATTTGTATTATTCCTTATACCATTGTTTTTATATTTGAAATATTCATGTTAATTTTTGAAGAACCAAAGCAAACAAGGCATCAGAAGTTTGGGCACAGAGTACTCTAAGGAAACAGAAAGAACAGGTCCATACTGCCAAATATACATCCCTACAAGGAGCTGGCTCTCACACAGGGAGGCCAAGACCCTTTGCATAGTTCACAGCTCAAGTGGATTGATTAAAAGGCAAAACCTTCCGGAGGGAAAAGAGAGAGAGTGAAAGCAATATATTTTATTCGCCTGTCTTTGAATACCAAATCACTATACCAGTTAACTGTTAAGAGGGAAGAGGGTGCCAGTCAACACCGGCATCCCCTGCCAGTTTAATTTAACGGTATTATTTTGCCTTGCTTTGCAATTACTCCCACATTCCCCAGGGAGAAACTAATGGATTACTAAAAATAAAATGGAGATTAAGTGAATCACTTAGGATGTTTTGGCTCCCAATGTAAACTGGCTTAAACTAAAGGAAATGCATTGGCTCAAATGCTTGGACTTCGGGAGGCCTCAGGGCTTGCTTCTCTGTCCTCCGCCCTGTGTGGCTTCTTGCTCAGGCTGCAGCCACAGCACATCTTGTGCCAGCACATAACAACATCCAGAAGAGAAAGAGAGGCAGGCTCTTCTTGTAGCCCTGTTTCAAGTATGAGAAGACTTCTGCCAGAAGTTCCTGGCAAACCTGCCTTGGAGTCTCACTGGCTAGGACAGGATTACTGGACCATTCCTGAATTATCCTTCTGTCCAGGTAGCACCCAACACTGGCTGACACTTTATCCATGATGAGTCAACTGTGGACAAAGCAGGGATGGGACTGACCCTAACCAGGGCCTACCCTGGAGTTCCTATATGGAAGATCGATGTGATGCATGATAAGGATCTGCCCCTAATGTGTGCTCTGCTGGTACTGACTGGGAATAGCCTGAGCAAACATGTTTATCTGAAAGTGAAATTAATCACTATCATGATGAATTTATATATAAGCTATAGACTCCAAAAGCAGAGGAACAAATGAATTGATCCCTTTGAGAAAAGCAGATTTTTTTAAAACTTTGTTTCTATATTTCCACTGCTCCAATGAGAAAGACACAAAGTCAACACATTTTAAAGCAGGTAGGCCATAGAAAGTATAGTATAGCACTTACTATATTCTTGTGCCATGGCTGCAGAAATTTAGACAGTAACATCCATATGAAGAATGAATAACCTGAAAAGAAAGAAAAATATAAAAGTTTTTAAAAACAGAATAAATAAATAAATAAATAAATAAATAAATAAATAAATACAGAAAAAAATAGCTAAGTGTACAAGAGATTTCATTAAAAGAAACAGTTGCAAAAAAAAAGTTTTATCTTTTTTCTGAAAGAGGCAAACCAGCCTTTTGAAAGTAGACAGGTGCATTAAAATTAGAAGTTGAGAAAACAGGGGCACCTGTTTTCTGGGTTGAGCGTCTGACTTCAGCCCAGGGCATATCTCAGAGTGCTAGGATCAGGATGGGAGCCCCTTTTAGGGCTCTGGGCTCAGCAGGGAGTCTGCTTATCCCTCTGTCCCACCTCCTGCTCTCTCTCAATCTCCCCCTTTCTCTCAAATAAATAAATAAATAAATAAATAAATAAATAAATAAAATCTTTTTTAAAAAGTTAGTGAAACCATCTATAGTATTAGAATACCTTCATGTTCATCATCTGCATCTATTGTCAAACAAACTAAATATATTTTAATTAATTATATTTTGATCAACTAATACTGCCCTGGACCGCTATTTGTAAAACTGAAACAAAACCAGAATTATTCAATGGACCTCAAAAATCATATAGTCTCTCCCCTAGAAAACATATCTACCCTATTCAAATCACTGTAAATTACAGTTAGATAAATCAGCTTCGATTTCTAAATTTCTAAACTCAGGGATATGAGAGAATAGGTCTCAGAATAAATACACCTATCAAATATTCGGTACTGCATGTTTATTAAAACTTTGACTATTCAGAATACCATGGAACAGTAAAGAAACATACTCCAGACTACTGGACCCAGACTACTCCAAGACTCTGGAAAAGTTATAAATATTCTAAGATGAGAACTCTGTCTCTATTCCGACCTTAGGACAAATAACAAAGTAGCAAATCACAAGGACTTAAAAACATACAAATCAATCTCTCCTATAATATTTCCTGGGGATAGTGTCCCTTGACAGGGCTGAGGATAGGCTCTGTCCACATATCTACAAATACCAGGTCTAATTTCACCTTCTTCAGTGAAAGTAAGTTCAACAATATCGTGGGCAGTAGTTTGTAGGGAAGAAAAGAACCTTTTCTCTACCTTTTCATGTTTAGTTTCTAGGGGCCTGCTAACTAAACTGACGAGGACAAATTAACAGAAGAAAAGGTTCATGTTTCTTCATTGATGTTAATATTTTTACACCCATGGGGATATCATAGAAAACAAGAAAAAAATGCAAAGAAGCAGTTTGACCCAGGGGCTTAAATACTACCTTAATAAGGGGCAATACGTTGTGCAGAAGTGATGAGACAGGAAAGGGGGACTGGAGCTCCTAAGAATGATAAATTGTGGAAAGATGACCAGGAAATAAAATGGTAAATAGGACTGTTCAGTAAGATCATGTAGACCCAAGTTTCTCCAGTGATAAGAATGGCTCTCCTCTTCCTGGTAGAGAGATGGGATGTACCTTTATAAATGGAAATTTATGCCCCAATTTTCAGGC
This sequence comes from Canis lupus baileyi, assembly GCF_048164855.1. Classification (NCBI taxonomy): domain Eukaryota; kingdom Metazoa; phylum Chordata; class Mammalia; order Carnivora; family Canidae; genus Canis; species Canis lupus. The sequence continues at coordinate 46,539,150 of NC_132846.1, read as the reverse complement.
AGGAAGCCTGGGGGGGAGGGGGGCACACGACACGACACAACATACCACACACACGCACACACACACACACCTCGTCTTGCATCTGCTATTTCTCAATTTCCTTCACTCAAAATAATCCTTGTGCCAAGTGGCATATTTTGGGGTGACATATTCTGATGATCTTCAGGTTCATAGAAATGAAAACACCATTAAAAGAATAATGGTGCAAGTCTCAGAATAGAAGAAAATACTCGCAACACATAGATCCATCAAAAAATTAGTTTAGAATATATAAAGAACTCTATAAAAAGGCCACCTAAACAAGATACCCAAATGGTCAATAAGCATATGAACAGGTCCTGAACCTCATTCATTTGTTTACTAAAAAATAAAGCCACAATGAGATGGAATTACATTCTGAGTAAGATGGCTAAGACCGAAATCTGACAATACCAAGTCTTAGGATGTAAGCAATTCAACTCTCATACATACAATGCTGGTGGGAGGGTAAACTAGAAAACAGTTGAAGAATCTAATAAAGCAGAACATAAACTTACAATGTGGCCCAACAATTCCACTCCCAGGAAAATGCCTACCAGGAATGCACATGCCTAGCCCCCAGGACACACACAGTAATAGTCAAGCATTAATTTTAATAGTCAAAATTCAGTAACAAATAAATTGTCAACTATTCACACAGAAAATATTACATAACAGAGGTTAGTATGCTTTCTCTGCAAGGGCCAAACAGTAAATATTTTTGTTTTTTCAGACCATCTAGTCACTGTGCCCTGTTGCAACTACTCAACTTTGCATTTGGAGTGCATTTACATAGACAACATGTAAATGAATGGGTGTGGCTGTGTACTAATAAAACTTTATTTACAAAAACAAGCAACCAGACCACACACTGTAATTGGTCTGCCATACAATACATATAAATGAATTATAACTAATACGACGACAGATGAATCTCAAAAACAACATTGAAACAAAGAAGCCACATACGAGAGAATACACTATATTTTCCATTTTATGAAGTTCAAAAATAGGTAGACCTATGTGAATTGGGATAAAGTTACCTTAGAGATGGGAAGAGGGAGAAGAAGAAATCAGAAAGGAGTGGAACAGGGAATTTTGGTGGGGTTAGTAATACTGGACTCCCTGATATGAGTGGTGGTTTTTGTGATCATGTTCAATTTGGGAAAATTTATCATAGTGCTCACATACAATTTACTTATCTTTATATGTATTACACTTGAATAAAAAAAATTTTTTTAGTATTTTTTTTAATAAAAAAAAGAATACAAGCCAGTAGTGTAAGTGGACACTCTCTCAAAGCCCAGGCTCCCTGGACATCAACTACTTTGAGTAGTAGGATGCCTTGAGCCCCCACAAGGCACGATCCTGAAGCCATCCCCCCCCACCACACACACACACACATTATCTCGTGTGATGTCTGCCCGACAACCAAACCTCTGTTCTGAGTTCCAGGTTGGGTTGTGGAGATGAACTGTGATTAGACAAAACACACAGGAGTGGCAGGAAGGGAATGCAATCCGGAGGGAAGGAGGAAACTAACAGATGGTGGATGACGAAACTGGTGGAAATAAGCCCCACATTTTAATATCATCTGCTGAATAATCTAAACACAGAATATAAGTCCGTGAGCAGCTTAGAAACACAGTTTGGAAGGTCACTGAATGTGCCCTTTGGATAAAAATAATGAATTTAAAAGCTAACTAGGGCTCATAAAATAGTGTTGATTTGTTTTCAGAACAATTTCTTCCAGCTTCTCAAGTTGAGGAAGCAAACGTGACAGATAAAATAGTCTTGACTTTCTAGATCTGCATACTTCAAACAGTATCTATATCTTGACTTCATCTTAACCATTCATACCTTGTCTAAAATTTAATTAGATATTTAACATTCCAGGGATCAGAGGAACCTATTAAATTACCAGGGTTATGCCCAAATAAATATATTGGGAAAGGCAGAAAATACAAAGATGCAATGGACAACAAGATCATGGGCATGTCATAAGGATACATATTCTCCTTTTGGTGTCTATATCATGAGTGAAATAAAGAACAAAGGAGTAGAGAAAACTTGAACAAAAGAAAGTGAAATCCATTTACTCTCCTGCATTTACTGCATAACTGGTATGTGCAAGGAACTGACCTAGATGCTGGAAATTCAAGATAAAATTCCTGTCTTTAAGGAGTTCAGTCAGAAAGAAGCTGACAAGCCTATGCATCAATAATTTAAGTTAAATGTCATAAGTTACACAGTATTCATAAGTGCGATGGAGCTAGAAATTAACAGAAGAGAATTATGGAGGAGGAGGAGGAGGATGGGGAGAAAAGGTGAGGACAGGAAGTCTTCCCATACATAGTGGGTAAGAGCCAAAACGAGTTTTGAATTTCAAAAGATGAGCAAGGTAAGAAGAGGGAGGAGAACAGAGGGAGAGAACATGCAAAGGCAGGAATCAGCCAGTCATATCTGAGGAGTAACAAGAAACTTTCAGCAGCCAGAACATAGTGGACAAGGACAAGCCAAGACGGAGATAGCAGAGGAACCTGTTAATTATACTAAGTTGGAATTGTATTCTGCAGACATTACAAAGCCACCGGGATAGGAATTGGGGGGTGGGAATGGAGTACAAGGAATAGAGGGGAGTGACAGGTCTCCAAATATACCTTTCTTGTCTAGTTTTGAAATCCAGAAACACAGTAATACTTCACAAAATCAAGAAAAGTAAATAATTAAAATCAACCTGTACATGGGGATAATTCAAAATGAAACACAGTCAGTGACAAATGGACTGCATTATAAATGCACAACATAACCACACTTAAGAAAATGCTGGGGGGGAAACTAACCTAACTCTTTGGAGACCACTATCTTGACTACATACTCCGAGTTTAGAGACAAAACAAAGAAAGTAGAAAGACCAGAATGAACTCTACGGTGTTGGACTCAAGTCAGAGATACTATGCTTTTTAATATATATATTTCAACAGATAATGAAAGATAAAGGTATGCCTTGGAGAAACTGTGGGCTCAGTTCCAGACCACCACAAGAAAGCTAATATTGCAATAAACCAAGTCAAATAAATTTTTTGGCTTCCCAGCAAAAACAAGTTACTTTTACACTACACTATAGTCTATTAAGTGTGCAATAGCATTATATCTTTAAAAAACTAATATACATACGTTAACTTAAAAATCGTTTATTGAAAAATGCTAACCATCATTTGAGTTTTTATTGAGTTGTAATCTTTTCACTGATGAAGATCTAGTCTTGATGTTAATGGCTCCCTATTGATCAGGGTGGTGGATGGCGAAGGTTAGGGTAGCTGTGGCAATTTCTTAAAATAAGACAACAATGAAATTGCTGCATCAATGGGTTGCTCCTTTCAACGAACAATTTCTCAATAGCTTGTGAAGCTGTTTGATAGCATTTCACACACAGCAGAACTTCTTTCAAAACCAGAGTCAACTCTCTCATATGCTGCACTGCTTTATCAACTAAGTTTATGTAATATTCTAAATCCCTGCTGTCATTTCAACAATCTTCATAGCATCTTCACCAGAAGTGGATCTCATGTCATGAAACCACTTTCTCTGCTCATCCATGAGCAGCATCAATTAAAGTTTTATCATGAGATCACAGCAACCCAGTCCCATCTTCAAGTTCCACTTCTAATTCCAGTTCTCTTGCCGTTTCCACCACATCTACAGTTATATCCTCCACCAAGGTCTTGAACCCCTCAAAGTCATCCATGAGGGTTAAAATGTACTTCTTTAAAACCCGTTAATTGATATTGCTATTTTGACCTCTTCCCATGAATCATGAATGTTCTTAATAGCATCTAGAATGGTGAATCCTTTCTAGAAGGCTTTCAATTTACTTTGTCCAGGCCCATTAGAGGAATCACTATCTGTAGCAGCCATAGCCTTATGAAATATATTTCTTATGGTATATAAGGTATGGTATATAAGGTATATGGTAAATATATTTCTTATGGTTCTTATGGTAAGACTTGAAAATTGAAATTACTCCTTGATCCATGGGCTATACAATGGATGTTGTGTTAGCAGGCATGAAAACTTTAACCTTGTACATTCTCCATCAGAGCTCTTGGGTGACCAGATGCACTCACTGTAAATGAGTAGCAATATTTTGAAAGGAAACTTTTTTTTTTTTTTTCTGAGCAGTTTCCAACAGTGGGCTTAAAATACTCTGTAAACCATATTGTAAATAGATGTGCTGTCATCTAGGCATTGTTGTTCCATTTAGAGAACAAGGGCAAAGTAAATTTAGCATCATTCTGAAGGATCCTAGAATTTTTAGAATGGTCCACAAGCCCTAGCTTCCACTGAAAAGTCACCAGCCTGGTCTTTGAAGCTTTGAAGCCAGGTGTTGACTTCTCCTCTCTAGCTATGAAGAAGGTTCCAGATGGCATCTCCTTCCAACAGAAGGCTGTGTAGTGTACACTGAAAATCTGTAGCCACCTTCATTAATGATCTTAGCAGGATCTTCTGGGTAACTCGCTGCAGCTTCTCCATCAGCACTTGCTGCTTCAATCTTACACTTCGATGTTATGGAGAGATGGCTTCTTTCCTTAAACCTCAAGAACCAGCATGTGCTAGCTTCCGATTTTTCTTCTATAGCTTCCTCGCCTGTCTCAGGCTTTATAGAATTGAAGAGAATTAGGGATGTACCCTGGATTAGGCTTTGGCTTAAGGGAATGTTGTGGCTGGTTTGATCTTCTCTCCAGACCACTAAAAGTTTCTCCATATCAGCAAAAGGCTGTTTCATTTTCTTATCATTCATGTGTTCACTGGAGTAGCACTTTTCATTTCCTTCAAGAACTTTTCCTTTACAGTCACAACTTGGCTTTTTGGCACAAGGGGCCTAGCTTTTGGTCTATCTTGGCTTTCCACATGCCTTCCTCACTAAGTTTAATCTCTTTTAGCTTTTTATTTAAAGTGAGAGAGATGCCACTCTTCCTTTCACTGAAACACTTAGAGGCCACTGCAAGGTTATTAATCAGTCTAACATCAAATTGTTGTGTCTCGGGGAATAGGGAAAGTGATGGGTACAGGCTGGTCAGTGGAGCAGTCAAAACACACACAACATGTATCAAGTAAGTTCATCATCTTATATGGGTATGATTTATGAGGCCCAAAACAATTACAGTAGTTACAATTACAAAGATCACTGATCACAGATCACCATAACAAATATAATAATAATGAAAAAGTTTGAAATATTGTGAGAACTTCCAAAATGTGACAGAGTGACATGAAGTAAGCCAATGCTGTTGGAAAAATGGAGCTCAAACAGGTTGCCACAAACCTTTAATTTATTAAAAAAAATTATCTGTGATTTGCAATAAAGTGAAACTCAATGAAACAAGGTATGCCTACACTGTTATTCTTTCTTATAATACATTCCTACCATTATTTATTTTGTAGCCCAACCTGTCCCAGATTTGGCCAGTGGAAACCCCTTCAAGATGGCTTCTAGGTCATATTTATATGACCCCATCATTCTCTGAGCATTTCCTTACTTTCTGAAAATAGATGTTTCAGTCTCATTTTGTACTTTCTTTCCCTGAAATGAGCCAAAGAGTCCTGGTTCCTTTGATTAGAAAGTAGTATTTAGAAAGCAAAATCCAAATGGCTAGATGCGTTCATTGCACATCTCACATTGTACTGTGAGACACTCTCACAGTGATTGAGCTAGGGAATATACGTGTATATGCGCTTACACACACACACACACACACACACTCTTACATCTATATCCACAGAACTTTTCAAGGTACAAAACAAGGTAATTATATATTATAAAGTTTACATGAAAACTCAAAGGCTCAAGAAGAATCTAAGATACTGTATAAGAAGAAGATATCAGTGAGGTACTTGCCCTATCAACACTCAACTCCAACACAGCAGGAATTCAGAAAGGTTAAATTATTTAAAAATGGTACTTGCTCATGTGTTTATTCATGTGGAAGAAAATTAAATTGAATCTCTATTCCATTCTCTATAGAAAAATCAATTCTAATTTAACTAAAGACTTGCATATAAAAGGCAGAATTGTAAAACTTTTAGTAGACAATAAAAGAATATTATATGGCTTCAGAATAGGTTAGCAACATAAAAAAGAAAAAGAAAAACCACAAAGAAAAATAAATTCATTCTACATTAAAATAAAAAACTTCTGTCCATTAAAATTCACCATAAAAAAGGCTAAACCACAAATTAGAAAACCTATAACTAACAAAACATTATCTAGAATGTATCTTTATGAATTTGTAAGAGACAACCCAAGAGAAAAATGGACTAAAGTCATAAAATATTAAAGGTCCTTATATACATAAAATGGTAGTATCTTTAGTAATTAGGGAAACACAAATAAAAAGCACATTTACATACCCACAAACCTGACTAAATTTAACGAGCTGGACAATGTGAAGTGTGTGGCACAGATGTAGAGCAGTGCAAATGTTCAGACTCTCCCGTTGGAGTTGTACATTGGTGCAATCACTTTGGAAAACAGTCAGGCACAGGTACATTTTACTGGCCAACAATTACTATCCTAAGTTTATGGTCACCAGGAGAACTGACACCCAGAGACAAATACAATTGTTCCTAACCACAGAAAAGCGCAAGCCACCCAAATTCCAGCAGAATAGGAAAAAAAAAAATGTGGTTTTGTTTGCAGCAAAATCAGTGAACCCTAATGCTAAATGCATTAATGTGGAAAAATTCAAGGGGACAATCTCCCTAAATACTTGTACAATAAGGAATTAGTTACATACAAATTTTAAAGAATTAGATTACGAGCTCACTAAAGGCTGGGTCAATACCACTTAATAGTCATTAAAAGCCTCCTACAGTTTTATGCTGGGTATCGTGAATGTTTTGAAGACATAGGCCATTAAGTCCTCCAAGAGATAATAAGATAATTCTCTATAGCTCTGAACACAATACTGAGCCCATGGCAAACATTAGATTAAATAAAACAAAAAACTGTAGATTTCGTTTGTTATTTAAGGAAAGGGATATACTTATTTCCCAAAGTGCAATTAAAACACTTGAGAAGGGATCCCTGGGTGGCGCAGCGGTTTGGCGCCTGCCTTTGGCCTAGGGCACTATCCTGGAGACCCAGGATCGATTCCCACGTCGGGCTCCCGGTACATGGAGCCTGCTTCTCTCTGCCTGTGTCTCTGCCTCTCTTTCTCTCCCTGTGACTATCATAAATAAATAAAAATTAAAAAATATTTTAAAACACTTGAGAAGGCATCACCCACATGGTGGTTTTTCAAAAAATATATGTTTATATATTTAAGAAAAGACGAAAAAAATCCCTGTTATCCTGTCAGTCAGCTACCAGGACAGATGAGATTGCTTCTCTTAGGCTCATACCAATTAGATTACTGATTCATTTAAAAATATGTATTACAGCAGTTTAACTTTCTCTAAAAATAAGTAACTTTTCAAATCAATGCTATGAGTTTAGAAACATAACATCTGTACTAACACAACTGTTCAGAATTGCAGCATTAAACCTCTAATAGTGCTCAACACTGTAGTCACCCACCATTTGCTAAGCAGACCTGGCCGGGAGGTTCAAGTGAGTTGCACCCCTAAGTAACCACCCTCAAAGCAAAAGTTACTTTACACCGTAAGGTTAACATACTTTAACAGTGTGGAAAAATCGTAAGCTACATATTTAAAATTGGCATTGAAGATACATTTTTCTTGATTTTGGCTGTTATAGAGTTCAAGAGTTATTATGGTCCATATTTTTATACGGGTAGGAGTATGCGCAAGATCTTTAAAACGAATTGCAAGTCACATAAAGACAAGTGACAGTTCTACCTGGTTCACCTCTAATTCATTGTTTGCTTTCTAACAACATTATTTTAAAAAGAGCAATTCCACAGCCCATAGAGGAGATTTCTATTTTAAGCAGAGGTAACTATCTTTACTTATGTAAGAAGCAATTACACTGGGTAACAGAAAAAACGAAGTGCAGTGGCACACACTAGAAGTATGTCGGGGAAACCATTAGTTTTCATTCTCAAGGGTATGCACTAAGTGTATCAGTCTACCAGTCACTGAATTTATTAAGCCATAATTTTGCTACACGAATTTGTTATTCTTTCCTTTAGAGAACACTGAATAATCAGAAGTAATCAGAAGGCAATGTTTGCTTTCCTCTCTACAGTAACAACTGTGCATTTGGCCTGAATTCTAAATAACCAGGTTCTTTTGAAATTAAGCCAATATACAGATCTTTTCACTAAAAATAAGTATGAAGGAAACAGGCTCAAATCATAAATGTCATATTTATAACTACTCAAAATGGGAGTGAATAGCCTTCTCAGATAATTTGTATAAACATGCACAGACCTCACCATCACCATACATGCTCTACTGCCACTAAAAACAGAATCATTAAGACCTTGAAGCATAAATATTCAATTGGCTGTTTGATGACATCAGCACTGGTGGCCTAAAATTTATTGATAGCACACTTAACCGATCACATAATGTCTTTCTACACGGGCTAAGCTAAGCCAACACTAGGTATAACAGCTTCATGTTAACTTGGCTAGATAGTGCTCAGTTATTTAGTCAAACACAAATTTAAGTGTTGAAGATATTTTGTGGATGCGATTAACAGCTACAATCATTTGACTTTAAGTAAAAGAGATTACCCCTGATAATGTGGGAAGACCTCATCCAATCAGTTGAAGACATTAATCTCAAAGACTAAAGTTCCCTTAAAAAGAAGGAACTCCTCAAACCATCAGCATTAACTTCTGCATGAGTTTTCCAGCCTGCCAGGAGGATGCCCTACAAATTTCAGATCTGTAGCCCCCACAAATGCATGAGACACTTCTTTAAAATAAACCTAAGTATTCCTCTCAGGATGAATAGATTAACTGCAGTACACATTTACAATGGAATATTACTCAGCCATAAAATAAAAGAAATCCTACCATATGCGATAACATGGATGGACTTTGAAGGTTCTATGCCAAGTGAAGTCAGAGAAAGACAAAGACGAATACTATATGATCTCACTTATATGCAAAATCTAAAACAAAACAATCAAATTCACAGAAAAAGAAATATTTGTGGTTATCAGAGGCAGAAGGTGGAAGGAGGAGGTGGTCAAAAGGTACAATTTTCCAATATTCCTGTTACAAGATGCATAAGTAGGAGGGATGAAATGTACAACATGATGACTACAGATAACACCGCTGTATAATACTCAGGGAGGCTATTCAGAGAGTAAATCCAAAGCGTTCTCATCACAAGGAAAACCTTTTTTTCCCTTTCTTTTCTTTTTACTATTATCTACATGAGAAAATGGGCATCAGCTAACCTATTATGGCAATCATTTCACAAAATATGTGAATCAACCACCATGCTGTGTGCCTTAACCTTACACAGCGATGGATATTGATTATCTCTCAATCAAACTGGGGGAAAATATATTTTATATACATGTATAATATATATATACACACATATATGTGTTATGTATGTATTCCTATTGGTTCTGTTTCTCCAGAGTCTTGACTGATACACTGGGCAAAATGAGAATCGCTCTACGAATTTTAAAGGGTTGGGTCAATACAAAGAAAGAAACACCTTAATTTAATTCAGTTTACCTATGAAAACAAGGGCATCCTGAGCCCACCAAAAGACCACACCCGGTGACTAAGACACTCCCAACTAAAACAGAAGTAGGCTGCGAGAAGGGCACCACAGTATCAGTATGACAAAATGTTGCAAGAACAGGGGAACAGGAGTTCTAACTTGGGGTCTGAGGAAGAGGAAGGAGAGCTGGAAGGAAGTCAGGCAAAACAGCAAAGTCACACAATAGCAGGGCTGTCAAAGTCAGAACTTATTCCGCTGACCCTCCCAATTCAGCTAACAGTATTTCAGGACGTATTATATCGCAGGTGTTTGACCCTGTCTATCCCATCCACCTGTTTACAGCAACATTAAGGGGCAGATAATACTACTGTCCACAATTCTCAGGGGGGTCGGGGAAGCTAAAGATATAATTCTACAAGGTGGTATGGCTTCTATGGTACTGGATCCCAGTTTTGAACCTCTGCTCGAGGTTGAGCTACCGAGCTCTACATTTCCCTAATAGTACTCCCTGGGCTGAATAACAGGGCAAAAACCTTCCAAGCCCAAGAACGTTATTAGACATGTCAAAAGTAAGCGTCTACGTCCACAGAGAGGGGACAGAGGGAAAGCAGCATGAGAAAGAGAAAGGCAAAAATGCATAAAAATTAAGGATTTCTGATTCAAAACTGCTAATAACTCACAAATTTACCTTTTGACCTTCCTCCTATCTCAGTCAAATTGCATAAGAAATATAAAATCCAAATAAATGCACAGAAATTACAGGAAATCCCAGTAGAGATGGCACTGGCAGGTCAGAGTGGTGACAAATTTTAAGAAATAGAAAGCAGACTGAAAATGAAATACAACAGAGCTGAAAGACCCCTTAGAAATAAGAGAACAGACATCCAAATGAAAGTTTCTAGCAGACTCTAGGAAAATCTAACAAATAAGTGTCAGCAGAAATACACCTTGGATGGCAAGGCAGGTAATTAAAGAACCTGCCACCTGCCCGGTCCCTTCTCCACAATCACCACTCTTCAAACTAATACAGAAACCTAAACCTAATACAGAAACCCTTAGGCCCCAATGGGTAGTATGAGCCCCTGGATTAAAGCCATGAGAAACACCCACAGTGATCCTTTGGACTAGAGACACTGGACAATGTTCCACATAACTAATAACAGAGTTTATCTGCACTCAGAAGACAAGTAACCCACACATCTTATGGAAAACTCACCCTACCAATATGGCCTGCCCTGCCCACCCACCATGGCTCCTGTAAGTCAGAGCCCATATGCACAATCAGGTAAACAGAACCTCTATGACAATGCTGAATCCAACTTTTTGGTTCTATCATTTACCATGAAGAAATTCATGATAAACAATCAAAGGAGTTTAAAACATGACACCTCAAAGCATGTCGATTTGGTATACTGACTTTTTTGACTTAAAAAACCACGAGGGTAAGAAAGGCACGCTGACCTCCCCACTTTTCCTGAAAACAGGAGATAAAACTCCCATATGAAGTTTCTGCACCTGGAGGCAACGGACATTCTATTCACCAGAGACAGGGAATCGAGGCTGAGAAGAAACTGTACAAACAAATCTTTATAAAATGAAGCCTATTATCTTACTTTAGCCTCTCCATACATTTTAGTTTCTTTTCCACAATCACCACTCTTCAAACTAATACAGAAACCCAAACCTAATACAGAAACCCTTAGGTCCAAATGGTTCTTCAGGTCTTCATTTTCCTGCTAAAGACCTCAAGCACATGTTTTTATGTTTGTTTGTTTGTTTGTTTGTTTGTTTGTAAGAAAAGAAAAGAAAAGAGAAAAGAAAAGAGAAAAGAAAAGAAAAGAAAAGAAAGAAAAGAAAAGAAAAGGAAAGGAAAGGAAAGGAAAGGAAAGGAAAGGAAAGGAAAGGAAAGGAAAGGAAAGGAAAGGAAAGGAAAGGAAAGGAAAAGGAAAAGGAAAGGAAAGGAAAGGAAAGGAAAGGAAAGGAAAGGAAAGGAAAGGAAAGGAAAGGAGAAGAAAAAAGGAAAGAAATCGTAAGCTTTCCTAATTTGTCTTATGTCAACTTAAATATCAGGCCCAGTCAGAGACCCAAAAAGGGTAAAGTTTTACCTCCCCTACATCATCACTATCCACTCCAGAAAAATCAGCAACATGGAAAGAAACATCAAATTCAACAATGCTAAAGAAAAAAAGAATTAAAATGAAAAAACAAAGAACATGTTTCTAAAAAGATGAAAAATCTCAAGAAACTAAAGGAAATACGATATCTGGATACAAAAAAAAAAAAAGAAAAGAACTGGTCTTGGTTAAAATAAAATTATTGGGAAATAAAAGTAACGAGGGGCAGATCACAGCAGATCATGTAGGTCCCACAGATGGATTCTACACCCTAGATTCAGCCCCAGTGGATGTCCCGGGCGCTGTCCATTATCCTCTCCCTTTGGCTTCATCCTTTCTGCCTATCAACAAGTCCAAATCTTCCTTCATTCATAAAAACCTTTTCCCTTAACCCAGATCTCTCTCCAGAGT